>NC_058132.1:50225958-50262220 GCF_016433145.1 Gracilinanus agilis
AAGAAAGAAAGAAAGAAAGAAAGAGAGAAAGAAAGAAAGAAAGAAAGAAAGAAAGAAAGAAAGAAAGAAAGAAAGAAAGAAAGAAAGGTTAATCCCTTGATTTCTATAAGAACTGAAAGGACCTACATGAACATATTTGAAGTGAAATGAGTAGAACTGGGAGAAGATTATACACAGTAACTGAAACATTGTGGAACAATCACATGTAACAGACTTTGCTACTAATAACAATACAACGATCCAGGACAATGCCGAGGGACTTATGAAAAAGAACGCCATCCACATCCAGAGAAAGAACTGTGGGAGCAGAAATGTAGAAGAAAAACATGATTTAACACTTGTTTTTTCGGGTATGTGATTTGGGGTTTTCATTTTAAAAGATGACTCTATTACAAAAACGAATAATAGGCTTTGAGTGATAATACATGTATTACACAATGGAACTGTTTGTCAGCTCAGGAGGGGGGAGAGAAGAGGAGAGAGAGAACATGTATCATATAATCATGGGAAAATATTTCAAAAATTTATATTAAAAAGCAAAATAGCCTCTCTACATTGTGAGGGAGTTTCCTATACTGGAAGTTCCACCATGTTGATGAAGTCATGGAAATAGAACACTAGGGGCTAGACCCCATGGCCTACCATTCTTAGAGTGCTTCATAGTGTTCAGGGAAGGGAGAAGGCAATGGACAGAATTAAAGACAATTTGGTGAACGTTTCTCAAACCTGATATGGTAGTAAGAGAGCCCAGCTTGAAGTAAGCAGGGTTCTGAGTTCAAAACCTACCTCTCACTAGCTATATATCCTTGGTTAAGTCTTTGTAAGTCCACTCTGAATAGCAGTTTCCTCATCTACAAAATGAGGATAATTTAATACCTTATAGTATCTGTCTTATAGGATCAAGTGAGATCATGGATATAAAGTTCTTTGTAAGTCTTAAAGTTGTATCTTTTAACCAAGGAATAGTCCTTGACCTTACAAAGACATTCATCATCTAACCATGGGACAAGCCACGCACACATATATGAAATGGCTATGGCTATAATACCCAATAATAGGCATTAAGAGAAAGTCAGATGTAGTGGGAAGAGCGCTGCATTTTGGAGTTAAACGACAAATTTAAATCCTGGGTCTGCCACTTACTAGCTGTGTGATTTGGGTATGTCACTGAACCATTTGGGATCCCAGTTTCTTCCTTTGTAAAACAGTATGGGAAGACCTCTATGCCCTCAAAATTCCCTTCTAGCTCTAGGTCTCTGATTCCATGATCTTATGACCCTGCTAGTCGAGTGAGTCTTAAGTAAATCTTTTAGCCTCTTGGAAGTAGAGTCACCTCATCTGAAAGATGAAACTAATAATTCCCTCATAGGCTCAAACATGTAAAGCACTTCAAAAAATTATAAAGTGCTGTAGACATACTTCTCATCATTATTGTTGTAATCAATATTGTTAATATCATTATTAATATCATCATTGTTGGTATCATCATTATTATTGTTGTCATTATTAACATTGTCATTATTGTTGTTTTCCCCATCATTATTTTATTTGCATTATTAACATATATTCACATTATTAACATTATTTATTAACATTATTGGGACAGCTAAGTGGCACAACAGAAGAGCTTCAAACCTAGAGTCAGAAGGACATGAGTTCAAACCTTGCCTCATACACTTTCCAGCTATGTGACCCTGGGCAAGTCACATCACCCCGATTAGCTGGCCCTTGCCTTTCTGTCTTAGAATTGTTACCAGGATAGAAAGTAGGAGGTTTTTGTTTTTTTTTTTAAACACTATCATTATTATTATCATCATCTTTATTTAATGTTTGGGTATTTTGGAAGGCAAAGGGGGTTCAAATTTAAAACTAAAAGAAGGAAAACTCCATGGAGCAGGGGTGTATGTATGCAGGGTGACCCTGGGGAAGGTCTTGGGGTAAATAAGGATAGTAGCATCACCATTGTTCCTTTCCATTCTCTTCCTCACCTATTATTTCCCAATTTCCAGCTGTCAGGGTGAGCCCCTGTCATTCTCGGCAGCCTTCCATCATCTCTGACGCATCTGCGGCTGAAGGAGATCGATCGTCAACGCCAAGTGACATCAACTCCCCTCGTCACCGGACGCACTCCCTCTGCAATGTAAGGCCAATGAGGGTGGGGTTCCTTGCCTTCTCTTGCCTTCTATCCTACTCCCACTCCAATGGCTTCTCTTCCCCCTCCTCATCCTCCATCTCAAAGCAAAGCACTGGTAGGATGGGCAAGACACTCCCCTCCCTCCCTCCTTCCCTTCCTCCCTTTTCTTCTCTGCTTCCTCTCTCCCTTCTTCAGTGAGAACACTCTGACTTTTGTATTTCACTCCAGGCTGACTCAGCCCCTTTGCCTAGCCCCTTTGGCTCATTTGCCTAGTACTCCATATTCCCTTTCTTTCAACTGCAGTAGTATTGGGGTGTAGAAAAAAAGAATGGAGATTGTTTGCTATCAGAGTCTTAGGGAACATAAGGAAGAGGATAATTCTCTAGTGTGGGAGCCCAGGAGAAAGGCAGGGGCTATCCCTGCCTCCCCGTTGTAGCCACGAGCAAGGAAGTCATTCTTGTCAACCTGACCTAGCACCATTTTCCATGTACCCCCATGGATGGATGGATGGATGGATGGATGGATAGATGGATGGATGAATCAGTGAATGAATGAATGAATGAATGAATGAATGAATGAATGAATGAATGAATGAATGAATGAATGAATGGAAAGGCATTTATCAAGTGCTTACTATAGCCCACCACTGTGCTAAGAGCTGGAGATACAAACACAAAATCAATAGGCAAAGATAGTTCATGTCTTCAGAGTGATTACATTGCAGCTGGGGAGACAACACACATAAGCCAATGGTGGCCAGAGAGGCATATTTAGTTTGAAAAATTAAAAGAATGATAAGCATGGGAAAGTGGACTAACACACTTTTTCCAGGAGCCAGGACAGTTGATTTGATCTCAGACATCAGCCTCAAAGGATTAGGGATCTACCCTAGAATATCTTATTTTGCCTTAAGTCCTTATTGAGAACTTATTATATTATATTATATTATAAGAGAGTCAGAGTAAGCCTGATGGATAAGGGACCAGCCTTGGAGCCAGCAAGGCCTGGATTCAAACACATTCTGACTCTGTTACTCCAGGCAAGTTCCTGAACCTCCCAATGCCCAAGGCCATTCTCTAAGACTAGGTTATTTTCAACAGAGCTGTCCAACTCCAACAGCCAAGCTCCTAAGTACAGCCAAACCAGATTAAAATTTCATTGGGAAATATTTAATAAAATAAATAAAAATACAACACGGATAATGTCAATTTGTGGTTTTCTAAGTCAATAGGGTCACACAGGGATCTGTTTCTATTGAATTTTGAAACCACCAATTTACAAGTAGCCAATCTGTGTCCATAGAGAGAATTTCTACCCTGAGAATTCCCAATCCAGTGAAATAACAAGTCTAGAGCAAAATATATAAAAATGGATGGATGGATGGAGAGAGAGAGAGAGAGAGACAGAGAGAGAGAGAGACAGAGAGAGACACAGAGAGAGAGAGAGACACAGAGAGAGAGGATACAAAGACAAAAGAAAAATTGTCTTTACCCTTGTGGACTTTCTAGTCTTCTTGGAAGAATGCCATATTTGCATGGATAAATAAGAACAAGAGACTTTGAGAAAAGAGAAGGCATTATTAGCAAGTGGAAGAAATCAGAAAGACAGCTTGTAAAGTGTGAATCTGTTATCCAAAAATTTAACTAAAATGACTTTAGCCTCTCCCACCTCTTTGAATATGGTTCATGAGTTTTGGTTCTTCTAAAGACACAGTCAGCCCAGGCTGATGCCTTCTAGGCTACACAGATCTCCCAAGGTATCTGCCTATTTGGAATCTTCTTCTTTCACCCTCATCTGCCCTCTGTTTCTCTAAGATTCCAGATCCTCTCATGCTCTGGCCTCTACACATCAAGTAAGATTTGTATAGGCTTGGGTTGGCCCAACCAGAATATTGTTTCCACCTACACACAATGCCTACATTTCAGGTAAACTGCCACTGGAGAACAGCATTCCTTTAGCTGTAGGGTGTTTTTTCAGGGCGAGGGAGTGTCCAAACGACCAGGTTCCCCCAACATATGAAAGCCTTCGATTATTGTACACGTTTCCAAACCTCAATATTGTTGTTCATCCTTCATTTCAAAGAGGATGAATGGCATCTTGAGGATGTCTTGACTCATGCATGAAATGGATTTAAGTGATGAGGAGGTGCATAAGTTGTAGTGAACACACAGACCCCTGCCCTCTGAGTCAAAGGACCAAGACTCTCTAGTCTTGGCCCTGCTATTCACAGGATATTTTATTTGGGGACAGCAGTTTAAGTTTTCTTTGCCTCAGTTTCCTTATCTTTAAAGTAAGGGTGATCATCACCTGTTTTCCACATCTCATGGGACTGAGATAATATATTTATAGAAGTACTTTTCAAAATGTTGAGCATTGGGGCAGCTAGGTGCTTAAATGCATAGAGAGCCAGTCCCAGAGTCAGAAGATCCTGGGTTCATATCGGTTCTCAGACACTTACTTCTAGCCGTGTGACTCTGGGCAAGTCACTTGACCCCCATTGCCTAGCCCTTACCATTCTTCTGCCTTGGAGCCAATACACAGTACTGATTCTAAGACAGAAGGTAAGAGCTTTAAAAATATACATATGTCAACTGTTATGCAGATGTAAAATGGTCATGATAAGACGACTTTCTACAGGAAAATGTCTCCCCTAAATTAGATGCCTCATTGAGGTTTGAAGAGGTCCCCAAGGTCTCCAAGGCTCTGCCATGCCCCTGAGCACAAGCCTGGGCAGCCTCCTAGACGAATTGGAAGAGATTAGATTTTTGGAGCTGGGTGACGTTCTCTGCCTGCCGCCCAAGGATCACCGTGGCTAATTAGGCTCAGAGAGGGTTATCATCAGTTGGCTGGCCACCCAGGGAAGGATTTTCTCAGCCCCAGCAACTCCTGAGGTCTCTATAATAAGGTTTAGAGGACGTTGCAGTCTCCATGAGTGAGAGGGTCCCTCCCCTCCCCATCACCGCACATACACATACCGAAAAATCCTGGAATCTGGGTGGACTTAAAGGAATCCAGAGAAGCCAGACAATTAGCAAGCTCCGGTTGATTCCTCAGCGTGCTCTTTATGGCAGGCACTTGGGCAGAAGCTTTGAAACATGGGATTGTTGGCATTTTTCCTCTCACTTTCATTGCCAGTATGGTTGGTTTAGGCTGGTGGGAGGCAGCTTATATCTAAGGTCCGCCATCCACCCCAGGAATTGTGGTCTGTTCTTTAAAGAAGCTCGATGGCATCTCCTCTGTCTCAGGGTACCAGCTCAGGAATAAGAGGGCCAGCTGCTGAATCCCGCTTCTGACACCTACCAGCAAGGGATGACTCACTGATTTTCCAGGGTGCCATCTTCCTCTGTAAAATGAGAGGACTGCACCCCATCCCCTCGAGTCAGTCGTCAAGGGTTTATGAAGCCCTTGTTGTGTGCTAGGTACCGTGCTAGGCTCTAGAGACAAAAAGAAAGGCAAAAATCGGATCCCTGCCCTCAAGGAGCTCCCCTTCTCCTGAGAGAGACAACTTTCAAACATCTATGTGCACCAGCTGTGTGACCCTGGGCAAGTCACTTGACCCCCATTGCCTACCCTTAACACTCTTCTGCCTTAGAGCCAATACACAGTATTGACTCCAAGTTGGAAGGTGAGGGTTTTATTTTTTTTTTTAAACCATCTATGTGCATACAAGGTATATATCGTAGAGAGGAAAGGTCATCTGAGAGGGAAGGAACTAGAAATGAGGAGGCCAGGAAGGCTGGAGCAGGTTTGCCATAGAGGAAAGATTCCCTGTGGAAGGAAGTCACTTAGCTCAGTCTTGAAGAAGCCAAAAAACATAAGAACTGCAAGTGAGAAAGAATGGGGAATAGCCGGCACAATTGCACAGAGTTGGGAGACAGAGTGTCCTGCATGACCAGCAGAAAAATGGCCAGTTTCTTCACTGGGTATACATTTGAGCTAATTATATCTATTGATTGACTATTAAAGGCAAGCTATCCCATGGGGAACAAAAAGAAAAAAAATGTTTAAATAAGATGAAATAAAGGGATTGGACTGGACCTCAGAACACTTCTCTGGCTCTAAATTTTTCACCTTATAACTGTGAAAGTTGAAAATGACAACGTTTAGAAATGTAAAAATTAAGATTAATATATAATGGGGCAGCTGGGTAGCTCAGTGGATTGAGAGTCAGGCCTAGATACAGAAGGTCCTGGGTTCAAGTCTGGCCTCAGACACTTCCCAGCTGTGTGACCCTGGACAAGTCACTTGACCCCCATTGCCTACCCTTACCACTCTTCTGCCTTGGAGCCAAGACACAGAAGTTAAGGGTTTTAAAATTTTTTTTAAATAGAAAAAAATTAATATATAATAACAACTTTAAATATTGTGTTTTTATACGATTTATTAGTAGTCACTAGGAGTAAAGGAAATAAAAGGTAACAAAATAAAACCACATGGCTAATCTACCTGTTCAAACAGCTCACGTTCCCAGCTGCAAGACACCATAGGAAGGAAAAAAGGGCTAGCCCCGGAAGACCACCCAATTTATCGCCTGTCTGCATCAGCACATAAAGACGGGAAGTCAGTGGGCTCCGGGGAAATATAGTTCAAAGGCAAAAGATTTAAACCAATTACACAGAAAGAAGTAAAATGTAAAAAGATTGGAGAGGAAGGAAAGAGCCAAATTAAAAATAGATTATCCTCAGGGCAGCTGGGTAGCTCAGTGGATTGAGAGCCAGGCCCAGATGGGAGGTCCTGGGTTCAAATTTGGCCTCAGACACTTCCTAGCTGTGTGACCCTGGGCAAGTCACTTGACCCCCATTGCCTAGCCCTTACCACTCTTCTGCCTTGGAGCCAATACACAGTATTAATTCTAAGACTGAAGGTAAAGGGTTTAAAAAAAAAAAATAGATTATCTTATCCACAGGGATTCTTAGCCTAGCCCAGCCCAGGGAGACCACTGAGGTAATTACCATTGTCTTTAGAAATAGTGGGGCTGCTTCAAATCTGGCCTCAGATACTTCCTAGCTGTGTGACTCTGGACAAGTCACTTAACCCCATTTGCCTAGCCCTTGTCCTTCTGTCTTTAAATTAAAAAAAAAAAAAAAGAAGGAAGGTGGGACTCTACCTTTACTGGCAGGCTTTAAGCAAAAGCCAAAGGACTCTTTTGAAGGTATTTTAAAGCTGTTGAGATGCCTCCTGCCTCTGGGATTCTCTGATTCTAAGGGTGGCAGTAGGGGGAGATGGGACGTCTTCTCATGGGGGTGGGGTGTGATTCTCTTACATCAACTGATTCTCTCTCCTTTTGCTGGTAGGGGGACAGTCCAGGACCCGTCCAGAAGAATTTACACAACCCAATTGTACAGGTAGGCTGGAGTTCCTCTAATCGGCCGGGGCCTCTCGGACCCAGAGCCCAGTCACCCCAGCCCATGGCACCTCTGCCCCGGAGGAGCTCTCCTCTCATTCTCCTTCACCACGCGCCTACCAGTCCAGAAGGGGACTCCTTCTCTCCCCCACCTGCCGTGTGTGCAGCTGGAGGCCGCAGAGATGAAGGAGCCGGTGCCTGGGGAAAGACTGAAGGGTTTGGAATTGTGGGACCTGGCTTTAAATGCTCCCCCTGATGCTGACAGGCAGTGACGTAGTGGATAGAGAGCTGGGCTCCTGGAGCCGAGGAAATTCTAGTTCAAATCTAGCCTCAGACACTTACTACCTGTATGACCCTGGGCAAGTCACTTAACTGTATGGGCCTCGGTATCCTCATCTGTAAAATGAGCTAGAAAGGGTAATGGCAAACCAGTGCAGGATCTCTGCCAAGAAAACCCCAAATCTCATGGAGTGTGTATTTTAATAAAAATCCAAGATTTAAAATTTTGTTTGAGAAAAAAATGTCAGGGAAAGAAGCTTGCTAACTCCATAAATCAAGAGAATGAACTGTTTGCCAAACTATGAAAGACAGAAGAGGGACTAGATTATAGGACATGACTGATGTTTACATCTGTCACATGGATAACTCACTTTAACTTCTCTGGGCTTATGTTTCCTCTTTATTTTATTTTATTTTTATTTTTTTGTTAGCCCCTTACCTTCCATCTTAGAATCAATACTGTGTATTGGCTCCAAGGCAGAAGAGTGGTAAGGGCTAGGCAGTGGCGGTCAAGTGACTTGCCCAGGGTCACACAGCTGGGAAGTGTCTGAGGCCAGATTTGAACCCAGGACCTCCTTTCTCTAGGCCTGGCTCTCAATCCACTGAGCCACCCAGCTGCTCCCATTGTGTTTCCTCTTTAAAACAAGTGCTCCCTCCTTGCATGTATGGCTTACTATCATTATACTCCAAGTTTTGCCCAATATTATCCCAGTTGCTGTGGGAGCATTTTAGGTTACCGGTGTGACTGTAGAGATTTGTGGGAGCATGAACCCCAGGTTCTGGGTGGGGAGTGGGGATGATATTTTGAAACTATTCTTCGTATGATAGTAAATGCCATTGACCTACAGTGTATCCCCACTGGGTGTACGAGTGAGCTAATTATATCTACTGATTGAATATTAAAGACAAGCTCTCCTATGGAGGACAAGAATATAAATTTGAACTAAAATAAAATAAAATAAAGGGATTGGACTCTGTGACTTCAGAATGCCCATGTGGCTTCCGATTTCTCACTCTGCAACAGATAAGGTTCATAATGTCAAGTAAAGTTTAAAAAAAAAAAATATATATATATATATTAAGCACCATACAGTCCCTGCCCTCAAGTTGCTCACAGTCTAATGGGGAAATAACAGCTGTGTACAAACAAGCTCTAAATTGGAGATAATCAATAAAGGGAATTGGGAGCTGCTGGGTGGCTCAGTGGATGGAGAGCCAGGCCTAGAGATGGAAGATCCTGGGTTCA
This sequence comes from Gracilinanus agilis, assembly GCF_016433145.1. NCBI lineage: Eukaryota > Metazoa > Chordata > Mammalia > Didelphimorphia > Didelphidae > Gracilinanus > Gracilinanus agilis. Next base: position 50,234,962 of record NC_058132.1, read on the forward strand.
AATGTGGCCTCAGACACTTCCCAGCTGTGTGACCCTGGGCAAGTCACTTAACCCCCATACCCAAACCTTACTCTTCTACTTTGGAACCAATAAACAGTATTCATCCTAAGATGGAAGATAAGGGTTTAAAAAAAAATAGAGGGAACGCACTCCAGCTAAGTGGGGTGGGAAAAGACTTCCTGTAGAAAAGGAGATAAAATAATAGTTCAGGGGTAGTTAGGTGGCACCGTAGTGCACAGAGCACTGGACCTGGAATCAGGGAAACTCATCTTCCTGAGTTCAAATCTAGCCTCAGATAACGTACTGGCTGGGTGATCCTGGGCAAGTCACTTAACCCCATTTGCCTAAAAGAAATAAGAATAATAAAAATAGGTCTTATTTATATATAATGTCTTAAGGTTTTCAAAATGTTTTCCTCACGATAACTGCCCTGTGAAATGGGTAGCCCAAGGATTATTATTTCTCCCATTTAATGGATGAGGCAACAAGAATCTGGAGAGTTTGAGAGACTTGTTCAAGGTCACACAACCACTCAGCACCTGAGGTGGGATTTGAACCCAGGCCTCCACATGCAGCATCCTCATCTTTCCACCACAAGGCCTTTTATGGGGCTGAAGATCCAGCCACACCTTGAATCAGAGCATCCCCATTCGAGGTCCTCCATTTAGAATCTTGGCTATGTCACCTATTCCCAAACCAACTCTGCAACTTTATGGAATCGTAGGGTTGTAGGTCCAATTCACTCATTTTTATAGAGGGGGAAACTGTGGTCCAGAGATGGAGAAATCCTTTTCCAGTATCCACAGAAAATAAGAAAGTCAGGATTCCGCTGGGGAAGCTATAGGTGGCAAAGCAGGATGAGTGGTGACTCTGAAGTCAGCAAACATAGATTTGAATTTCAGCTTTGCTGCATGTTACCTGGTGACCTCGGGCAGGTCACTGAGTCATTTATCAAGCATTTATTAAGCACCTACTATGTGCCTGGCTCTGTGCTAAGTGCTAAAGATACAAAGAGACAAAAGAACGTTCCCTGCTCTCAATGAACTTATGATCTAATGGGGAAGATAACCTACAAAGAATTGTGGGCATGTAAGCTGTGTAAATCAAAGCTGACCATTAGGGAGAACATTTGCATTAAGCAAAGGATACCTAACTTCTCCTGGCCTCAGTTTCCTCATCTGTAAAATGAGAGGACTGGACCTCTAAGGTTCTAGGGTTAGACCTCTAAGGGTCTAGGGTTGGACCTCTAAGGGTCTAGGGTTGAAACTCTAAGATTCTAGGATTGGAACTCTAAAGGTCTAGGTTTGAACCTCTAAGGTTCTAGGGTTGGACCTCTAAGGGTCTAGGGTTAGACCTCTAAAGGTCTAGGGTTGAACCTCTAAGGATCTAGGGTTGAACCTCTAAGGGTCTAGGGTTGAACTTCTAAGAGTCTAGGGTTGAACCTCTAAGGTTCTAGGGTTGGAACTCTAAAGGTTTAGGTTTGAACCTCTAAGGTTCTAGGGTTGTACCTCTAAGGATCTAGGGTTGAACCTCTAAGGGTCTAGGGTTGAACTTCTAAGGGTCTAAGGTTGAACCTCTAAGGGTCTAGGGTTGGAACTCTAAAGGTCTAGGTTTGAACCTTTAAGATTCTAAAGGTGTAGGGTTGGACCTCTAAGCTTCTAGGGTTGGACCTCTAAGTTTTCTTCTCCTTCTGGATCTAGGATTTTAGGATTTCCTCTGATGCTTAAACCTGTGGAACATTCTCCCTCGGGAATTAGTAGTCTAGAGGGCAGCTTGGTGTCTGGAGTAGGGAGGATCTGGGTTCAGATGAAGCCAGACACTTCCTAACTGTGACCCTGGGCAAGTCACTTCACTTCCTCTCCCTAGCCCTTGCCCTTCCATCTTAGACAGAAAGTAAGGGTTTTTTTAAAAAAGAAAAAGAAGTAGTGGGTTCCCTCCCCAGTATTCGAGGTCTTTGAGCAGGAGCTGGATGACTCCTTGTTGGGAATACCTGCTACAGACTTCTGTTCAATTGCTGGAGTAGATGGCCCTGAAGTCTTTCCAACTTGGCCATTTAGTCCTTCTATCCAAGACCAGATCAACCATGTGTACACACAAATATGGCTCTCAGGGAGTTCAGAAAACTTGAAAAACCTGAGAAAATGGAATTGAAATCATCATTTCATAAGGTCTTAGTTCTGGAGCTAGAAGGAACCTCAGAGGCCACCCAGTCCAACCACCTTATCTTAGCCAACAAAGACCTATTTCTCATTTTTGCTAAGAAGTCATTTTCAGTCACATCCAACTCTTTGTGACCCCATTTGGGCGTGTCTTGGCAAAGATACTGGAGTGGTTTGCCATTTCTTTCTTCTAGCTTATTTTGTAGGTGAGGAAACTGAGGCAAACAGGGTTAAATGATTTGCCCAGGTACGAAGTATCTGTGGTTTGCCCTTTCCTTCTCCAGCTCATTTTACAGATGAAGAAACTGAGGCAAACAAGGTTAAGTGACTTGCCCAGAGTCACACAGCCAGAAAAGTATCTGAGGCCAGACTTGAACCCAGGACCTCCCATCTTTAGGCCTGGCTCTCCATCCCCCGAGTCACCCAACTACCCCCTACAATCACTTTTTTTTTTAAGGACCCCAAATCCTCCAATTTCTCCATTTTGTTCAGTTCCAACTTTGGGTTTCCTTCCAATGCCGTTAACCACCGTCATCCTCCCTTAACACAGTTCTCTTCCCACGTCTAACTGTCATTTCCTTCTTCTCTCTCTCCCCCCTGCCATTTTTAGTCACTAGAGGATCTCGAAGACCAAAAAAGGAAAAAGAAGAAAGAGAAGATGGGATTTGGCTCCATCTCGCGGGTCTTTGCCAGAGGGAAGCAGCGGAAATCCCTCGATCCAGGCCTCTTTGATGGTACTGCCCCCGATTATTACATTGAGGAGGACGCAGATTGGTGATGACTGGCCTCCAACTGCTGCCCATGTATGTGTGTGTGTGCGTCTGTGTGCGTGGGGATGTGTCTAACCTCGAGGAGAGCCCGAAGCGTGAGCCCCCCCCCTCCGCCGCCACCTCTGTAACTGATGTATATATTACGAACTGTGTGTGAACATGTTAACTGTTTGTCGTCCCCGCAGCGACGCAGGCGTGTCGTCTTCTCATTTTATTTTCCTCGTCGTCAGTTTGTTTCTTTCATGTTCGGGGTTTGATTTATTTTTTTTGTTTGTTTTGTTTCGTTTTAATCCTTTTTTGTTGTTGTTCCGTTGGGGGTTGTTTTTTTTTTTCTCTTTTCTTTGTTCTGCACCCCTTCTTTTATGAAACTTGAAGGACTGCTGTGTATTTGTAAATAATGAAAAACAAACCCGTGTGCACCTTGTGCTTGTAAACGTCTCTTGTCCAAACTGCTCTTGCTGGAGCCCAAATTGTGGTGCGTTCTGTATCTGGTCTGTTTTCCCCCTCTCCCACCTGGTGTGAACGTTGCGGGGAGCGGGGGGGAGGGGGTTCCCCGAGAGTGCACAGGGCACGTGCCTCCGTCACATGAACAACGAAAAATACCAACAAGGTATATTGTCCACAAAGACGAATGAGCCCAGCCAAGTTAGCCGTCTTCTTGGCTGGGTTCATGGGAGATTAAAAAAGAAAAAAAAAAGAAATAGGCTTTTTTTAATGGCCTGCCAGTTTTTAAATTTTTTTTTTCTTTAAGAAGGAAAAAAAATGGTTTCGTTTAATTTATTTGCACAAAAGCAGAAAACTTATTCTATCTAAATTATTGCATAAATATTGGAATTTCTATTTTTCCAAGGGGTGGGAGGGAGGCGGGTGTGTTTCTATTGCCTATATGTTCTATATCACGCTGCTGCCAAATAGAGATAGCGTTTAAGATGGCCGGAGCCCAGGGAACGTGTGATTTTAATCTCTTGTATTTTATCCGGCATTTTTCTGTTCCTTCTCCCATCTCTCTCTGTCTCTGTCTCATGAACATTCTCTCTAGCCACCTTCCTCTAGGCTAGACCCTCCCATACCCCCATAGCCTCAGTCTGGCCCTTCTAGGGGCATTGGATGCTGACCACAGGAGTGGCCTGGCCCCGGGTGAAGGATCATGAACAAAAACGGGGCAGGCGGGGGGGGGGGGGGTGGACGAAGCTGGCTCGCCAATCTGAGAACTGGGCAGAGAGGGCTGGCCGAGAGGTGAGCTTCTTTGACCCTAGCTTTGATTCTGTTCCTCATCCCTCACGGTTCCTTTAGAGTAGAGGACGGAGTGTCTCCAAGGGAGTCGTGGCACCCCATCTCAAGGGGATGTTGGGCCAGGCGTCCTTCTCCAGCATGGGGGACCCATCCCATACCCAATGTCTGTCTTTTAGTCCCTGGCACTTCCCCCAAAACTCCCTGGGCCTCTTTCTGTCTCGTCACCCATCCCCTCCTGCAACAGGTTAGGCTTAGAAACCCAGGTAGGAAGAGCTGTCCGCGAGGGGCCTCTCCCGGACCTTCTCGTAGGCATTGTCCACCCACCCACCCACCCACTTGACCACGTTTCATAAGCTAAAGGGCTGTGTGCGTTGATGATAGCAGGCAGACCGTGGCCTGCTTGAGGTCTAAAAACAGATGGCCGATTTTATTTTTAACTGTGATTTCCCCCTTTCCCCCCTTTTTCTTTCTTCTGATACAAGTCAGACAGGTCTATACCGAAGGTGACCATTTGCTACACTTCCCGCTGACCATACCCTTTAAAGTCAAACAAGTACTCAATTCTAGGAAGCCTGTTTGCTTTAATAACTCCTCGCAGTGTGCCCTCTTGGAAAAAAAAAAGGAAAAAAAGAAAAAAAAGGGATATTTTAGCTTAAAAGTACAGAGCAAAGCAAACATTGGTATGGCGAGCTAGCTAGCTTCTGCATTTCTTTTGGCGGGGATGAGCAGTTTGGGGAAAGGGAGGAGTGGAAAATTGCCAGGAGTCCCCAGATGGGGGCTTCGGATCTGGACCCCCCCCTCCCCCAGGTCTGGGAGGAAGCTGCCCTTACCAGCATCTGTCACTATGGAGGAATAGTCTAGAAAACACTTTTGCCCCCCTGAGTTTCTTTTTTTTTTTTCTTTCCCCCGGTCTTTTTTTTTTTTTTTTTTGCCATAATAGCGAAAACAAAACAGCCTCTCCTGGTAATAAGTTAGTAGTTCCTGTTCATTTCAGATTTAAAAAAAAAATAATTCTAAAAGTTACTAAGAGGATGATTTATTTAAGAGAAGTATGACAAATAGCATATGAGTTATGGGTAACATTAGATAATAATAACCTTTCCTGTGGGAAAGGTTTCTTGAAGGCATGGATGCAAATATAAAAATATAAAAAAAAATCTAAATAAAGCTTATTTTAAAATATGATTGAATTCTATGTCATTTGATTGTTTCTATTTTCCTCCAGGGTGGGGAGTCTGCCAGCTCAGGGTGTTCCTCCCCTCCCCTACTCCCCCACCCTCAATGTAGTATGAACCTTGGAATTCCAGGGCTAGGTCTGGGAAAGCTGGGTTGGATGTGACCCCATTGGGAAGGGAGCACCCTCCCAAACTTCAGCTGAGCTATTTGCTCAATGATCATCCAGGAAGAAGCCTTCCAGACTAATCCACGGGTGGGCGCAGAGCAGGCAACCCCCCTTCCCACCCCCCCAAAAAATAGAGAGAAAGCTCTAATCTCTGGCTTGACGAATCGATACTCAGTGGTGTTGTGGGAAGAGAGCCCTGACTCCAGAGTATCAGGAGCTGGATTTGAATGCAGACTTTGACACTTAGAAGCTGTGTGACCTTGGGCAAGTCCCTTAATTTTGTATTCCTCTTCTGTAAAATGAGGGACTTGGACCAGATGAGTCGGTCTAAAGACCCTTCCACCCCCAAACACTGTCAAGGCTGCCATATTCTGTCATTCATAAGGCCTGATCCACCCCTGTTCAATTGTCTGTGTCTCCTGAAGTCCAAACGGGGCACAAATAGCTTCAGAGAACTTAGATTCCATGTTATAAGCATCCTCTTGTGGATGCCAATGGGACTTTGCCCAGGACAGCTCCCCAAAGTATTTTAACCCTTACTTCCTGTCTTGGGATCATTACTAAGGCAGAAGAGCAGCAAGGTTGAGGCAATCAGAGTTAAGTGACTTGCCCAGAGTCACACAGCTAGGAAATATCTGAAGTTTGAACCCCGGTCCTCCTGACTTCAGACCTGGCTACCTAGCTGCACCCCCAAAAGCATTAGAGGTGGGAGTTTAAACCCAGGTTTTTCCCAACCCTAACTCTGGCTCTCTTCCCATCACACCCCTCTTCCTTAAGGAAGCCCAACACCGTAAATAGAGAAGGGCGCTGGGTTGGAAGTCAAAGGGCCCCCAGATTCAAATGGTGGCTCAGGGACAAGTCCACTCCAGTCCTTTATCCCAGTTTCCTCGTTCATAAATGTTAACTGACTGATTTTGAGCCGGAAGCTTGTAATAGGCCAGGGCTGACCAGGTCAGTCTTTTTGTTTAGGTTCAAGATTTTTAAGATTATAATGAAACGAGTCCATCCATCAGCAATAGGAGATTTCCGGTCATAATAAGGAAAGCTTATTCCTTGAGGATCTAGGAAACTTAGTTGAACCCATCTTCCCAGAGTGAATCAGGATGCCTCCTCAGGGCTTCTCGGCCCCGGGTGGCCAGGAAGCTGTGTTCCTGACCTAAGCCTTAGTTAGTGCCCTGAGCCAATGAAGTCCTTTTTTTTTTTTTTTTTTTTTTAAAGCCCTGACTTTCTGTCCTAGTAACAACTCTAGGACAGAAGGGCACGGACTAAGCAAATGGGGTTAAATGACTTGCCCACCAGGGTCACGGAGCTAGAAAGTGTCTGAGGCCAGATTTGAACCCAGGTCCTGCTATCTCCAGACCTGGCTCTCTAGCTACTGAGCCACTAAGGACAAGGACCGGTCTCTCTCACACGGCGAGGGACTCTAATTTTATGAGAAACTGATGACTGAGGAAATCAAATACTTTTCCCCAGGTCACCTAGGTAATAAGTAAACAGGGCAGGATTTGAACACACATCTCTCAGTCCAAAAACAGGACTTCTCCTGCTGGATCAGAATAAAAGACTCAGACTAGGTGGGCTCTAAGGTCCCTTCCAGTTCTAACTACAGGGGCAGCTAGGTGGTTCAGTGGATAGAGTACTGGTCTTGGAATCAAGAAGAGTTCAAATCCTGCTTCAGACCCTTACTAGCTATGTGACCCTGGCCAAGTCACATACCCCTGTTTGCCTCATTTTCCTCATTTGTAAAATGAACTAGAGAAGGAAATAGCAAACTACTCCAGGATCTTTGCCGAGAAAATCTTAAATGGGGGTTACAAAGTGTCTTAAGACACAATTAAAATTCCTGGACAACAACAACTCATTAACCAGATGATAATAATACTAAGCTGACATGCTTTAAGATTTTCTAAGGTGCTTTTGGCCCTCACAAGAGTCCTGTGAGGAAAAGTCCTATTAAATCTCCACTTTAAAGATAGGAAAACTGAGTCTTACAGAGATGAAATCCAGGATTATCCAAATAATATGTCTTGAGACAGAATTTGAATCCAGGTCTTCCTAATATAAAGTCTAGTACATGATGGGGACAAAAAATAAGTAGCCCCTTGTTGGGGGACTCATCCTAACCTCCTCCTTTCCCTGACGAATAAGGAATAGATTACTTCCTAGAACCAGCAGAATAAGCAAGCAGAATCCACCCATTCCATCCCCTTAGCCTTTCCTCTCTCCTGATGTGCAGGAGGAAGGTTTGGATGTCCCACAGTGGAAAGACTGCTCTGTGGACTTGGATGGGCCTTTTGAAACCTCTCCTGCCTCACTTCCCCTCATGACTAATTATTCTCTAGAATCCTGTGGGTATTTGGGGTCTCACAGGCCATCTCTAACCTCAGAAGCTCACTCAGCCACATCCCAGGACTCAAGGGCTTCATCGGATTGAACAATAACAAGCCCTAGACCTGGAAAGCATTCCTACCACTGACTTGGTCCCATGCCAGTCATCTCTTGAGAGCCCTTGTCCCTGGCATGCTTCACTTGCCCCAGGGAAGCTGCTCTTTCAATCTTTACCACTTTTTGAGGCACTATTAGAACATTGGACTTGTAGTCAGGAAGACCTAAATTCAAATCCTGCCCCAATATAATAATAATAATAACACCAACAAGGAGAGCAAACATTTATAAGAGCACTTTAAAGTTTGCAAAGGATTTTACAAATATTATTTCATTGGATGGGGAGGGGTTTGGGTATTATTATTATTATCCCCATTTTGCAGGTAAGGAAACTGAGGCAGATAAGAGGTTCAGCAACTTGTCCAAAGTCACACAATATGTCTCTGAGACTAGATTTGAACTCCGGGTCCAGCACCTACTAGCTCTCTGACAATGGGCAAATCACTTAATGACCTTGTACCTTAGTTTCCTCATATGTAAAATGATGAGGTTGGACTCAGTGATCTCTAAAAAACTGCCTTTCTGCCTTGATGGAATACAGATGATTCCAATATGAATTTATTCCAATATGAAAGAAGCTGGTTGTCTTAATCTAGGGCACAGGAGAGGCAGGAGTCCCAGATTTTAAGCCCAGCTCTGCTCTCTCTGGATCTTGACTCACATGAGACTGAACTCTTCTGGTACTAACTACATGTCCTTGGTCTGGTATTAACTACATGTCCTTGGACAATTCACCTCTCTCGAGGCTTCAGTTTCCACACCTATAAAATGGGAAGAGTTCCACTGATACTGGCTAGCCCAGATAATTGTTAGAAGTGAGGGAAGTGCTTTGTAGACCATGACAATATAAGGGTGAGCTAGTAGTAGTAGTAGTAGTAGTAGTAGTAGTAGTAGTAGTGATAGTGGTAGTGGTAGTGGTAGTAGTAGTGGTAGTGGTGGTAGTAGTAGTAGTAGTAGTGGTAGTGGTGGTAGTAGTAGTAATAGTAGTAGTAGTAGTAGTGATAGTGGTAGTAGTAGTAGTAGTAATAATAATAGTAGTAGTAGTAGTAGTAGTGATAGTGGTAGTAGTAGTAGTGATAGTGGTAGTAGTAGTAGTAGTAGTAGTAGTAGTAGTAGTAGCAGTAGTAATCTAGAGGTAGTGGTGGTAGTAGTAGTAGTAGCAGTAATCTAGAGGTAGTGGTGGTAGTGGTAGTAGTAGTAGTAGTAGTAGTAGTAGTAGTAGTAGTAGTAGTAGTAGTAGTGGTAGTAGTGGTAGTAGTAGTGATAGTGGTAGTAGTAGTAGTAGTAGTAGTAGTAGTGATAGTGGTGGTAGTAGTAGTAGTAGTAGTAGTAGTAGTAGTAGTAGTAGTAGTAGTGATAGTGGTAGTGGTAGTAGTAATAGTAGTAGTAGTAGTAGTAGTAGTAGTAGTAGTAGTAGTAGTAGTAGTAGTAGTAGTAGTAGTAGTAGTAGTAGTAGCAGTAGTAGCAGTAGTAGCAGTAGTAATCTGGAGGTAGTGGTGGTAGTAGTAGTAGTAGCAGTAATCTAGAGGTAGTGGTGGTAGTAGTAGTAGTAGTAGTAGTAGTAGTAGTAGTAGTAGTAGTAGTAGTAGTAGTAGTAGTAGATCTAGAGGCCAGTCTCCCAACTCCAAGGAAAGCCAATATAGCTTGGGAAATAGTGCTGAGTCAGAAGGCAACTCAAAAGTCATTTGATCCATCAGAGGAGGAAACTGAGACTCAGAGCAAGACCAGAGCACAGATTGAGAGCTAGAGAGAACCTCAGAAGTCACCTAGGCCAACTCCTTTATTTTGTTGTATTGTTATATTGTCGTTGTTTGTTGTTTTTGTTTTTTTTTTTTTTTTTTTTTTACTGGAGTGGTTTGCCATTTCCTTGTCCAGTTCATTTGATAGGTGAGGAAACTGAGGCAAACAGGGGTAAGTGACTTGACCAGAATCCCCCAGCTAGTCAGTGTCTGAGACCAGATTGGAACTCAGGAAGAGGAATCTTCCTGCCTGCGGCCATATTTCGGGTGCTTCATCCACTGTGCTATCTGGCTGCCACCAAACCCTTTATTGCCACAGAGGAGGAAATCAAGGCCCAGGGAAGGGTTGTAGTTTCATCCCAATCGTTTTAGTAGCACAGCTGGGATTGAAATGTGCTCTGGAGCTTCAGACTCAGACCTCTTTCCACCCCTTCATCAAACATCAATTCCATCTTGGTACCAGCCACAACAGCGTGCTACCGTATGCATGCAAGCAAGTATTTATAGTCCCTTTTATGAGTCAGATACTCTGCTAAGGGGTAGATAGAATGCCAAGAAGGGCAAAAACAACCTCTGCCCTCAGAAAACTTAACAATCTGATGGGCAAGACCATGGTAGCAGTAAAGAATACAAAATTCATGCAGAGGAAAAGGAAGGTAACTTTAGAGGCTTTGTATTTATTTTGTCCATGTTGTCTAGAACACCTAACCCTCTAATCCCTGGGTGTCTATTTAATTTAAAGGAGGGGAATGAGGGACAGCTAGGTGGCTCAGTAGATCAAGATCCAGGTCCTGGGTTCAAATCTTGTCTCAGATACTTCCTAGCTGTGTGACTCTGGGCAAGTCATTTAACCCTGTTTGCCAGAGTTTTCTCACCTATCAAATGAACTGGAGAAGAAAATGGCACATCACTCCAATAAAAAATACAATACAATACAATACAATACAATGCAATAAAGGAGTTTGCCTAGATGACTTCTGAGGTTCACTCCAACTCTAAATCTCTTCTGTAATCTGAGCAAGATGGAAGGTAAGAGTTATTTTTTAATGGAGTCCATAATGATTTTTTAAAAATAAAAACTCTTACATTCTATCTTAGAAACAATGCTAAGAATTGGTTCCAAGGCAGAAGAGCGGTAAGGGCTAGGCAATGGAGGTTAAGTGACTTGTCCAGGATCACACAGCTAGGAAGTATCTGAGACCAGATTTAAAGGTAAGGATTTGAGAATAAAAAAATAAACAAAGGAGGGGAATGCCAGGGAATCAAAGAATCCTAAGTCTCTTGACTATTCTTTAAATAAAATAACTCCAATGAAAAGTCCCCCATCGGGGCTGGGGAAGACAGCGCCCAGACTGTCACACTACCAAAAAACTATGCAAGACAGCTGAACAGAGCTTTAATTTCCTATTTAGCAATACCTCCACGGCTGAGCCAGCTATCTCCTCCTAGCCTTTAGGTCTCCCTCAGTCTAGGATTGCAGCCTTCAGGTGCTAGAAACATGGAGACTTCTCATACCCAAGCTTCTCGTACCCAGTCCCAGGAGATGCCAGCCTCCAATTAGGAGCAGAGCTGGCAGCTGTGCGGATGTCAGGCCTATTTAAATTCAGACAGAGACCATTTGACTGAGAAGGAAGCAATTAGGCTGCCCTGGGGTCACAGAGGGTGCTCTGGCGGGCTGGCTGGGGTGTGCAAGAGTCCCGCAAGCCCTCTCTCAAAGAGCAGGGACTGAATTGTAATGGCTCAGAGTCCAGCCCACACCATCTGTGCACAGCAGGAGATGTCTGATGGGTGAGAGACACCCTGTCCTTTGGCGGAGTTCTTCGGGGGAGTGTAGGGGGCCTGGGGGGGGTGGGGAGGATGCTCCCTTAGAGAAACAATATTGAAAATCCTCCGAAGTGTAGGCAGATTAGGGGCTTCCTGGCACTGCTAGCACTCGCTGAGGCTGGGCATACCTTTGAGAGATCCCAAAGTGTTCTCCAAAACAAAAGGCTCTCCTTGGAGATCGGAGCTGGGTCTCTGGGTCCATAGTAGACCCACCTCTACCACTAATGAGCTCTGTGACCTCAAGCAGAAATAATCCCAAGAATAATCCACATTCCTATAGCTCTTTGATGGTTACAAAGTATTTTATATCCATTAGCTGCTTATAAAGAGGCCCTTTAGGGGGCAGCTGGGCATCTCAGTGGATTGAGAGCCAAGCCCAGAGATGGGAGGTCCTGGGTTCAAATCTGACCTCAGACACTTCCCAGCTGGGTGACCCTGGGCAAGTCACTTAACCCCCATTGCCTAGCCTTTACTACTCTTCTGCCTTGGAATCAATACATAGTATTTTTATTTATTTAAAGCCCTTACCTTCTGCCTTGGAGGTAAGGGCTTTAAATAAATAAAAAATAATAAAGAGGCCCTTTGGAACAGTGGAAAGTAAGTTGGAGCCAGGTCTTGAGTCCCTGCTCCTTCATAAGAGTCGCCCTGGGCTATTATCCCCATTTTACAATTAGGCAAACTGAGGCTAGAAAAGGTTAAGCAATTTACTAGAGGTCTTACAGTGAGTAGGTATCCGAGGCACCATTGGAACTCGGAACTTCCTGGCTCTGAGTCTTAGACTCCTATCTACTATGTTGTATAATATACTCACTCTATACCATCTTAGTTACTAGCTGCTCAGAGGTAAAATGAGAAGGTTGGATTGGTGGCCTCCGACCTCCCAGTTCCAGCTCGAGGAGCCTGTGGGTCAAGTCTTTTTGAGCATTGGGCTCCTGGTCTCCTCTTCTATAGAATGAAGGGAGTGGGACTAGATGATCTCTGAGGTTCTTCCCAGCTCTGAAATTCCACCATTTTAACCCATCAGAAGGAGGCCCACTGTTTCCCGATCGAGGCTCTCCAGGAAGGTCCACAATCCCTTACATCAGTTCCTGCTGTGCACTTTCTCAGCCGAAGAAAAGTCAGGACACAAAAGCCCAGTGCCTGCTGGGCCAGGAAGCTCCCAACCTGCCTATACATTAGGAGATTTTCCCTACTTCACAAGGAAGCTTTTTCTCCCAATCAGACATCCCCCATGTCTCACCCATCAGACATCTCCTGTGCTCCATTCCAGGCTGCTCGGCTGTCTCAGTAACTGCACACCAGACGGTGCCGGAAAGTCTGGCCTGGTCACATTGCCCTGCAACGGTCTACACTCCAGGAATGGTCAAGGAACAGGACCACCATCTCCACCCCTGTCTAACTTATTAACATTCTTCTTAGGAGCCAAGAGCTTTGGGGGCTAGAAGATGACAGAATCTTCTTTATTCCCTATATCTTTATTTTTTTAAAAACTCTTACCTTTGAGAGGCAGTGAGATTGTTCAGCGCATAGAGAACCAGACCTGGAGTTGGAAGGTCCTGGGTTCAAATCTGGATTTCGAGACTTCCTAGCTAAGTCACTTAACTCCCATTGCCTACCCCTTACCGCTCTTCTGCCTTGAAATCAATATGTAGTATTGATTCTAAAATGGAAGGTAAGGGTTTAAAAATTAAAAAAAAAAAAAAAAAACCTTCTAACAACTCTTAAGACAGAAGAGCATGGGCTAGACAAATGGGGTTAAGTGACTTACCCAATGTCACACAACTAGGAAATAACTGAGGTTGGATTTGAACTCAGGTCTTCCTAATTCCAGGGCTATCTCTATCCATTGAGCCAACTAGCTACCCCCCTCCCTAGATCTTTAAAGCAAGTGAGGTGGTACAATGGATAGAGTACTACGCCTAGAGTGAGAAAAAACTGAGTTCAAATCCAGCCTCAGACACTTACCCATTGGGTGACCCTTGGCAAACCTCTTACCCTTTCTTAACCTAAGTTTCCTCAACTCTGAAATGAGGCTCATAATAATACTTCTCAGGGATGTTGTGAGGATCAAATGAGATAATATTTGTACCAAGACTTAGCACAGTGCCTGGCGCTTAGTAGGTGTTATATAAATACCAGCTCTTGTTGTTGAGAAACAGATTAAGTCATGAGAAAAATAAAGGAGAGCATCCAGAGAAAGCCTATAGTGCCAGGAGCATAGAATAGAAGCTAGGGACTGGAACTGTGACTTCATTGACAGAGGGGACTCCGTTTACCAGTGTAGAATATCACGTTTCCTTCCTCCTTCAGAATATTCTAGAGCACAGACATGTTAAGTGACTTACCTAAGTGTGTATCAAGCGAGACTTTGCTCTGAGGCCAGCCATCTACCCACTTCTCCAAGGCCCTAGGAGCATCCCAGTGTGTAAATAAAATAGGTGATGGGAAAGAGAGAGGGCTAAGGAACCAGACCTTTGAGCAGCTGGGTGGTACAGTGGATAGAGCACTCAAATCCAGCCTCAGACACTTACTAGCTGTGTGACTCTGGGCAAGTCACTTAACCCTGTTTGCCTCAGTTTCCTCATCTGTAAAAGCTGGGAAAGGAAATGACAAACCACCCCAAGATCTTTGCCAAGTAGGGTCATGAAGAAGCAGACATGACTGACATGACTGGACAACAACAACAGAAAGTAACCAGATCTAGAACCAAGAGACTTTGGAGAAGGAAAAAACATTGTTATCAGATAGGGGGCAGGGGAAGTAATAGACAGCATTCAGAGGGGCAACGAAACCAATTAGGAAAGAAAAGATGAGCAGCAGTAAACTGCTGGTGTCTAGGAGCCTGGGAATGGTCTACTCTGCTCAGACCATATCCAGAGCCCTGTGTTCCATTCTTGGTGCCATATTTTGAGGAGGAACATTGATAAGCTGGAGAGAATTAGAATGATGAAGGACAAAGCAAAGGCTGGAAGGCCACTCTAATTGTTGAGTAAGATATAGAGAAGGTTCTTGTCCAAATGGGGGGTTGGACTGGTTGGTTTCTGAGATGCCCTAGAACTCAGAGATGTTGAAGAAAATGATAAAGTCAGAGGACAAAATAATGAGAGGGAAGATTCTGGAATGGGTCATGAGAAGGCCAAGGCGGTTCCAGAGATCCTCAGGCAAAGGACAAGATCCTAACCCCCATTTGTGATTTGGGTAGATTAATAGAATTCATTGAGCTGGAGAGGGACTCAGAATACAGTAGGGTAGAACTGGTAGAGATTTTAGAACACAGAATGTAAATGTAAGAGCCAGAGGGAACCGTAGAACATAGTGTCAGAGTAGAATGGGATCTCAGAAAAGAGAGTGTCAGGTAGAAAGGACCTTAGAACATGGAATGTCAGAGCTGGGAGGGGGCTTAGAACATGGAATGTCAGAGCTGGGAGGGGGCTTAGAACATGGAATGTCAAAGCTGGGAGGGGTCTTAGAGCACAAAATGTCAGAGCTAAGAAGGATCTTAGAACAGTGTCAGGGCTGGGAAGGAGCTTAGAACAGAGAATGTCAGAGCTGGGAGGGGACTTAGAATATGGAATGTCAGAGCTGGGAGAGGACTTAGAACTTGAAATGTCAGAGCTGGTGGGGGGGTAGGGGTGGGAGGGGGTCTTTGAACATGGAATGTCAGGACTGAGAGGGGTTTCAGAGCACAGAATGTCAGAGCTGAGAAGGATCTTAGAACAGAGAAATCCAGGTGTGTCAGTAGCCACCTAGCTTAATTCCCACAATACAGACAAAACCATTGAGGCTCAGACAAGAAGAGGAACATAGCTAAAGGCTGTGTGCACAGAGTACTGTTCTCCATAAACTGAAGACAGCAGTGTCTACACCCATGGGGCATCAACTGCAGGGACTCTGAGCCTCAGGAGATCTCAGAGGCATTCCATGGTTGCATATTGGTGCAAACACTGCAGACCCTTCTTGACTTGGATCCCCCAGGCCAGAGATTTATTTATTTCAAACTGGCAAGGACCTCAGGAACAAGAGGAAGGGACTCACCCTTGGTAACAGAAGGTGGCAAGTGGCAGAGCTAAGAACTGAAATCAGGTCCTCAGATGTAAGAATTAGTGAGCTCTTTCTACACTCTTTCTCCGGGGTAATATACCCAGGACCACATTGCTGATTGGAAACTGAGGCTTGCCCACCTGTAAACAGAGTTCTTCCCTTTCTGAAAACATCTTAGGGAAGTGAGGAGGAAGATGGGGCTTATTTTCTGCTCCCAGAGCCTGGCCTCTGGCTTCCAAGTCTAGTCATTTCCTATCAACCTCATTGTTCCCACCCAATCCGGGGTGTTTGTCCTAGACCAGATCCCCAGGACACCTGGACTGAGGCTAACAGACCTTAGAATCTCAGCACTAGTCAGGAGGAACTTTGGAGGCCAGTCACTAATTAAAGAAGGATGCCATCTCCAATCTAGCAATACCTGGGCATACAGAGCCCTGATTTTAGGGTCGAAAGGCCTGGGATCCAATTTCAGCTCTCCTATCTCTTCACTGTATGGTCTTGAACAAGTCGGTTAACCTCTCTGTTCCTCAGTTTCCCCATCTATAAAATAAAAATGATGACACCTCTACCATACATTTTCCTTTGTGTAGATGCAAAGAGGTAAAAAGCCCATGAAGTGACACCAGCCTAAATAACTCGGTGTTTCTGTGCTATTATTCAAAGTTACAGAAAAAATGAGATGCTCAAGGTTACCTCTCTGATAGCATCATACAGCCAGACAACCTGGGCTTAGCATTCCAAATCAGGTCCCCTCCTGCTGGGCCACTCTGTTTTCATTTTGGTTTCTACATCTAGGAGACATCCTCGTGTACTAAACTGGAGACAGCGTGGTATCATGGGAAAAGCATTGGCCCTGAAGTCAGAAGACCTGGGTTCAAATCCAACTATTGATGATTACTGCCTGGGTGACCTTCAGCAAATCACTTGACCTTTAGGGCCTCAGTTTCCTCATCTGTAAAATGAGAAGAGTGAACTAGCTCTTCTCTGAGACTCCTCCATCCATGATCTCAAGCTCCTACGCCCTTGTCAATTTGATGTGGCCCCAGAGTCAGACTGGTCATTTCCTATTGACCTCACTCATCGTTGCCACTTAGTCCGGGACTTTTGTCTCGGACCAGCTCCCAGAAGACTTGCAATGAGGCTGCTAAACCTTTAGAACTTCATCGTTAGTTCCCTAGTCGAAAAGGGCTGCCTTCTACAAGTCTATGATGTGGAGAAAGGCGACTCCAGTTATAATGGTAGCCTTCCCTGAAATCTATAGAATGCCTCAAACTTCCAAAAACATTTCAGAATCTGCCTTTGGGTATCAATCAGGACATCCTGGTCCCAGGAAGCGCCCCCAGCCAAGCCCCTCTCAGCAAGGTTAGTGAGCAGTCTGGGCTCCAGATGGGTAAAGACGGAGCTGCTGTCCATTTAGCATTTACCAATGGAAGCCAACGCAAGCCCTTGGCAGGCAGGCAGGCCAATCAGCAGCTCAGAGCTGGAAGAAGTGTTTCACAGGCAAGGGGGTATGGAATGAGGCTGGCATGGACAGAGATGGAGAGGAACAAACCAAGAGAGACAGAGACAGAGAAGACAGACCGAGTTACAGAAGCAGCAAAGTAGAGAGGCAGGGAGGGAGGAAGTGATACAGAGAGGATGGGCAGAGAGAGGCAGAGCTAGAGAAAGGTAGAAAGGAGGCACTTAGAAACGGACAGCCAGAAAGAAACAGAAATGGGATGGAAGCAGGGCATCTGGGTGGCTCAGTGGATAGAGTCAGGCCTGGAGCTGGGAGGTCCTAGGGTTCAAATGTAGCCTCAAATACATCCTAGCCCTGTGACCCTGGGCAAGTCACTTAACCCCAATTGCCTAGCCCTTATCACTAATGACATCAACACATAAATATGTGTTGATAAATAAATAAATATTAATAATAAGTGACTACTATGTTCCAGACCCTGTTGCATGCCATGGATACAAAGATAAAAGACAAAGTATCTCCGACCCTAAAGATTCTGCCTTAGAACAAATACTTAGAATCAATTCTAAGATAGAAGGTAAGGGTTAAAAAAGAGAGAGAGAGAGACGCTCGCTGCAACGTTTTGTTTCCTGAGCACCTAGAAAAGGGGGGAGCCAAGATGGTAATTTAGTAGCAGCAAGAGCTGGAACCACTCCTGAGAACCCTCCCAACCCTAGCACCTAGAGTAGTCCTTGGCACACAGTAGGTGCTTAATAAGTGATTGTTGATTGTGCTAAGCATAGAGACACTCGGAAACAAAGGATAAACAGAGAGACACATGGAGATGGAGAGGCAGAAAAATTGAAAAGAAGGGCTTCCACAGAGATAGAGGCAGACAAGAGATAGAGATAGAGATAGAGAAAGAGAGAGAGAGAGAGAGAGAGAGAGAGAGAGAGAGAGAGAGAGAGAGAGAGAGAGAGAGAGACTTGAACCCAAAGTCCAAGAGAAGCAGATAGACACAGGGCTGGAAAAACAGCCCACAGACAGATGCAGAGGCAGAGCTATGAGAGAGAAGCATAAAGAAATCTTCAGAGTGGCAGACATAAAGGAGTACACGCAGAGAGAAACACACATCCACAGAGGAAATCGGAGACACGTGCACACAGTCCTAGGAAGGAAAACCGAGGCACCCAGCTAGACGGCCAGACATGAAAGCAAAAAGGCAGAGAGAGAAAGGCAGAGAAGAGACTCCCAGAGACAGAGAGGAAGAAAGAAAAAGAATCAGTCACATATTCATTAAGTGGTACTATGTACCAGATGCTGTTACATATAAAGATTAAAGACAACGTGTCTCTGGCCTTAAGGAGTTTACATTCTATCAGGACAACCCAGAGAGGAAGAGATGGACAACTGGACAAAGAGAGGGAGAAAGAAGAGGAAGAAGAGAAAGGGGGGGAGAGAGAGAGAGAGAGAGAGAGAGAGAGAGAGAGAGAGAGAGAGAGAGAGAACAGAGATGAGAGAGAGAACAGAAAGGGGGAGAGAGAAGAGAGAGAGAGTGAGAGAATGGAGAAAGAGAGAAAAGAATGAGAGAGAGGAAGGGAGATGGAGAGAGAGAATGAGAGGAAAGAGAGCACTGGACACAATGAGCTGGGCACAGATCACAGATAATCATGAACACAAATTGGGGTCATAGAAGAGAGGAAACAGAGATGAAAAGTTGGGTGGTTTCCATCAGAGGGATGAAGAATGATGGTCCCTGACTTTATGATCGTATGTCCTCCCCAGGCCTCAGTTTGCTCATCTGTAAAATGTGGGGATTGGATCAGATTGCCCCTTGTAAGTTAAGTTTTGCAAGGATTTGCAAGAAGCCGTGTCTTTCAGCAGGGTTTCCAGTTGAACACTTGGAATCTTGGGAGATTCCTGATGCCATCCTGGGGCATGAGACCAATCGTCAGTTGGGCTGTGCCTTATATAAGGGAGCGAGAGACTGGACCCTTTGACTCATTCTGGAGCCAGGGGCCCAGGGTGGTTGGGGTCAAACCTTTCTCTCCTCATTTTATTGATCTAGTAGAATATCAACTGAAAGTTACAGAATTACTACTGAGCTTTAGGTTCAACTAACATTATTCAACAAATTGCTACAGAAGATCTATCCATCTATTTATCTTCAATCAAGCTGCCATCTAATTTGTCCTTAGGCAGGCAGTGGCCTGACTGGGCCAGTGGGCCTGGTTAGTTCAGCTATCAACATTCTGAAGCTGTTAGATTAAGCACTTTGAGCTAAGATCAAACTTCATTCAGGGATTCCTAAAATCCTCTTCCCTTCTATCAGTTTCCCTTATTGTTTGATTGTCTCAAACCAGCTACTGACCTTTTGTTGGTTGACTTGGCAACAGGACAGCCTCAAGGAAGTTCTAGGCAATTTGAAGGGACAGAGGAGGATCCAATCTTACTCCCTGAAGTTGAGTTTAACCACCATCATTGCTATTAATGGTCAGATGCGTTCTTGATCATCACTGTTATTGTAAAAATATTGATTTAGCTAACAGCAGTTGATGCCAGGAGGCTGGTCTTCCAGAAACACACTGTGATTGGTTGAGGGGATTCTACAGGAAGTTTAGTTGTATTACCTGATTTCTTGTTTATATCTGAGGAGGGTTTAAAGCTCCTTTACCAACCAGGGCTTTCTGCTTTACCTTTCCTAACAAGTACATCATTTCAATCAAGTCCCCCAAGGATCATAACACCCGGAGGCCCCCAACATTTCTAAATCCATGATCCCCTGCTCTTTCTCCAAAGCACTCAGTCCACTAAACAATGTCTTTTGGGAGAGTTGAATCTACTTCTTTAAAATGGGGCTCCAGTGCCTCCCCAAAGAAGGAAGAGGTCAGCAGAGAATCCCCAGAAAACCTAAGCAATCTCTAGGGGAAACCATTTGCATGTTAAGGGGTAAGGGGAGAAAGCAGAAAGAAATGAGAAAGAGAAAGCATTATGGGATGATGAAAGAACACTAAAGAGAGGAGGCAAAGGAAGTCTTCAGGAATCTCCTTATGGCTCCCTTCCCTTAGTCTCCTCATCTCTGTAGCAGGCCCTAAAATGTCCCTGCTCTTGGAGGGGGGGGGGACAGGAGCAATAGTGCCCTAAGCCCCTAGAAATTCTGGATAAAGACCTGGCATCCTGGAGAGATGAAGCAGACCAGACATTTTCAAAGTCATCACTTGGGCTGAGTGCTAGGGATCATTTTAAAGATGAGGTGAGTGAGGCCTCAAAAGGACATAGGATCATAGGCAGAGCTGGAAGGGTCTCAGGGACTATCATTGTCCTCTCAGAGGCCCTTCTAGTCCAACCCTCTCATTTTACAGATGGAGAAACTGAGGCCCAGAAAAATGAAGGGACTCGGCTGAGATCACAGAGGGAGTGTCGGAGCAGGGATTGGAACTGAGGGGGGGCAGCTATTTACTGCTTGGGCATCAGTTTGTCCCTGGCCCCCAAAAGCACTCCTTGCTTGGCATTAGGTCCAGTGCTTAGTAGAGGGTTTTTTGGCTCTGACCCAGTGGTCCTCTAGCACCCAGGGATTGGAGGGTGCAGGAGGAAATGAAAAGGAAATGACAGGGCAGAGTGGGACTAAAGGTCAGGACAGACTCAGAGGAAAGGCCTTTGGCACCCCCTTCCTACAGTACAACTTGGAGACCTAAATCCGGAGAGAACATCTATTATAGAAACTGGCCATAGCTCATTTCAAGTGTCCTGCCAAGGCTGCCCTCCTGGGAGCCCCGAATGGAGCTTAGTAAAGACTGTGATAAAGCAGCTGTAATACAAAACTCTGGGCCCTTAAGAGCTCAAGCAGCCGTGGGGACGGCTCGCTATGGCAACCTCCTCCCAGACACCGATCTTTTGCCATCCTCCAGAGACTTTCCATCTCATTCCCTGAATGCACCATGCTCTGCCCTCCCCAACTCCTCAAACACACCCAAGCCTTGAGCTGAGGACTAGAAGGGCTGCTTTCTAGGCCTGGCACAAGCAAGAACTAGCTCTGTGACCTTAGATGGGCCATTTCCCCTCCGTGGGCCTTAGTTTCCTCATCTGAAAAAGGACGTAATTGGATTAGAAGATCCCATCCACATTCTTCAAGCACTGGTAACCTATAGTAGTAGTAATGGGGAAAATGTCTAGAGTCCTTTAGGATCTACAAAGTGCTTTGTCATATATGATCTCTTTCAATCCTCACAACTACACTCAGCTGGGGGGGTGTATTATTGTTAGCTTTATTTTACAGATGAAGAAACTGAGGCAGAGTTTAAAAGCGACTTGCAGAGGGTCACACGGCTAATAAATGTCTGAGGCCAGATTGGAACTCAGGGAGATGAGTCTTCCTGAATCCAGTGTGTCACCTAACTGCCTCAACAATGCTCTAACAATCTATGTCCCAAGATCTCTCTAGATGTTAACAGTCTGGGTGCTAGCCTTCTGTGCTCTAAGATCCAAAAAAGACTAACTTCCAGCTCTGACATTTAGTGTTTTAAGGCCTCTCCCAGCTCTCTCATTCTGAGTTCTAAGCTCCCTCCCAGATCTGACGTTCTATATTTTAAGTCTCCTCCAGCTCTGATATTCTATGTTCCAAAGTTCCTCCTAGCTCTGACATTCTGTGTTCTAAGCTCTTTCCCAGAACTGACATCCTATGTTCTAAGATCTGGCTTTTAAGGGTTCCCCCAACTCTGACATTCTCTGTTCTAAGGTCCCCTCCAGTCTCTGACATTCTATTTTAAGACTCCTCTCAGCTGACATTCTCTCTTCTAAGAATCCTTCTAGCTCTGACCTTCTGTGTTCTAGGAGTCTCAGCTCTGATATTCCTTCTGTGTTCTAAGGGCCCTTTCAGACTTCTCTGTGTTCCAGGGGCCCTCCTTGCCCTGACATTCTCTGTTCTAAGGCCCTTCCCATCTCGGATATTCTATATTCTAAGGGTCCTCCCAGCTCTCACATTCTATGTTCCAAGGCGCTTTCTAGCTCTGATATTCTATGATCTAAGACTTCTCCTAACTGACTATGTCCTAGGGTTCCTCCTAGCTTTCATATTCTATGTTCTAAGAGCCCTCCAAGCTCTGACATTCTATTTTTAGAAGCCTACTACCTGTTGGTCCTTCTCCACTTCTAAGATGTCTTTAGGACCAAAGAAACCTCCCTCACAATCTTTTTTTTAATTGTCCCACCAAAATGAGAAGCTTCTTGGTGAAGAAGGTAAAGAGTCAGCTATCGAGGTATCTGGAGGGCTTGCTACCATGCTACAGAGGAGGGACAGAATCCTTAGATGCCGCCTCACCATAAACCATCCTTCCCAAGGCCCATGGGTGTCTCAAGAGTCTCATTCCAGGTGTAGGCTAAGTAGGTCTTAGCAAAAACTCTCCCCAGGGCCTCTGTCTTCTCTTCCAAGAAGCTGCAGAAGAAAAACAACAGGACACAAAACAGTTCTGACATTGCCCTCTGTCACTGTGAGCATACATGGGAGCAGGGCAGGAGGCAGATTCCCCGTCTCCAGTGGGATCCCTGTTCCCCACCACTGGCACTCTGAATAGGAGAGCTCCAACCAGGCACCGGCTAGGATCTCAGCTTTCGGTATCTTCTACCACATCACCAAAGGCATCTTCTTCCTGCATGTGACAGGGAGGATCTCTAAATATTTCACCTCCATCTTACTTCTCCTTTCAGCCTCCTCCCTTCAAAAGAGATAAAGGTCAGGGTACTTCGGTGGCTCAGTGGTTAGAAAGCCAGGCCCAGGGGCAGGAGGACCCATGTTACAATCTGACCCCAGACACTTCCTAGCTGGATGATCCTGGGCAAGTCATGTAACCCCCATTGCCTAGCCCTTACCTCTCTTCTGTTTTAGAATCAATACTAAGACAGAAGGTAAGGGTTAAAACAAACAAACAAACAAAAAGTAAAGGTCAACCATTAACATTATTATTTTTTTTTTTGAAACCCTTGTACTTCGGTGTATTGTCTCATAGGTGGAAGATTGGTAAGGGTGGGCAATGGGGGTCAAGTGACTTGCCCAGGGTCACACAGCTGGGAAGTGGCTGAGGCCGGGTTTGAACCTAGGACCTCCTATCTCTAGGCCTGACTCTCACTCCACTGAGCTACCCAGCTGCCCCATTAACATTATTTTAATCAATCAGCAATGGATAAACTGAGACCTAAAGGGATAATGTGATGATATTTTTTTCTTTTTAACAAGAACTAGGATTTTTTATTTAATAGAATTCTTGATTTAAAAGCTCTCTAGACCAATGCAGCTCAGTACCTGCTGTGTCTTTTAGGACCTTAGAAAGCTGCCTGGGGCATTGAATGAAGTGACTTACCCAGGGTCACACAGCCACAATTTTACAAGTGGAAGGACAGGAATCCAGGTTTTCCTAAAATAAAGGACAATTTTCTCTCTCTTATTACTATTATTATTGTTAATAATATTGAGAGTAATTATTACTTTTGAGAGCCATTCTGCTCCTCTATTGTAATAATAGCTTGTATTTGTATATGGCTTTAGAATTTACAGGACATTTTATAATCATTTTTTCCTATTTGGTTCTCACAACAGCCCCTTGAGGCCAAGTCCTTGGGACATTTATTGTTCATTCGTTTCAATCATGCCTGACTCTTTGTGATCCCATTTGGAGTTTTCTTGGCAAAGATATTGGAGTGGTTTGCCATTTCCTTCTCCAACTCATTTTACAGATGAGGAAACTGAGGCAAATAGGGTCAAATGACTTGCCCAGGGTCACACACCTAATAAGTGTTTGAGGCCAAACTTGAATTCAGGAAGATGATCACTCCAGGCCTAGCACTTTATCCACTGTGGACATAGTAAGCCCTTAAGTACTTGTTTCCTCCTTTCCTCCCTTCCTCCCTCCCTTCCTTTCTTTCCTTTCCTTCCTTCCTTCTTCTCTCCTTCCTTCCCTCCTTCCTCCCTTCCTTCTTTCCTTCCTTCCTCCCTTCCTTCCTTTCTTTCCTTTCCTTCCTCTCTTCCTTCCTCCCTTCCTTCCTTTCTTTCCTTTGCTTCCTTCCTCCCTCCCTTCCTTCTTGCCTTCCTTCTTCCCTTCTATCCTTCCTTCCTCCTTCCTTCCCTCCTTATTTCTTTCCTTCCTTCCATGCTTCAAGCATGATTAACCCCATTTTGAAGATGAAGAAAATGAAGTTCAGAGATATTGTGTAATTTCCTCATAATCACACAACTCATAAGGATCAAAAGTGAGATTCTAGGCCAGATCTTTCTTAAATCTAATTGCTGACTTCTCACTTGAGGTTGCACATGATTCTGTGGTAGATTCAGGTCTAGAAACAGGTTTCTAGAAAGTCAAGTCTGGGCTTAGAAAAACCCAAACATGCCCTCATCTCCCTGATGCTGAAAATATAATCTGTCTAGTCTCCATAGGCCACCCCTTCTATTTCTCAGTTTGTGGATCAATAATATTAAGTCAAAGAGGCAGCTAGTTGGCTCAGTGGATAGAGCGCCAGGCTTGGAGATTCAAATAGGTTCAAATATGTCTTCAGATACTTCCTAGCTGTGTGACCCTGGGCAAGTCACTTAAACCCCATTGCCTAGTCCTTACTGTTCTTCTGCCTTAGAATCAATATTTGGTATTGATTCTAAGACAGAAGGTAAGGATTTGCAAGTAAACAAAAAATGAATCTTAAGTCAGTGTGGACTATTCAGGGTTCAGTCAGAGCCGGGGTAAATCAGACAGCTGCTCCTCCCTAGACATGACCACTCCACCCTGACACTTACCAAGAAACCAATGGGAACTGGAAGGGATCCCAAATATTCTCAAACAAAAATCTCCTCTATATGCAATTGCTTTATTTAAGGGCTTCGGTTTCTTTGACTGTAAACTGAGGGTATTCACACTTGTAGAACCTACCTCCCAAGGTTGTTTTGAGTTTTAAATGGGGTAACATAGGTAAAGCTCTTTTATCTTAGAGCACCCCGTAAATGCCAGCTAAGATGACTATCTTTTATTATTGTCTGCAGCAGACTTTCTTGACTTCTTTGGTATCTTGGGCCCCTCAGGAGCCTGTGGGTTCCTTAAAATGATGATTTTCAATGCATAAAACAAAAGGAAATCAATTCCACTGAAATTCAATTTACAAAATATTAAAAAAGGCACAATTCCTAGCCCTGAGGTAAACAAGGGAGAAGCAGCTTTATTCTGCCTACTCCAAGCCTGGTCTGCTACTTGGAACACTCCTTCACACGATTCCCCGCAGAGAGATGCTTAATTACTTTCCCCTGAATAAAAGCAGTCATGTGTTGGGGGGGAGTTAAATTGGCTTGAAAGCTCCGCAGATGACACTTTCCTTCCTCCTTTGGAGTTGGCCTGGTATCAGGAGAAAAAGAATGAAGGAGCCCCTGGAATAGGAGGGCCAAAGAGGTGAGAAGCCCTAGTGCCCCACTGTCTCCTGACAGAAGAGAAGATGCTTAGACTCATCGATTTAGAAAGGGATGTTAGAGGCCATTGAGTCTAACTCACTCATAGATGAGGGAACATGACCTTCCTAGGGTCACATACTGCCACAGACTAGCTGTGTGGCCTTGGGCAAATCTTTCCCCTCAAATACTCAGTTACCTCATTTGTAAAATGAAGGAATTAGACTAGAACATTTCCAAGGTCCCATTTAATGGCTCTTAATTTCTGATCCTATATAAAATAGCCAATGTATGATTCAAACTCTGACTCCAAACTCGGCCTTGTTCCAGTCTACAAATAGGGTATCAGCAATAATGAGGAAGAAAACCTAAAATCACTTCTCAATTCAGAGGAACATAGGATTTAAAACTGGAAGAGATCTTAATGTTCAACCCTCCTAATAAGGGAGTGTTCAAGTATAATAATATTCTATACAATAATAATATGATTGCATAAATGATTTTAATATAATATATTTAATATAATAATATGCAGTGAATAGCAAGCCAGGATGTCTTCCTGAGTTCAAATCTGGCCTCAGAGACTTATTAACGGTATGGCCCTGAGCAAGTCACTTAACCCTGTTTGCCTCAGTTTCCTCTGCTGTAAAACGAGCTGGGGAAAGAAAGGTCAAATCACTCCGGCATCTTTGTCAAGAAAACCCCAAATGGGATCACGCCAAAAGGGTCAGATATGACTGACGAATAACTGAACCACAAATAACAATAATGCAGAGGGTGAAAGTGAGGCCCAGGAGAGAAAGTGAATATGAGTAAGTAGGAGAACTGGGATGCAAACTGACTGAACCTCGTGTTCTTTTCATAATTCTTTATATAAGTCCCCAGTTTCCTTCTCCCTACCACCCACCCTTCCTCTTTCTGTTGGTACAGGCTCAGAAAATATGAACTCATTTTAACACAAGCCTGAGCCAAACATAATTAGGAAAGTAAATCTGTTGTAAAAAAAAAAATCACATCATGCCCCCAAAGCCAAATAGAAATTATTTTTTACTACCCACTATGTTGCATTATCCAAACATTGCTCTCTTTGCATGGAAAATTAAGAACAGACATCCATAAATATATGTATGCTCAACTAAATGCTAATAACTCAGCCTCCTAAGGCATTGCTTAATCCCCAAGACCCACCTTTTCTCCCCTAAGAAGTACCCTGGGGGTGATAGGGAGATAGATCAGGCTCTTTCATTATTCATTGCAGGCATAAATTGCTGTTCTCCCCCAAGCAGGTGGTTCTTTGCAAAGCTGATTTTACTGATGACAGGGAACCATTCCATCCATTCAGTTCAGCATTTTTCTAAGCGCCTACTGTGTACAAGCACTGTGAACTTAGAATTCTAGGGTGTCAGAGCTGGGAGAGCCCTGGGAACATGGGCTCTGTCAAAACTAAGAGGTAACTTGGAACCTAGAACATCCAAGCTGGGACACCCTTGGAACAGAGAATGTTAAAGCTAGAAAGGACATGAAAACACAGAACGTTAGGAGGAATAATGTCAAAACTGGGAGGGAACTTGGAATATAGTGTCAGAATTGGGAGGGATCTTAGAGCAATAAATGTCTAAAATAGGAGAGACCATAGAACATGAAATGGGAGAGACCTTATTATACGTAGTGTCAGAGCTGGCAGGGATACTAGAACAGAGAATGTCAGAGCTGAGAGAGAGCTTAGAACAGAGAATGTCAGAGCTGGGAGAGATCTTAGAACAGAGAATGTCAGAGCTGGGAGAGACCTTAGAACAGAGAATGTCAGAGCTGGGAGAGACCTTAGAACAGAGAATGTCAGAGCTGGGAGAGA
>NC_058132.1:50267220-50272179 GCF_016433145.1 Gracilinanus agilis
GAAAGAAAGAAGGAAAGAAGGAAGGAAGGAAGGAAGGAAGGAAGGAAGGAAGGAAGGAAAGAAGGAAAAGAAATTAAGTAAAAGTAAGGAATATCTGAAATCCTTAACTGTCCAGTATCGGAGACCCTGCCCAACCCTGCCTTTGCTATGGATGTCAGGTCAAGGACAGCATGAGGGCAAGCTCTTGGTCCTCTTTAGGCCTGGAAGAAGGCAAAAGGTATGATACAAAAGACAATTCACAAGCAAACCTAAATGACCTGCTTGCTATGAAAACTAGGGCTTCTTTTACTCCCATTGTGTAAAGGGTAGTAAAAGTTCTACCTAGAGAACAGATACCTGGGACTCAGGAGACCAGGGCAGGCAGTCTCAGCCTCCTCAGTATCAGGAGTTGCAAACAGGTGCCACCATACCTAGATGGACCCAAGTTTAAAATAAAAGAAATGTCAGCTATTATTATTCTTATTAGTGAGAGTCAGAAGTGATGTAGAGATAGCCTCAAAATAAAAAAGGCCTGAGTTCAAGACTCATCTGTGGCATATACTGCTTGTGTGACCTGAGACAAGTAGCTCTCAGTACCCCCTAAGATGCTCCAAGTCTGAAAATTGCAGAGAAGGCATTCACCCACATTAGTAGAGGGAATTTCTTTACCTGGGAGTTCCCTATGCTGATGAAATCACAGATCAGGGTTTAAAAGTAAAAGAATAGATTTAATTAATTAAAAATTATGAACATTAAGGATGAGTAAGTTCAAAGGAAGAAAAGGACGCCCCTAACCCAGCGGAAGGGTCCTCTATCTGGGGCCAGACCTTAGCTTCTAACTCCCAGGTCTCAGATTTCAGCTGCCAGGGAAGGGGAAGGTCAAGAAGGGAAAAATCTGCAATGCCAGTTTGGCTAGAGATTACCAACAGCAGCAGAGCAGGGATGGAGGCAGGTAGCCTCAATCTAGCCTGCCTTGCAGATACTGCCATGCCTCTGTGCCCCCCAAGGAGGCTGAGCACAGGCCAGACAGGGCACAACCATCTTACAGTCATCTTGGATTTAGGTGGTTCTCCACCCCACCAAGCCCGGTTGTAAATGTGAGTTATGGCTCCTTTCAGGGTGGATAACGAGCTGAAATAAAAAAGTCAGGAATTGATGGGATCTTAGGGCATAAAAACTGTAGCTCTAATGCTTGCATTTCCAAAAGTGCCTTTAATTAATCGTTTATAGCCCAGGCAAGGCAGGAAAGGCCACCCACCCCTTCTGGAGCCGCCTCCTCCTGGCTTTAAATCCTGGAAGATGGAGGATGAATTGATCTCTGCCCGACGAGAGTGGTCAGAGGAAGAGAAGACATGGAAAAAGCCTTAAAGGGGCCATGTTGAACTGGACCAGCTGGATGCAAGGGAGCCAGAAGGTTTTCTATGGCAGGAGAAAGTTCAAATTGTAAGAATGAAAGAACTTCTTTCTCCACAGGGCTGCTGGGAGAATCCTACCCTGCCCTGGTGCCCCAGTTAGGGCCTGGCTCCATATAGGCGTATTGAATGAAAGGCAATGTAGGGCAATGAAAAGAATCCACCCTAACACCATCACTCAACTGGACTGGGAACTGGGAAACCCAAACCGTAGAAATGGCTCTGCCATTACCTCGCTGTCTAACACTGTCAAGTCACCTCTCCTCTTTGGCTATGTACAGATGCCTGAAATGAGGGAGGCAAGAAGGTTAGATGATCTCAAAAGCCCTGAGCAATTAGAAATGTCTCTACTTAAAGCCCCTTCCAGCTTTGACACTCTGTGTCCTAAGGGTCTCCTCAACTCTGAGATTCTCTGTTCTAGGTTCCCTTCCAGCTCTGCCATTCTAATGTCCTTCCCTTCTAGCTCCGATGTCTTATATGGTCATTGTTCCCTGTTAGCTCTAATGTTCTATATCAGTCCCTTACAGATCTGATGCTCTATATCTTAAATGTCTCTTCTAAATCTCTGATCCTAAGATTCTAAATTTTTAAAGATTCTTCCAGTCTTAATATTCTTTGCATGAACATGCTAGGAACCTTAAGTCCTTCCTGTTTCTGATATTCTGTGTTCTAAGCAGCTCTCTGTGTCCTAGAGGTCCTCCTAGTTCTGACTTCCTGTGTCCCAAGGCCCTTTCCAGTTCTGATATTCTCTATGTTGTGGTCCTTTCTATTTATCTTAAAATTTATGATGCTGGCTCTAAATTGCTCCTGCTCTGGCCCTCTCAACTCTGATGTTCTCTGTTCTAAGGTCCCTCCCAGCTCTGACATTCTCTGTTCTAAGGTCCCTCCCAGCTCTGACATTCTCTGTTCTAAGGTCTCTCCCAGCTCTGACATTCTCTGTTCTAAGGTCTCTCCCAGCTCTGACATTCTCTGTTCTAAGGTCCCTCCCAGCTCTGACAGTCTCTGTTCTAAGGACTCTCTCAACTCTGATGTTCTCTGTTCTAAGGTCCCTCCCAGCTCTGACATTCTCTGTTCCAAGGTCTCTCCCAGCTCTCACATTTTCTGTTCTAAGATCTCTCCCAGCTCTGACATTCTCTAAATTGTGGTCCCTTCCATCCAGCTCTAAATTTATAATCCTGGCTCCAAATTGCTTATGCTCTGAGGTTCTTTCTTACTAGTATTACTTATCAGTGCTCTAAGCTCTAACATCATGTGATCTGAAGTCTCATCTAATGCTGACATCTCTTGCAAGACTCCTTTGAGCCAACACTTTGTTTCAATGATTCACCAAAGGTTTCTTTCCCAGGTCTTGGTGAGGTGGCGTACACCAGGGCCCAAAAAGGACATCCTTTCCCTTAGAATCAAAATATGTGGTTATTCTCTGATTTATATGGTTCAACCTGAAGCACACCCAAGAGCCATATGTGAGCAGTAATAACCATTGTAAAGCTTCTCTCCACCTAACTAGCCAGGCTCATTAGCTAAATAACACCCTGCTGGCCAGAGACATTCTTATGCAAATACATTCAAGCTGATAATTATATAATGTGTACTGGAGTTTCTACCAGCACTGAGTGTTCCAGGCAGGAAAAGTAAATTCATCCCATTTGGATCAGAGGAGGGCACTATGGCTCTTAGGGATGTGGTCATCCCAAGCTGACGCTGGCCAGTCCTAGGCAGAGATCTCATTTACCTGGTACCAAGCTTCCAAACAATCTCCATTCAGAATTGAGACAGACAAAAGGCACAGACACCTCTTGCCAGCCAGCCATTTAGGTCACACTGTTAGTTAGAAGGACATTTAAATACCCTTTTCCCTAAGGGACCATCACCCAGGCTCAAGATTGGCCTGTCCTCCCCACCTCAGAATCATTTTTCTATAACATTTCTTTAAATCTTTCTTTTTGCACAGTCTCCAGGGCTTTCCATCTTTCACCTGTCATTTATATCTATTTTGTAATCTTTTTAAACTATTTCTATCTTTCTCATGTATCATCCTTCTTTCTCTATTCCTGTTTCTACTTCCTTTCTTCTATCTTTGTTTTCTCTTTCTGTTTCCTTTTCTATCTTTCTTTTACTTGTCCATCCCATTTTCTCTCTTATATCTCTCATCCTTTTTTATCTTTCTATCATTCTTTTTCTATCCTCTCTCTTATTTTCTATTCCTATATTTATCTATCTACCTACCTACCTATATATCCATCCATCCCAGGATCCATCCATCCATCCATCCATCCATCCATCCATCCATCCATGTATCCATCTTTCTATCTATCTATCTATCTATCTATCTATCTATCTATCTATCTATCTATCTATCTATCCATCTATCTACCTGCTTGCCTATCTGTCTGTCTGTCTGTCTATCTATGCACATATAGAACTCTCTATTTCCCTCCTTTCATATTTCCTTCCTATCTTTTTTCTACTCTTTCTAATTTACAGAATTAGGTCAGTGCTAAGCCTGAAATCAAGAAGACCTGAGTTCAAGTGCAACCTTCAACATTCAGGGGCACATTTTCCTGAGCAAGTCACTTAGCCTCAGTCTCCTCATTTGTAAAATGGGGATAAAACTAATAAATACCTCCCAGGGTTTCTGGAGAATATTTGTAAAGCACTTTGCAAACTTTGAAATGCTATGGAAGTATGAGCTGTTTTCTTTCTACATTTACCTTTTACTTCCTTGCTCTCTTTTTATGTCCCATTCCGTCAACAAGCTTATAGGTGCTTACCACGGGCCATTCACTGGTCTGGCCATCAGGGATACAAAGACAAAGTGAAGTAGTCCTCTGCTAAAATGTAAACTCCTATGTGTTTATGTGTATAATATACATAATCATATATGTATATATACATATAAATACATACAGTTGTATATATATGTATCTATTTAAATCTATCTCCATTCATCCATCCATCCATCCATCCATCTCTCTCTCTCTCTTTCTATCTATCCATCCATCTATCCATGCAGAACATATATAAAACAGGGATAAGGTAACCTTGTGGGGCAAAGTACTCATCTTTAGAACCATGGAAGGCTTTATGCAGAAAGTAGCTTTTCAATGAATCATTGGAGGAGACCAGGGATTCCAAGGGGTAGAGATGAGGAGTGAGAGAATTCCAGGCACAGGGGACAATGTGAATAAAGAAATAGGGGTATAAGGTGCTAGAAGGCTGGTTTGACTAGCCCAGTGATTCCCAAAGTGGGCACCACCACCCCCTGGTGGGTGTTGCAGCGATCCAGGGAGGTGGTGATGGCCACAGGTGCATTTATCTTTCCTATTAATTGCTATTAAAATTGAAAAAAGTTAATTTCCAGGGGGCTGAGGAATATTTGTTCTGGAAAGGGGGTGATAGGCCAAAAAAGTTTGGGAACCATTGCTGTAGAGTGTAAGCAGGTGAGTAATGGTAATAATACTGGGAAACTGAGCTGGGTCAGTTTTTAAGAGCTCTCTCTCTCTCTCTCTCTCTCTCTCTCTCTCTCTCTCTATATATATATATATATATATATATATATATATATATA
>NC_058132.1:50272264-50298311 GCF_016433145.1 Gracilinanus agilis
GTGTGTGTGTGTGTGTGTGTGTGTGTGTGTGTATGTGTGTTGGGGAGGGTGGATCTTATCTTTATGGGATCCAATAAGGTCAATTGATTCGTATCCCAAGAAGAAAAGAAGATATTGATAAATATATAACATTGTTATTATCAACATGGTAACTAGAAGAAATTTACTTACAGAAAATAATGACAAACTATATAGGATGAAATGTATATATATATATATATATATATATATATATATATATATATGTGTGTGTGTGTGTGTGTGTGTGTGTGTGTGTGTGTGTGTGTCAGGCAGGAGAGTAGGTGTTTTATCCTAGAGATAATAGGGAATCGCTGGAGTTTATTGATTTGGGGAAGGTGGGGGTTGACGTGTTCAGACTTGTTCTTTAGAAAAATCACTTTTACTAGTGAGGAAGATGATAGATTGGGGTGAGGTGAGTGGGGAGGGGAGAGACGTAAAACACTAGACTACTTTCAAGACTATTGTATGATCTAGGAGAGAGCTATTGAGGGCCTGGACTAAGGTGGTTGGTGACCAAGTGAGTAGAGAGAAGGGGTCGGATGCGAGAGATCCGGCAAAGTGAATAGTCAAAGATGACCCCTCTCTTTCTCTTCTCTTGATGTTCTTTCTCTGTCTCTCTTGGT
This sequence comes from Gracilinanus agilis, assembly GCF_016433145.1. Lineage (NCBI taxonomy): Eukaryota > Metazoa > Chordata > Mammalia > Didelphimorphia > Didelphidae > Gracilinanus > Gracilinanus agilis. The sequence continues at coordinate 50,272,909 of NC_058132.1, forward strand.
CCATCCCTGTTTCTGTCTCTGTCTCATAATAATAATAACCAGCATTTGTAGAGTATTTACTATGTGCCAGGTATTGTGCTAAGCATTTTATATTTCCTCATTTAGTTCTCAAGATAATCCTGAAAGTAGATGCTATTTTTATCTTCATTTTAAAGCTGAGGAAACTGAAGCAAATAGAGGTTAAGTGACTTGGCCAGGGTCACAGCTAATAAGAGTCTGAAACTAGGTTTAAATACAGGTTTTTCTAACTCTAGGCTAGCGCCTGGGACACGTAATTGTTTCTATCTCTGTCTCTCTCTTTCCTCTTTATGTCTCTCTCTCAACCCTTATCTTCAGTCTGTTTCTCTATCTCTGTCTCTCTGTATCTCTGCCTGTCTCTGTGTCTCTGTCTCTTTCTCCTGCCCTCATCTTTCTTTTTCTCTTCGCTCACTTGCTACATAAGCTAGCAAATGCTCTTTCCATTTGAGATTAATTACACGAGAACTGACTCCCTCTCTGTAAAGAAGACAAGACTGCTGAACAAAATACATCACAGACTGCAGGTCAGATTCCTTATTGGAAAAAAAAAATCTTGAATCAAAAGATTTTCAAGCTGTAGGCAATATTCCCATCCAGAACCACCCATCCCTGAGAAGGGATCCCCCTCCTTCTACCACATACCCAATAAGTAAGCAGTTATCCAACTCATGCTTTAGGACTTCAAATGAAAGGGAAGCCATCACTGCTCTAGTCTTCCCATTCCCCTTTGGGACAGCTCTAGCTGGGAGAAAGTTTTCCCCAACATTAAGCCCCAATATATCTCTCTGTGACTTCCCTTCTTTGCTCCTGTTTCTGCCCTCTGAGGCCAAATAGGATAAATGGATCTCTCCTCCCCATTTGGAGCCCTACAGAGACTTGACAATATCTATCATATCGCCCCCACCACCACCCCTTCCCGGGTCTCCTCTTTTTGAGAAGAGGAAGAGGCTGATCCGCAGTATATGTCATGGACTCAAGGCCTTTCACCATCCTGGTTGCCCTCCTCTGCACACTCCCCATTTTATCATTGCCTCTCCTATCTATGGCACCTAGAATGGAAAATGACTTCAAATGTGGCTGGAGAAGAGAAGAACAACAGTCTTCCTTATCCTGGCCATAGTGCCTTTCAGCACAACCTTTTATTACAATATCTTTCTTGGCCACCCTATTCCACTGTTGACTCAATCAACAGATACTGATCACGTGCTGGACACTGGACCCATATTGAGCTGGCAGTTTGCTGAAACCCATAGATTGTTTTCAGATAAATTGCGATCTAAATCTGCCTCCCCCATCTTGTATTTGTGAGGTCGATTTCTCGAACCCAAGTTCAAGACTTTACACCTATTTGATTTCATCTTATTAGCTCATGCCTAATATATTTACGTCTCAACATCTTTTAGGATCCTGATTTTGACATTCGATGTGTGTCTTCCCCTTCCGGCTTTGTGTCGTCTGCCCGTTTGATGAGCCAACTTTCTATGTTTTTATCCAAGTATGTTAAACAGCACCAGAACCAGCACAGATCCCTGAGATACTCAACTGGAGTGGCCCAACTGACAATGGAACCTGTGAAAGTCTTTTATGGCCTGGACATTCAACCATTTCTGAAACCCTCTGATTGTTTTATCATCTGGCCCTCATCTTACCATCTTAGCTTTAAGTGTAATGAGAGAAAAAAACTATATGAAGGAGGCAACTAGGTGGATTGAGAGTCAGCTAGAGATAGAAGGTCCAGCATGGCAGCTGGGTGGCTCAGTGGATTGAAAGCCAGGCCTAGAAATGGGAGGCCCTAGGTTCAAATTTGACTTTAGACACTTCCCAGCTGTGTGACCCTGGGCAAGTCACTTAACTCCCTTTGCCTAGCCCTCACTACTCTTCTGCTTTGGAACCAATACACAGTATTGATCCTAAGATGGTAGGATTAAAAAATTATAATTCAAATTCAACCTCAGATACTTCCTAGCTGTGTGACCCTGGGCAAGTCACTTAACTCCCATTGTCTAACCCTTACAGCCCTTATGTCTTGGAACCAATACACAGTATTGATTCTAAGATGGAAGGTAAGGGTTTTTATTAATTTTTTTTAAAAAGATCTAGAGTTCAAATCTGACCTCAGATACTTCGTAGCTATATGACCATGGACAAGTCACATAACCCCCATTGTAACCCTTACAGCTTCTGCCTTGGAACCAATGCACAGTATTAATTCTAAGATGGAAGGTAAGCATTAAAAAAAAAAAAAGCATGAAATGATTGGCTAAAATCTTCAGTGATCTCTATTTATAGGTTTTCCCTAGCTTATTAGTTTAGCAATCTTCCCGGTTCCAAAAAAAAAAAAAATGGGACTGAGGTTAGTCTAACATGATCTGCCCTTAAGGAAGGCAAGGGAACTTTTAGAGCAAATCATGGTTGTTATTCAGTTGTATTAAGTTGTGTCTAACTCTTTGTGACCCCATTTGTGGCTTTCTTGGCAGAGATACTGGAGTGACTTGCTATTTTCTTCTCCAGCTCATTTAACAGATGAGGAAACTGAGGCAAACAGGGTTAAGTAATTTGCTCAGGATCACACAGCTAGGAAAGTTCCAAAGCCAGATTTGAACTCGTGAAGATGAGTTTTCCTGACTTCAGACTGGTGACTCTAGCCACTGAGCCCCCTAGCTGCCCCTTGTAGCAAATGCCTTCCTATAAAATCTTCATCTCTCAAAATAATGGGGTTTGGCTCCTGCAAACTGTCTTGTTTTCTCAAAGGACAGATTCTATGTAATTAAGTAAATCATAGAAATTAAGATCTGGAAGGAAGCTTCGAGATCATTTAGCTCAGAAGTTCTTCACCTTTAAGTGTTCATGAATTTTCTTTTAAAAATATGTTGATAACTATTTCAAGAAAACTTATTTCCTGTATATTTCCCATATATGTTATTTTATGGTTTTTTTAAAGATATTTCTGAGAAGGTGTCCATAATTACCCCCAGACTGCCAATGGAGTCCATGTCACAAAAAAAGGCATAAACTCCTGACTTAATCCAATCCCCTCACTTAAAAAAAATAATTGTATTGGTATCTTTTGTTTTCATATCACATATTTCCCTTTGTACCCTACCCTCTTCCCCTCCCAGAGAGCCACCCCTTAAAAGAAAGAATAAAAAAAGAAGGGGCGGAATTCAACAAATCGAGCACTGAAAAAGCCTGATGTTGAATGCAGTGTTCTAGATCTATGGTCCTCTACCTTTGCAAAGAAGGGACAGAGATGTACTTTCTTAGCTGTCTTCTGGGGGACAAGTCTGGCTATAAAAATTGTCAAGCATTATTTTGAATGTTCCCCCTTTTACAAAGAAGGCAATTGGGGTATAGAGAAGTTAATTGACTTTGTCAGTGAGTTAGAGGCAAAGTCAGGAATAGAACCCAGATTTCTGACTCCCTGCCCCATGCTGAGGTCTCTTCCAGCTCTGATTCCTCTGAACTGATGTCTTCAGGTCCTTTCCTGCTCTAAAATCCCATGAGTTTGATTTTCTAGGACAAGTTCCCTCCAGGCTCCCTGAGGCACAGCCCCAATTGTCCCCAAGGTCTAGAGATGGGCTTCCTCAGCAGGTGAGTCTGATCAGGCCATCACCTGCCAAGGGAGGCACTCTTGACTGGTGGAGAGGAGGCAATGGATGCCATGGCAACGCCCCTGCAACCTGGCCTGAGCTCTGAGCTTCTGGAAGAAGCAGGCCTGCAGCTCATCCTCTGCAAAAAAAAAAAAAAGCAAAGGCAGGCTGTGAGAATGGGTTTCAGAGTGCAGAGGAAGGGCTGGGCTCAGGAAGCCCAGCTAGGTCTGGTCCCGGATGTCCCTTCTTTTCCCTCTTACTCCCAGGCATCTCTTCTGCCTCCTGCCCTCTTCTCTTAGCTTCCTGTCTTCCTAAACAAACTTGCCTTTTTAGATATGGAATTTTTCAGAGATTTCTGATATTTTCTATTTCCTATTTCTGTGCAGCTTAGTGAAAAAGTATTTCCTTTTTACTTCTTTTTTCCCCTCTCTTCTCCTCTCTCCTCTTCTCCCCTCTCCTTCTCTCCCATTCTTTCCCTTCTTTTCTTCTCTTCTTCCTTCCTCTCCCTTCTCTTTTGTCTTTCCCCCTCTCCATACTAACCCTCTACCCTTCTTCCTCTTCCTCCTCTCTCTTTTCCCTTTATATTCTCCCTTCCCTCTCCCCCTTTCTCACTCCTTCTCTTCTCTCCCTCTTCCTACTGCCCCCTCCTTTCATGGTCTATCCTGCTAAAGTCATCAGAAAATTTTTAATTTTTGCTCTTTAGTATCTCAGAGGGTAGAGATACTCCCAGTTGTTCATCTATGTGGCCCCTGGCCAGGATTTGTTCCCTGGGCCTCATTTATAAATTTAAGGAATAAAATGAATGATTTCTGAGGTCTCTCCCAACTCTAAAAGTCTATGCTCATGGGGGCAGCTGATTAGCTCAGTGGATTGAGACCCAGGGCTAGAGATGGGAGGTCCTACGTTCAAATCTGGCCTCAGACACTTCCCAGCTGTGTGACCCTGGGCAAGTCACTTGACCCCCATTGCCTAGCCCTTACCACTCTTCTGCCTTGAAGCCAAAACACAGTATTGACTCCAAGATGGAAGGTGAGGGTTTAAAAAAATAAAAACAAAAAATAAAAGTCTATGCTCTAAAGACAGTCACTTCTAACAATCTGTTATAAGATCCTTCTGAGGCTTCATGTCCTGTGGTCTAAGTTCTCTCTCTTTGACCTGACATGTTCTGGCTGTGATCCTCTATTCTAAGATCTAACATTTTGTGTTCTATGGTCCCCTTCACCTCTGATGTTTTATGTTCTCAGCTCTGATTCTACAGGTTCTAAGCTCCTTTCCAATTCTGGCATCCTCTGTTTTAGGGTCTCTCCATCTCCAACATTTTCCATTCTTTGATAATACATAAACAGTCTGAGCTTTGGAAGAGCTCTCCAGGGATGCCAGAGATGCTGTTTTCTAGGACATTTCTATTTTATTTGGTAAAGCACCAGACAAAAGATTTAGCCCATCTTAAAATCCCCCACACCCTCTTACCCCAGTTCCTTGGCAGAGAAGCTCTCAGTCTGCCAGCTTCCAAGATCAGCAGCTCTCTCGTGGTTGTGTGTTTCAGACTCTGACAGCCTGTCCAGCCCCACTCGCCTTAGTCTGTCAGAAGGAGAGGAGCAGATGGACCGACTGCAGCAGGTGGAGCTGGTACGAACCACCCCCATGTCCCACTGGAAAGCAGGGACCGTTCAGACCTGGCTGGAGGTAGTCATGGCTATGCCTATGTATGTCAAGGCTTGTGCAGAGAATGTGAAGAGTGGGAAGGTAAGAACACTCAAATTCTTCCCAACTTAGTTGGGAGTGCATAATTGTCCCTTCTCTGGGCCTCAGTTTCCCCCAAAATAAGTAAAATAGGAAAGCTATCCTAGGGAGCGTCAGTTTCCCAAAATATAAATAAAATGAGGAAAATGCCCCAGGGTGCCTCAGTTTCCCCATACATAAAATGAAGAAGCTGTCCTGGGGGGACTCAGTTTCCCCAAATATAAATAAAATGAGGAAAATGCTCCAGGGGACCTCAGTTTCCCCATACATAAAATAAGGAAACTGTCCTAGGGAACCTCAGTTTCCCCATACAGAAATAAAATGAGGAAGCTGTCTTAAGGGTCTTTCCAGCTCTCTGAGAGGACTCTTTAAATTAGTGCTGCTGCTCATATTATGTTTGGAATAATTTTCCTCTTTTAGAATCTTTCCTTCCTTACAAGGGCTACATGGAGGTGGGGACAGAGGGGTCTGGGCACAGCTAGGTGGCTCAGTGGCTTGAGAGCCAGGCTTAGAGATGGGAGTTTCTGGGTTTAAACTTGGCCCCAGTCATTTCCTAGCTGTGTGACCCTGAGTAAGTCACTTTACTCCCCCCCATTGCCTAGCCCTTACTATTCTTCTATCTTAGAACCAACACACAATATTCATTCTAAGATGGAAGATAGCAGTTTTTATAAAATTTTTCTTAAAGAAAAAAAAAGAATCTCATGATAAGAATGTATGCAGGTCTGGAAGCAGAGAGGTCTGATTCTCCTACTAACTCATTATGTAACTTTTTTAAAAATACAATTTAATTTTTTTTCAATTACATGGAGAAACAATTTTTCATTAATTAATTCATTTTCATTTTTACTGACACACAAAACACTAGTATTGCTTTTCTTTGTTATTGTCATGCAAAACACTAGAAGCAATTTTTGACCATTGTTTTCTGACATTTTTCAATTCAGATCCTCTCCTTTCCCAACTCCTAGAGGTGGTGAATAGTCTGATACAGGTGATGGGGTGGGGGGGGGGGCGAGGAGTCTCCCCTCCCCAGCCTGGGTGAAGTGGCAAGAGAAGGAGAGTTGCTTTAGGAAGCTTCTCAGTCCCTGACTACAACTTCTTAGCTGTGTGACCTTAATGTCTCTGGGACTCAATTGCTGTATCTATAAAATAAAAACAAAGATACTCTTTTTTTTTTGCACTAATCTTATGATTTCATTAATACAGGGAACTCTAGGTGAGTAAGCTCCATCCACTAGGGCATGGTGGCCACTTCTCTGAAATTTCTAGTCAGAGAACTACCATGAACATGAGCCTCTGGGCCAGGTTCTGTTGCCCAAGACTCCAGAGCCAGGGTGGGTCAAAGGGAAGACCCAAACCAGGTCTTCCTGGCTCCAGTAATGGCTGTTTTATTGATTCATATCCACTGGGTTATACAATAATCTATCAGTGACTGTTGGGAGGGAGTGGTAGTAGCATTAGTAGTTGTAGTAGTAGTTTTTTTGTTTGTTTGTTAATTTACCAAGAACTTAATTTATTTTCAGAAATAGAAACCTCTTTTCAGGGGGACCTTTTTACACAGACCTCAAAGCTTCATGTGCTAGAATAAGGGGATTAGAGGAATGAGGAAGGGAAAAAAGGATGGAGGGGTAAAAAGAGGGGTGTAGTGTTGTAGGGAACAAGAAAGATCTAAAAGGGACTGGGACCACATTGGGGGTAATGATGTAGGAGACAAGGTGGGCTGGAGGCTCCTGTGGGGAGCAGCAGTAGCAGTAGTGGTGGTAGTAGTAGTAGTAGTAGTAATGGTGGTGGTGGTGATGGTGGCAGTAGTAGTAGTGGTGGTGGGAGTAGTAGTAGTGATGGTGGTAGTGGTGGTGGTGGTAGTAGTAGTGATGGTGGTAGTGGTGGTGGTGGTAGTAGTAATGGTGGTGGTGGTAGTAGTAGTGATGGTGGTAGTGGTGGTGGTGGTGGTGGTAATAGTAATGGTGGTGGTAGTAGTAGTAATAGAAGTAGTAGTAGTAGCAGCAGCAATAGTAGTAGTCATAATGGTAGCAGTAGTGGTAGTAGGCAAGTAGGTGGCACAGTGGATAGAGCAATGGACCTGGAATCAGGAATACTCATCTTCCTGAGTTCAAATCTGGCCTCAGATTCCTCGGTGTGACCTTGGACAAGGCACTTAACCCAGTGTGCCTCAGTTTCCTCATCTGTAAAGTGAGCTGGAGGAGGGAATGGCAAATCACTCCAGTATCTTTGCCAAGAAAACCCCAAATGGAGTCACAAAGAGTCAGTCGTGGCTGGAAACACCTGAACAAGAACAATGAGCCCGGGTTCATAGTAGCACTATAATTACTGTCATCAGTGATGATGATGATGATGATAATCTTCATGTCAATAACAACAATTAACTTCTATAAATTGCAAAATACTTTTTACATACTATCTTATCTGATTCAATCCTCCAAACCACCCTTTGAAATAGGTACTATTATTATTTCCATTTTATAGATAAGGAAACTGAGTCATAGGAGAGGCTAAGTGACTTGCCCAGGGTGGCATAACTAGTTAAGTATCTGAGGCAAGATCCAACATCCCGAGTCTGATGCCTACATGAGACTGCCTGCCTGCCTTTGAGGTCTGCTTATTATCCTCTAAGTCAATGATAAGTTCTTACATTATGTTATTCCATGTTGTATTCTATCATAGCATCATCTCTCAGATCACTTTATTCTATTTGTTTGCATTGTATTCATTGTTACATATTATAATATAATACATTATATATAAGATTATTCTATCTAGATGATAAACTTCTTTCAAAGTTGTGGAAAAAAGAAAATTAAATCATAATTGGGGTTATACTTTGCAAAGTGAAAAAGGGTTGGCCAACTGGGAGGAATGAAGAAGTCATTGGTGGTTCCACAGCTCATGATGCCCCCTAAGACCTCTGACTCTCTGTAGCCTATGAGGGACAGAGAGAAGGGCCTCCTAGAGTACCGCTGGGACCTGAGCTTCCATGTCCTCCCGGGCACAGGTCCTGCTGAGTCTGAGTGATGAAGACCTGGAGACTGGCCTTGGCGTGTGCAGCTCCCTACACCGCCGAAAGCTCCGGCTGGCGATTGAGGACTACAGAGATGCAGAGACTGGCAAATGGTAAGCTTCTCTCCCTCCTTCACCCTGGCAGGCTCACTACCCTCCTCTCCCCTTCTTCCCTCTCGATCCTGAGAGCTCTTTCAAGAGTACACCTTTGGAGAGGTGGCATCATAGGGCAGAAAGAACTTTAAATATGGATTCAGAAGACTCTACTTCCTGGCTTGATGACCTTGAGGGAATTGTTTTTAGTTTCCTGGACTTTTGTTTCTTTCTTTTGATCTTAAAATGCGTTTTATTTGGACACAACAATCACTTCTTTAGAGGTGAGGTGGATGCAGTAAACAGAGTACTAGGTTTGAAGCCAAGAAGATTTGAGTTCAAATTCACTATTCATAATCTGTGATGATCTTTTATGTTACCAGTGTTTGGTTGGGAAAAGCTACGCTGTAGAGTATGAGCCCATTTTCAGATGAGGAAACTGAAGCAGACAGAGATTGTACAGACACTCTTCCAGAGTCTGGATTTGAACTCTGGTCTTCCTGACTCCTAGTCTAGCACTCTATCCACAGTACCACCTAGCTGCTATGCTACCTTGTGTATTCTCTAGTTGCCTTCTACAAACTCTTGCTCTCAGAATAGTCATCAAATCATTACTTTGATCATTTTCAGAAAGGCTGTGACAACTGACTCCCCTAGAGCTCCACTCATCATCCCTGTGACTTCATAAATCACAACACTCTTCCCTGTCCATAATTCCCTTACATAGTTGTCTCTTACTAGAATGTAAGCTCCTCGAGGGCAGGGACTATCTTGCTTTGCTATTTTTATTATAGCCACTTAGCATTGTGCTTTGTCACATAATAAGCATTAATAAAAGCTTTTCATTCATTATTTCCTCTGGCATCTTCAAAGTCCTTTGAATTTCCTTTTTTACCCTTAAAAATTTTTGTTCCTTCCACTGAAGCCTCTCTTTTTAACTAGCAAAAACAGCAAAGCAAAATCAATCAGCACAGGGGCTACATCTGGCAGTGTATTAGACATTCTGCATCCATATTTCCCCACATCTCCAAAGATAGGAGGGAGGTACCATTACTTTGTCTCTTCTATGGGTCCCAAGATGGTATTTGACAAATATAGAGCATTTTAACATTCTTTTCATCTACATTATTTTAGTCTCTGTGTCTGTTGTTTGCTCAGTTCTACTTAATTCAATCTGCCCCAGTTCAGACACATCTCCCCTGAATTCCTCAGTTTTCTCATCTGTAAAATGAGTTGGAGAAGGAAATGGCAATTCATCATTTCCTACACTGTATTAATATCCCATTATTTTCATCATGTAACACAATTTTCCAACCACCCACAAATCAATGGGCTTTCATTTTGTTTCCAGTTTCTTTATTCATTGCTAGGAATATTTTGTTATCTATGGAGCCATTCTCTTTGACCTTCTTGGGGTACAAACAGTGACTTCTATTACATTATTTCAAATTGTTTTCCAGAATACTTAGACCAATTTGCAACTCTACCAAGAGTGTATGAATGTGCCTTTTCTCCCACGACCCACCTAACATTGACAATTTCTATCATTTGTCATATTTGCCCATTTGTTGAGTGTAAAGCAAAACCCTAGAGTTGTTTCCATTTGCATCTCTTTATTTTTAGTGAATTGGCACAATCTTGCCGATGATTGTTAATTAATTGATTGTTAATTAACTGAAAGCTTTCAGTTTCTTCTTTAAGACTACCTTTATGCTCTTATCCATTATCTATTAGTAATTCAAAGCCCTTTATTTTCCCCAGAGTTTATTTATTTATTTTTATTGATTAAGAACATTTTCCCATGGTTACAAGATTCATGTTCTTTCCCTCCCCTCCTTCCAACCCCCTCCCATAGCCAACACCCAATTCCATTGGGTCAAAGCCCTTTAAAAAGAAATCTTCTCAAGCAAAATGAATTCTTCAGGAATTAGCAGGTTCCCTTTCACTAAAGATTTTCAAGCCAAAATGGTCTCTTGTTAGAATAGGGATTCTTGGACATGATTCAGACTAAATGGACTTTGATATCTTTTCCAACTCTCTAATTCTTTGAGTTTAGGGTCCCATCAAAATCTCTAAGGTCTCTTCCAGTTCACAACCAATCAATCAAATCACATACATTCATTAAGGCACCTACTGTATACCAGATATATTGGTTGGGACTGAGAGCTGGCCTCCAAGCCAGAAAGGCTTGTGTTCAAGTCCTGCCTCTCATATGTACTGACTGTGTAAGCCCAGCCAAGTAAGTCACTTAAGAAAACTTTCAAGGACTGTAAGTTACAGGACAGGTGCTGACCCTCATTGGTAGAGGCAATTGACTGACATTTGAGCATCTTTTATATCAATGAAATAATACACACAGTCCTTGTCCCTGTGTGCTAGGCACTGTGCTAAGGCTTGACAATAAAATGAGAAAAAGAAAAAAAGAAAAACAGTTCCAGCCCTCAAGGGACTTAATTTCTACCAGAGTCCTAGCATTGTGTGAAAAACAGGTGGAAAGGGACATTCAGAGGGTGGAAGGACCGGAAGAAAAATTTGAAGCAATTTTGCTGCTTCTCTCAACATCTTGTTCATGTCAGTTTGGCTGTACCTTGGACAGCTCCCCCACCATGTGCCTTCAAGAGGAAGTCTGGCAGACCCACAATGAAGAAGACCTGGGTTCCAACCCAACCTGGGAGGCAATATGAATGACCTCAGGCCAGTAACTAATTTCTCTGAGCTCTGGTTTCCTTAACTGGAACACAATGATAATATAATGTCAATAGTTTCCACTTCTCTGGGTTACTACCAAAATCCAATGATATGGAGCTTATAAAGCATTTTACAACCTGGAATTAATGGCAGTGGATTTTTCCAGTGTGGAATTCCTTCCACTGGCATAAATCACAACCCACTGATGACTTAGCAGATAAATTCTAAGGAGTTTCCTGGGGCAAATAGAAGTGAAATGACTTATTCCATGTTAGTAAGCATCAGACGTGGAATTTGAACACAGGTTTTCTGGTCTCTAAGCCTAGTATTCTGACCACTATGCTTTACTGCACTACATATTTAATAATAGGAGGTGATCAGAGAAGCCTCCTTGACCTGCTAGAACAAGGCAGCTTTCTTGTAACTTGGTATGATGGGAGATCCCATAAAGCTAGAGCACTCATGCTCAGATCTGTGGTAGGTACCCCTACCACCTAGGTTGAGGGAACTTTCTCAATCACTTCCTAATAAATATACAATGATGCCTATGTGTGTTTACACACACATACTTTGCATAAACACATAGATACACATATGTGTATCACATGATATCCATGTGTACACATGTTTAGGTACATATACACACGTCAGATATTTTTGTTGTCCTCCATATGCCACTTTGCACATCCCACAACTCTCCTTTTCTCCCTCTCTCCCTTTCTCTTCACTACCTTAGTTTTCCCCAGGGCTAAGAGGTAGGTGAGTTGGGGGTATTCACATATTCCCTTTAGCCCTATCTAGGGGAGAATGAGTACACACTTAGCCCTTGGGGCGGCAGGAAGGAGAGAGGCACTTTATAAACTTGACACATTTTGTTTTGCATAATTATTTCCTTCACTGGTTCCCCCATCATTTTTTGCTCAGTTAATTAATCAAATCTGGTGGTGTATGCTATTATTTGCACAACCAGCTTTGCAGATTTTTAAATAGGTTGGTTTGAAGCCAGAAAGCTATACCAATGAGACCTGAGGAGGAGTTCTATAAAGTAAGAAGGAAAAGAGATTGGAGACAGAGACAGAGACAGAGACAGAGAGACAAACTTCAGAAATTCTTGTACCAGGTCTAGCCCAAATAAAAAATGTGACAATTATAGCATTTATATAGCCTTAAAAAAATCCTTACCTTCTGTTTTAGAATCAATACTATATATTTTTTCCAAGGCAGAAAGGTATTAAGAGCTAGGCAATTGAGGTTAAGTGACTTGCCCAAGATCACACAACTCAGAAGTGTCTGAGGACAGATTTGAACCCCAAACCTTCTATCTCCAGACCTGGCTTTCTATCCACTGAGCCACCCATCTGCCCTATCCTTTAATTTTTGAAGATTTACAGATACATATATAAAGAAAAATAACTCTCTCTCCCTCCCCACCCTCCACACACATACACAAACCCTACAACAACAGCCTGGAACCATTATACCTACTTTACATTTGAGGAAACTGAGACTGAGAGAGATATTATGTATTAGTTCCAAGGCAGTAGAGCAGTAAGGACTAGGTAATGTGGCTTAAGTGACTTGGCCAGGGTATACAAATCTGGTTTGAGACCAGATTTGAACTCAGGACTTCCTAATTCCATCCAGTACTCTATCCACTGTACAGCCTAGTTATCCTCGACATGAAGAGGATTCTTGATCTTTTTTAATTCTACAGCTGAAGTCTTTTACAATTTGAGAATTCAAATACCAATAGCTAACATTTGTTTAGCCCTTCCTAATACCCCTTGACCAGTGATAGGGAACTCACTATATCTTGAGGAAGTCCATTCTGTTTTAAGACAGTTTTAATTATTAGGAAGATACTGGTTTTTCCCCCACCTGCAAGCCTAACCTGGCCTTTTTATATTCAATCAACTAACAAGCATTTATGAAGTGTCTACTGTGTACCAGCCACTATACTAGGCACTGGGGATACAAGTCCAATAAACGGACTATCCATGGAGAGGTTACAATTTCTCACAAGGAAGATGAGAATATATATAAGGATATACAGAAGAAATGCAGAGACTAAATACAGAGAAGCTAAACACCCCTACAGTTCTCCAACTTCTAGCTCCTGGAACCAAGCAAAACAGATCTATCCAGCACTTAGCATCATACGTGGCACACAGTAGTTGCTTAATAAATGCTGTTGGTTGAGTGACTGGCACAGGAAAGCCTTCCAAATATCTGAAGATGGCTTTCAAATTAGGGTTTGGCTGAACTCTAGACTGTATAATGAGAAGTATATAGGGCAATCCTCAAAAGAGAGGTAAGAGCTAGGTTCAGGAGAAGAACTTAAATTTTTCTAGAGATAATAGGGGGCTACTAGAGTTTATTTAGTATAGGGCTGACATGGACAGTCCTAGGCTTAAGAGAAATCACTTTGGCAGCTGTACAGAAGACGGATTGTTGTACAAAGAGACCTGGAGCAAGGAGATCAGATAGAAAACTGTTGTAATAGCCCAGGCCAAAACTGATGATGACCTGGATCAGGGAAGTGATCTTGTAAGTGAACCGAGGCGGGACAGATGGGAAAGATACTGTGGGACTTGAATGGAAAACACTTGCCAACTGGTTGTCTAGAGGGGGGAGGGAGGAACGAAGGAAGGAAAGATTTTATGACCAATTACAGTAGTTGTAATCAGGGGTCTAAGGCAGGTAGGTGGCACAGAGGATAGAGCACTGAGCTTGGAGTCATGAAGACTTGAGTTCAAATCCAACCTCAGACACTTCCTAGCAGTGTGGCCACGGGCAAATCATTTAGCGTCCGTTTGTCATTGGAGAAGAAAATGGCAAACCACTCCAGTGTCTTTGCCAAGAAAATTCCATGGACAGAGGTCCGTGGGTTCACAACTGAAAAAACTGAACAACAACTAGAATTCCAGGCTAGTTCTGCCATTTATTAATTATGTGGCCTGAGGCTTCTCTGTAACTCTGGTTCCCTATCTGAATGACAAGAACACTAAAACAAGAACTTCCCATATCACAAGATTGTTATGAGAAAAATGCTCTGTAAACTGCAGACTTTTATAGAAAGGAGAACTAACCGTGTGATCTGTTAGGCTAGGAGTCAAGAGATATGCGTTCAAATCCTGCCTCTGACACTGATGAGCTGAATGACCTTGGGCCTATCACCTCTTCCTCTAAAATCCATAAGCCCCTGGATCATAGATATAGGCAAAAGAAGGGACCTTAAAGGCTATTTGGTCCAGCCCTCATATTTTACAGATAAGGAAACTGAGGCCAAAAGAAATTAAATGGCCTATCTAAGGTGTCCAGGTCATACATATGGGAAATGGAATTTAAAACCATATCCTCAGACTCTAGAGCCAAAGCTCTTTCCACTATACCATTATATAAATGTGACAACCTGTTACTATACTTTGGACAAAGAGAAGCTCATCCAACAGAGTCTGTCAATCTGGAAACAAGTGGACACTCAGAAACAAGGGGTAGATAGTCTAAGGTGAGATTACTTATGTGTCCAATCACACTGCCCTTGTCTAAGCTGTGCCTGGGGCATCTACCTAGTTGACCCCTTCTTAGTTAAAATAGTTTCCACATCGTTTGGTGTCTTCAGTTTCCCGAGCACTGGAATTAAAATTAGAGGTAGTGTTGTTCAGAGGAAAGACACCTAGATTTGGGACCAAAATGGCTTGAGTTCAAATCTAGACTTTTCTATTCATGGTGTCTGTCCTCCTCTATAAAGGGGTTGAACTAACTCATTCCGAAGGTCCCTTCTAAGGATGCTATAAAGCTTGAGACCAAAAAATGCTCATCCAGGAAAGAAAAGGAAGAAAGGACTCTCTGAGGACCCTCCCAAGAGTCTTGTTTGACTTCATTCTCCCCTTTGATCGCTCCCATGATGTTCCTCCTTAGATTATGCTGCTCTCTAACTAGGAGCTACCTCCTCTCTGCTGGTCTTTAAAGCCCCTAAACCAGATGGACCCCCAAAATCTGCTTCCTCTGATCAAGCCAGTTTGAGGCCATTCCTGTTGTCATCCTGCCACCGTGTGGCCAAGAGCTGTTTGACAGCACTGGTTCCCCTCCAGGCTAAGGACAACCATGGGAGGATGGCCAAAATGGTAAGGAGTTGGAGATGACCTCCAGAGCCATGGAATCCAACCCCTTCGTTTTACAGAGAAGGTCCAGAGAGGCCACATTACTTGCCCAAGGCCACACCAAGTAAATGGAAGAACTGGAAATCTAACTTGGGGCTTTTGACCACAAATCCAATCTTCCTCAGCTATTTGTTGGGAACCCACAGTACAGAGCCCTGTGCTTTAAAAATTGCCAGGCTGCTGCCGAGCAAAATAAGCAGAACCAGGAGAATATTGAACACAGTAACAGCAATATTATACAATGATCAGCTGTGAAAATTTGGCTACTCTCAGGAATGTACTGATCTGGGACAATCCTGAAAGACTTAGGACGGGGAATGAACCATTGGAGTCAATGAATGTGGATCGAAGCAGACTATGTATCACAACAGTGTATTTATGGTTTTATTTGGGGGTTTCGGTTTTGTATGAGTGTGCTCTTACAACAGTGACCAATATGGAAGTGTGTTTTGCATGTTAATAAAAAATTTAAAAATAAAATAAAATTGTCAGTGAAGGGGCAGCTGGGTGCTTAGTGGATAAAGTGTTAGGCCTGGAAAAAAGAGATTCTGGGTTCAAATCTAGCCTCAGGCACTTCTTAGCTGTGTGACACTAGGTAAATCACTTAACCCTTTTTGCCTACCCTGTACTGCTCCTCTGCCTTGGAACTGATACTTAGCATCGGTTCTAAGACAGAAGGTAGGTGGAATAGCTAAATGATGGAGAGTCAGGCCTTGAGATGGGAAATCCTCGGTGCAAATATGGCCTCAGACACTTCCTAACTGTATGACTCTGGCCAAGTCATTTAATCGCCATTGCCGCACCCTTACCACTCTTCTGCTTGAGACCAATACATAGTAGTGACTCTAAGATGGAAGGTAAGGGGTTAAAAAAATTGGGGATGACACTGAGGTAACAAAGATGAGAGACTGGAAGGAAGTAGGAGGTGGTGCCCTAGCAAAGTTCTGAAGCTGTGTATTTGGAGGGAAAGAAAATGAATAAGCCTTGTTTTGGACTTATTGGGTTTTGAGGTGCCTTTAAATCAGCATGTCTGAAATGCCCAATAATCAGTTAGTTGTGGATTCAAGTCTGGGGCTTAGGAAAGAGACTGAGGCTACAGAGAGATAATCAAACCCATGGAAGCTGATGAAATCACCAAGAGAGACATCTACACAGAAAAAAGATAGGGCCCTCCAGGAGGATGTCCATGGTCAGTGGGCAAGGCATAGTGAATTCAGCAAAGAAAATTGAGAAAATGTCATCAGAGAGATTAGAGGACTACAGACACAACAATCTGCTTCTTCTGATTTCAGAAACAGTATCATGTAATGGAAAGAGGATTAGGGGTTAGGAGACTTGGGTCTGAATCATGGTTCTTCATTTTCCTAATTGTGTGACTTTGGATAAGTCTTTCAACTTCTCTGTGCCTCAGTTTCCCCACCTGTAAAATGAGGGAATTGGACCAGATGATATCCAAGGTCCCTTGTAACTCTTCATCTACATTCCTATGAATGCCTATGGTATATGGGGGTGGGGGTGGATGAGTAGACATGGATCCTTAGAGGACATAAAAGGTAGGTGACTATGATAATATGTGGGCATTTAAATCCATGCTCTGAAACATGTCAGGAATTCTGGGCAGCTGTATCCGACTGTGCTGGGGATGTATGTCTTTTTTCCTTCCTATCTCTAGCTCTTCTGCTCTGTGATGCTTTCTTCTCTATTTACATCTCCCTCTGTCTGTATCTTTCTCTGATTTTTAAAAATTTTCTGTCTCTAATTCTCTGCCAGTGTCACTTTCTCTCCTCTCATCTCTCTCAGTGTCACTCTCTGTTTACTTCCTCCTCTTTCCCTGTCTGTCTCCATCTCCCTCTCATTGTCTGTTTAATATAGTCAATTTCCATTGCTCTCCGTATCTCCCTGTCCCCCACGACTTACTGTCTTTCTCTCCTTTCTCTCTCCTATCTCCTCTCTTTCATCAGACAATGATAGTAGTGACAGGACCAGAATATGCCTTCCTCTTTCCTTTCTAACTCTCCTGTCTCCTCTCTCTGTCTTCTTCCTGTTCTTAATCTTATCTTTGTCCCTGACCTCATTTCTTCTCATTGTTCTGCCTCTGTCTGTCTCTTGATGTGTCTCTGTTCTGCCCCCATCCCTATCTTTGGGTGCTTTTCTCTGAGTCCACTTTTTGTTCTCTCCTTGATCAGCTTATCAAAAGCCTCTGACCTAGACCACCACTGGGTGGCTAAGGCATGGCTCAATGACATCGGCCTGCCCCAGTACTCCCAGGCTTTCCACAACCACCTCATCGATGGTAGGATGCTTAACTCACTGATGAAGCGAGATCTGGAGAAGCACCTGAATGTGTCCAAGAAATTCCACCAGGTCAGCATCCTGCTAGGGATACAGCTTCTCTACCAAGTGAACTTCAGCAAGGAGGTAAGGACAATGGAGCAAGTGAGATGCCCTCCAACCTGGGCTCTAGCCTAAACCAAGAAAGTGCTGATCCTAAATCTAGGTATCCTCTTCAAGAGCCTAATCAACCTCTCCCTCTCCCTGAGGCTTTCCATGAAAGGAAGCTGGCCTCAGCAAAATTGGCCTAATAGAGAAAGAATCTGGGTTTGGGTTTAGAGGACCTAAGTTTGAACCTTAGCTCTGCCATAAACTACCTGTGTGGCCATGAACAGGATGGTTCCACTCTCTAAGGACTCAGCTTCTCCATCTGTAAAATGAGGGGAGTTGGACCAAATGGCCTCTAATGGCCTTTCCAGCTCTAAAACTAGGATGAAGTAATTTGGACTCATGGAGACCAAGCTCAACCAGTGGTATCCAATGATAATGATGATGACAATGGCAATGACAATAACAATGATAGTGATGATGACGATGGTGTTGGTGATGATAATAATGTTGACAGTGATAACAATGACAATAATGATGATGATGATGATATCTAGTATTTCCAGATTGAGTTAGCTCGATATATCAAGGCTAAGAGTCTGGGGAATACATGGGATATATTTTATTTTACCCCCATTTTACTTCTCTTTTCCCATCTCTCTTAGCATTATCCTCTTTTTTACCCCTAGTTTTATATTTTTACTTACCACACCCTCTATGTATACTTCTAACTACTATGATAATGTTAACAATTTTTTTAAACCCTTACTTACCTTCCATCTTGGAGTCAATACTGTGTATTGGTTCCAAGGCAGAAGAGTGGTAAGAACTAGGCAATGAGGGTTAAGTGACTTGCCCAGGGTCACACATCTAGGACGTGTCTGAGGCCAGATTTGAACCTAGGACCTCCCATCTCTAGGCCTGGCTCTCAATTCACTGAGCTACCCAGCTGCCCCCAATGTTAACAATTTTTAAGAGTTACAGATATCATTTTTCCATGTAGGAATATAAGCCATTTGACATTATTGAAGCCCTTAATTTTTTTCTCTTTCTCATTTACATTTTTATACTTCTTTTGGATTTTATATTTGGGCCTCATATTTTCTGTTTAAGTCTGGTCTTTTCTTTAGGAATGCTTGGAAATCTCCTATTTTATTAAATGATCATAATTTCCTCTGAAAGAATATAGCCAGTTTTGCTGGGTAGTTGATTCTTGGTTGTAAACCCAGTTCCCTTGCCTTTTAGAATATCAAATTCCAAGCCTTTCATTCCTTCCACGTGGAGGCTGCCAGATCCTGTGTGATCCTGATGGAGACTCCATGATATCTGAATTGTTTGTTTCTAGTCACTTGTATTATTTTCTCTTTTGCCTGGGAGCTCTTGAATTGGCTATAATATTCCTGGGAGTTGTCATTTGATTATTTAATGCAGGAGGTGTAATGCGGGATTTATGCAAGATCTCTTGCATTTGCAAAATTACCCTAGGCAATCCTGTCAGTTGGGAGAATGGAACTCTGGCTCAGCAGGTGCCAGTCCCAGGAGCTGACAGTTTGAGCTGGGACTATAAAAACCTCTGCAAAACTAACCTGGGGGTTCTGATTTCCTTGACCTCACCCAGACACCCAGCTACCCCTGACATCCCCTTGGGGACCCCGGGGAGGTTGAATAGAGGTTGAAGGAAGGCTTGGGTTATGGAAAGCAGGCAGATTTAGCTTAGAATAGTAATAGAGTAAGAATAGGAGCTAAGAAACCCTTTTCTTGTTTTGCAATGCTTAGATAGGAATAAGAGGATAGTTTAGTTTAGTCTTAGTGTAAGGTATAGAATTCCTTGAGAACTTAGGGACCTGGAAATGTTGAAAGGTGTGAATTTCCAAAAGACAAATGAGCAAATTGTAATGCAGGATTTATGCAAGATCTCTTGCATTTGCAAAATTTCCCTAAGCAATCCTGTCAGTTAGGAGAATGGAACTCTGGCCCAGCAGGTGCCAGTCCCAGGAGCTGACACTTTGAGCTGGGACTATAAAAACCCCTGCAAAACCAACCTGGGGGTTCTGATTTCCTTGACCTCACCCAGACACCCAGCTAGACAGATATGTTTGTTAACTTGATATAGAGGTGTCCCTGTTGCTAGGCTACTCTAATCTAAATCCTGTCCACTTTCCACAACCCAAACCTCCCTTCAACCTCCCTTCAACCTCCCCAGGGTTCCCAAGGGGAAGTCAGGGGTAGCTAGGTGTCTGGATGAGGTCAAGGAAATCAGAACCCCCAGGTTGGTTTTGCAGGGGTTTTTATAGTCCCAGCTCAAAGTGTCAGCTCCTGGGACTGGCACCTGCTGGGCCAGAGTTCCATTCTCCTAACTGACAGGATTGCCTAGAGTAATTTTTGCAAATGCAAGAGATCTTGCATAAATCCTGCATTACAGAGGTGATCTGTGGATTCTTTCAATCTCTATTTTACCCACTTGTTCAAGAATATCAGGGCAGTTTTCTCAGATAATTTCCTGTAGTATGATGTCTAGGCTTTTTTTGTCATGACTTTCAGGTAGTCCAATAATTCTCAAATTGTCTCTCCTGGATCTGTTTTCTAAGTCAATTGTTTTTTCAATGAAGTATTTCATGTTTTCTTCTATTTTTTCATTGTTTTGATTTTGTCCGATTGTTTCTTGATGTCTTAGGAAGTCATTAGCTTCTAATTGCTCAATTCTGATTTTTAAAGACTGAATTTCTTCCATGACCTTTTGATCCTTCTTTTCCAATTGTCTATTCTTCTTTCAAGTTATTCTTTTCATCCTTTTACTTTTTTGCCTTGTTTTCTAATTGGTCAGTTCTGGCTTTTAAGACCATTTTCTTGTTCTAAATCATGTGCCTGTTTCCAGATGACCTATTTTGCTTTCTAAGCTGTTGTTTTCCTTTTCCCATTTTTCTTCAACCTGTCTTATTTGATTTTTTAATTCCTTTTTGAGCTCTTCCAGAGCCTGAGTACAATTCCCTGGATTTTTTTTGAGGTTTTGCTTAAAGTTCCTTGGATCTCATCATCTGTTGGTTCTGTTCTTAGGTCTTTATCCCCGGAGAAGCTTTCAATTATTACCTCCTTCTTTTTTTTAACACCCCACCACACCCTGCCCTCAGAACTACAAACTAGTCCCTCTGTTGGTTTACTGGACAAGGGGCATTTGAGCTGCTCTGCCCTAAGGGGAATTTTCAGTTTTCTCTGTCCTCTGTTGGTATACTGGATTAAACTGGTTGAGCTGACTGGGCTTGCTAATATGTCCTGAGGCCAAATCTTCACTGTAACCAGCTGCCACAGCAGCTGATGGTAACCAACCAGATGGCATCTCTCTCCCCAAGCTCCTCCCTGCCAGCTGTCAGAGTCTTGGACCTCACATAGTGGATCTGAGGTGTTTGGTTGAGATTGCAGCTCCCTCCCTGGAATGCTGGAATTAGCCCACATCTGATCACAGGTCTTAGTCTTATTTCCCATTTCTTCCTTATACCATGGAAATTGACTCTCTCTCTGCCTACCTTTCAAGTTGTGCTCAGCAGGAGAGTCCTATGGTTCTGTCTTGTTGTTGGGCTTGGATTTCTGTCTTTTTTGAAGCACTTTTTTTTAAAAGATTGGTATCGAAGGATAGCCAGAGAGGTTTGGGCTTTTGCTGCTCCTAAGCTACCATCTTGACTCCACCCCACCCAAGTCCTACAGAGTATCTTCTCTCCTCACTCTTCTTCTCCCCAAAACTGGGGAATACATAGGGAGGGGTGAAAAAAAATAAAAAGGGCTTCTGTGGAGGTTGATATTTGTTTAACTCATAAAAACATGCAAAATAGCACTAGTCCTTTGGGAGTCAATCGTTCATATATATTTTATAAGAGAATCTGCCCAAGTCATGCTAGTTATGGAATTTTCCTCAGTCTAGAGAAATGGCAGTGCAAACTACTGCCAAGTGGTTCAGAGATGTCCCCAGGTCTGGTCGTTGAACATAATATCCAAGGGTTTAGGTTACTATGCTCCTCTCCTCCAGAAAAGGTATACCTCAGAACCTTTGCCATCTGTGTTAGAGCAACCAGCACATAATGGACAAATAAGTGGATTTGGCATCAAAGGCTTGAGTCCTCAGTGCTGTTAACGGTTGTGCTCACTTAATCTCCAGGCTTCAGGCTCTACATCTATAAGATGGGGTGGCTAAAGGAAATAATCTCTCAGGCACCTTCCAACTCTAAATCCTAGGGCATTATGAAGTACTCTTTCCATTTCTCAGACAGAAAAACTGAGGAATTGAAGGGAGCTAGAAGGACTTAGATTGGGCAATGATAGCAGAATATCCATGCTGCTTTCCTTGCTCAGATTTCATTAATTTCTTAAAATTTAAAAGTCTGTGTGCTATTCTCAGCTCATTAGGTTTTTTATTCTTAAAGGTTCTCCAGGAGCGACGGGCTCGTTGTGAGACACAGAACATTGACCCTGTGGTCTGGACAAACCAGCGAGTGCTCAAGTGGGTACGGGACATTGACCTAAAGGTATGGAGCTTCTGGGAACCTGATTAAAATGCAAGTCTAGGTTAATGGGTATGCAAATGTTGGTGCATATTTATATTTTTCTAGGTTTTAGCTATTAGCTGATGCTCTGATCTGACCCATTAATCAATAGGCATTTATGAAGCACTTTCTGTGTACAGGACATTCTGCTATGTGCTGGGGACACAAAGAAAAAAAAATGCCTGCCCTGAAGGAGCTTCTAATCTAATGGAGGTGACGATATATATGTATAGGTAGATATACAATATATATAGAAAAGATAGAAAACTTTAGAGGGAAAGGTACTAGCATCAAGCCTGAAGAAGGTAGCTCTTTGCGTCATCATAAAAGAAACCAGAGATTCCAGGATAGTGATGGCAAACCTTTTAGAGATGGAGTGCTGGACCCCACCTCCACCCTACCACCAGACCTAGTGACATGACCCTCCCCCCACTGAGTGCTGGGTGCACCATGCCCCCCCATCCCATACAGAGGAGGGAGGAAGAACTCCTATTGGGCTATTGGATGGGTGAAGTGAGGAATGTCCTCATAGAGTAGAGAGGTATAGGGGAGTGGCCCAAGCATTCCATTCCCCTCTAACTCTGCTGCCTGTGAGCTGCCCACCCTACCCCATGTGCACTCCCATTGGGCTACTGAGTAGAGGGGTGAGGGAATGTGAAAAAACGTCATCAGGCATGGTGAAGAGAAGGAGGAGAGCAACCCCACCTGAGTCCCTCTGCCTTTCTAGTAATGAACTCTGGAGGGGGAAGAAGCCTCATGCCCACAGAAAGCACTCTGCATGCCATCTTTGGCACTCTTGCCATAGGTTCACCATCACTGTTCTAGGAGATGGAGATAAGGATGAAAATTATTCCAGGCATGGGGAACAATCACTATAAAGACATGGTGATGGGAAATGGAGTGTCTGTGTAAGGAACAGCAAGTAGGAAAAGATGACTGAACCAGAAAGTGCCTGGAGAAGAGGGTGTTGCCCTCATAATAAGAAAAAGTATGCTGTCCTCTAAGTTACAGCCATATTTGGTATGAATTTTTCTAAGGATCAGCATGATAAAGTGGAAGAAACCTTGAACTATATGTCAGGAAACCTGGCTTGTATGTAGCTGTATGATTGTGGATAGGTTCTTCACTTCTCAACTTCATCCATAAAATGGAGAGGAGGGAGAGAAAGAGAGAGACAGAGAGAGAGAGAGACAAAGAGAGAGAGAAAGAGAGACAGAGAGAAGGGGAGGGAAGAAAGAGGGAGAGAAGGGGAGAGAAGGGGAGAGGGAGAAAAGGAGAGAGAGAGGAAATAGGGTACGATCCCTTCTGTCACATAGGTCAGAGCTGTCCCCAGGTCTGGCCACCAGCCATGACACCCAGAGGTTCAGGCTACTCTGCTTCCTGTCTCCAGAAACAGCTCAGCATGGCAGAGCTGCCCTTGGAGATCTATATTTTATGTAGACTTCAGGTATAAAATTCTTGTATTCCTTACCTCAGAGAACTATTGTTTAGCAAGTGCTATATAAAAGTACAATGGCATTGTGTCATTATCTGTAGTAGTGGGGTAGGTAGGACAGAAACATTCATACTCCCTTGCCTAGTCCAATTGTAAGTAACTAACGGAGCACATTTGCCAATGGCTGGCAAGGATTAGAAATGAAGTCAGGGACTCTTCTCCAGGCATAATGAATGGATAAGGCATGTTAATGACTCACAGAATGGCACATAATAGGGACAGCTAGGTGGTGCAGTGGATAGAACACCAGAGCTGCAGTTGGGAGTTCCTGGGTTCAAATCTGGCCTCTGACACTTCCTGGTTGTGTGAGTCTGGGCAAGTCATTTAACCCCATATATCTAGCCTTTGTCTTCTGAGTTAGAGTTGTTACTAAGATATAAGAGTTGTTTGTTTTATTTTTTTTAATGGCACATACTAGAAAGAACATTGGAGGACCTGGATTCAAATCTGCCTCACAGTCTTACTACCTGTGTGATATTGAGAAAGTCCCTTAAATTCTCTAAACTTCAGTTTCCTCACTTTTAAAATGATAGGTTGGACTAGATGACCTCTGAGGTCCCTTCCAGCTCTGTCTTAGTTAGCATTCCTAGAGCTCTCTGCCATCAGAGGTGACATGACCTGCAGAAGTCCCCAAAGGAAATGAAACCCACGATCTTCATTAAGACTAATCCTGTAGCCACCAGACTAAAGCCACCTATACCTCCATCCCTGATTTTGTCTTCTAGGAGTATGCTGACAACTTGACCAACAGTGGGGTCCATGGAGCCGTGCTGGTCCTAGAGCCCACATTCACAGCAGAAGCCATGGCAACAGCCCTGGGTATCCCCAGTGGGAGGCACATCCTTCGGAGGCACCTGGCTGAGGAGATGAGCACAATCATCAATCCTGCCAGGTGAGTGTCACCCACATCTCTGTTTGTTTCTGGGGCCTTCTGGGGGGAGAGGGATAGGCCAAGAGACTTCAGTGTAGGAGCCAAGAGAGATTACCTGGGATTTATTTTTATTTGAGAAGAAAGAAAGAAAGAGAGAGAGAGAGAGAGAGAGAGAGAGAGAGAGAGAGAGAGAGAGAGAGAGGAACAGTTTTAGTAGATTTGAGGGCATAGAAGGCTTTAGTCAATAATTAACAAATATGTTTTCAGTATCTACTATGTGGTAGGCACTGTACTAAATACTAGGGATATAAATGAAAAGCAAACCCCATTCTCTAGGAACTTATAATCTGTTGGAAGAAGACAATTCATAAAAGAAAAGTTTGGGAATTTTTTTGGTGGTAGAGTGAACTGATGTGGAGAGAAGGTATCCTGTGTTGGAGAATGGTGGAGAAATTTTTTAAAAATCCCAAAATAAGTATTGCAGAGAATTAAAAGATATACAAAAGAGTACAGCAGGCAGAAAATGAGATGTCTATGAAATGTTGTTTTTAAGCATTAGGAAGAAAACAGTGATGATGAAATGAAAGTCTGTCTTTATTGGAGGACCTTGGTTTAAGAGATACTGTTATTGTGACTGGCCCTTTTTCTTGCCAAAATACTTTCTATGAATATAAATTTTAGAACAGTTCCTGATCTGCCTTGATAGATCAATGTTTCCTCATTGGAGGTAATTATATGCATGCACCAAAATAAAATATAATTTTATCTACTAAGAAGATGGATGAGTAATGGAATGG
This sequence comes from Gracilinanus agilis, assembly GCF_016433145.1. NCBI lineage: Eukaryota > Metazoa > Chordata > Mammalia > Didelphimorphia > Didelphidae > Gracilinanus > Gracilinanus agilis. The sequence goes on from NC_058132.1 coordinate 50,298,296, forward strand.
TAGATAGATAGATGGA
>NC_058132.1:50302682-50382212 GCF_016433145.1 Gracilinanus agilis
TCAGAGCTGGGAGAGACCTTAGAACAGAGAATGTCAGAGCTGGGAGAGACCTTAGAACAGAGAATGTCAGAGCTGGGAGAGACCTTAGAACAGAGAATGTTAGAACTGGGAGAGATCTTAGAACAGAGAATGTCAGAGTTAGGACAACTGTTAGAACACAGTATGCCAAAGGTAGGAGGAAGCTTAGAACACAAAGTGTCAGAGCTAGAATGGAGCCTTAGGGCCCAAAATGTCAGAGCTGAGAGGGACCTTAGAAAATGGAGTATCAGAGCTAGGAAGAACCTTAGAACACAGAATTTCTGAGCTGGCCTAAGGGGCCTTAGGACCCAGAATGTCAGAGCTGAGAGAGATCTTAGAATCCAGAATATCAAAACTGAGAGGGGCGATAGAATACAAAATGTCAGAGCTGGGAAGAAGCTTAGAACAGAGAATGTCAGAGCTTGGAGGAAGGTTAGAACAGAGAATGTCAGAGCTGGGAGGGTCTTTAAATAATATATGGCTCAATTCCCTCATTTTGCAGGTGGGGAAACTGAGGCCCAGGGAAATAAATTACTTGCCCAGGGTCATATGATTTTGTAGTAGAGATGAAGCTCTGTCTCCTTACTCCCAGATCGGTGTTCTTTCCACAACACTGCCTTTCTTTGGAAAAGCATAACATTCCTTTTCTCCTTTGACTCTCCAGGGTATATCCCATTTGTCTGAGCACCGTTCATAGCAATGTACCAGGTAACACTGTGCCAAAGCAGGAGAACAAACGTCAGCTGTGTGTCAGGGTCACAGACCCTCATGTGTCACTAATGAATTACAAACGTAATCTCTGCAGGTACATACCCCCGAGCTAAATGAATACCTGGAGAGGCTGTGAGCCTCAGCCATGTGTGGTGAGACCACTGGTGAAGTCTAAGGAGTTTATATTAACCCAAATCTTTGGACTCTGCCCTGCCTATCTTTGTGGGGGTCAAAGCAATTAATCCCTTCTATTTCTGCATTTGAGTCCATATTTGATTGTCAGACCCTTAAACCAGTTCTTTTCTCTTAGTGTTGCTGGAAGGACCTGGGTCTTAGGTTTCCTGAGAGAATGTGTCCCAAGACACATAGAGCTGCCATTTTGACATCCTATCTTTTCAGGTCCCTTCCAGTTCTGAATTTCTATGTTCTAAGAACCCTGCAGGCTCCTGTATAGTAGTAAGGATCCTCCCATTTCTCCCTTCTGGTACCTTTGACTGAGCTGCCTAAAACCCATAAAGGACATCATCCTGAGGCAGAAAATTTAGTGATATTTAAAAAAAAATCTGCTGAACTCCTTGGAAAATGATTAACAAACTCCAACCCTGCCCATCCCCGTGATCCTGAATCTTTTGGTGTCATTATACAAATCCTGTTCTCCATCGCCTAATGTTCCCCTTTCTTCCTATCCCCTTCAATCTCTAACCACCCACCTGGTCCTGCCACTTCACACATTAAAGCTACCCTTCCACTGTGCCCTCTGGGATGCCCGCTCCACAGGAAACAAACTTGTGTTCATCCTTTTTTTAAAACCTTAATTGTGTATTGGTTCCAAGGCAGAAGAGTGGTAAGGGCTGGGCAATGGGGGTTAAGTGACTTGCCCAGGGTCACACAGCCAGGAAGTGTCTGAGGCCAGATTCGAACCTAAAACCTTCCATCTCTAGTCTTTGCTCTCTATCCAATGAGCCACCTAGCTGCCCCCTACTTGTTTTCATCTTAAATCTTTTCCTTTCCCATTCTTTTCATCTTTTGGCTCTCAGTCCTATTTCCTTCCTGATGACACAGCCACCCTGACTCCCATTTCCAGCACTGGCTACACCTTCGCTCATTCCCTAACTCACTGGTGGAAGTGGAGGAATTTGAATACTCTTTGCTCCTCATCACCATTTCCAGGTACCATGACTCGGTACCCTCTCCTCTTTTGAAGCTCACTCAGTCCTTATCTATTACTCAATCAAAATCCTCATATCTCTTGTCTACCAGACTCTAGGAAAATCTTTCTTTCCTCAATGAGTTCAGTGCCCTTCACAGAGTCTTTGCGTCCTCCTCAACTTCTGCCCTTGTGTTCGGTGAGATGGCCAAACATCCTGATATTCCCTCAAACACGCTTATCTCCCAGGACTTCAACTTGCTCATTTCCCATGGCCTCTTCCTCCGTCCCACCTCACCCTCACACAGAAATGCTCCCTTCCATATTTATGAACTCTGAAATTCCTTTATCTGATCACCATCTGTGGTCTTTCCACTTCTCCCTCTACTTTGAAACCACAAACTCCATGAAGAATGTGACCACTGAGTGGCATCCACCTTGGCTCCCAAACCTGGACCCCTCAGTTTTCTCCCAGGCCATAGCTACAATCTTCTGCCATTCCCATCTTGACCCTTTGTGAACCAGTCCAACTCTACACTGTCTGACTGGTTGGAGGTTGGAGGTTAAGATATTTAAGGGAATCGTCTAGGGGACCCCTCCCTTCCAGTTTTCCATCAGCATGAGAAGAAGAGTCCCAGGAGGCTATGAATGAAGATTCCTTTCCCCTCCCTCTTTTATTTTGCTCCACTCCCATCCTGCCCCTGTCTAATTCACCCAGATTATTTCAAAAATAAAAGCTCTGAGAGGCAATAATAACTCATTCTCCATCCCCAGGAACTAGATGCCTTAATAGTACATTAAGAGGGAGGGGGCAGCTGGGTAACTCAGTGGATTGAGAGCCAGGCCTAGAGACAGGAGGTCCTGGGTTCAAATCCAGCCTCAGACCCTTCTTAGCTGTGTGACCCTGGGCAAGTCACTTGACCCCCATTGCCCACCCTTACCACTCTTCCACCTATAAGCCAATACACAGAAGTTAAGGGTTTTTTAAAAATAGTATATTAAGAGAGGCCTTCTAGGTGACTCAGTGGGTAGAAAGCCAGGTCCAGAAATAGAACATCCTGGGTTCAAATCTAGCCTTGGACTCTTCCTAGCTTTGGTACCTTGGGCAAGTCAATTAACTCCCATTGCCTAGCTGTTCTTCTGCCTTGGAATCAATATACAGTATTGATTCTAAGATGGAACATAAGGGCTTTACTTTTTTTAAGATCAGTGTGATATAGTAGAAAACTTACCTTAGAACTGAGGAATCTCACCTCTAACAATAGCCAAATGCCCAAGAGACAACCTCTCTCAGCCTCATCTTCCTCATCTATGAAATAGAAATCATTCTAGCATTGACATCACAGAGGTGCTGTGAGTATCAAATGAGATCATTGATAATATTTCACATAATTTAATGTAACAATATGTGTGAAGTACTTTTTTCCCTTAAAATCATGACAAGAGTATCCGTCATTATTGCCCATCCAATGATGTCCAACACGTCCTCTGGAAGGGGCTGGCAAGTAGATTGTGGGCATGGCAGAATCGACCCAAGATGGCCCCAGGGAAACTCTCAAGATAGGTGTGAAAGCTTCCTGTGTGCTCAAGAAGAATGATTCATGGGAGGGGCAACTGGGTAGCTCAGTGGATTGAGAGCCAGGCCTAGAGATGGGAGGTCCTGGTTTCAAATCTGGCCTCAGACACTTCCCAGCTGTGTGACCCCCATTGCCCACCCTTACCACTCTTCTGCCTTGGAGCCAATACGCAGAAGTTAAGAGTTTAAAAAAAAAAAAAAGAATGCTTCATGGGGAAACCCATGTTATCACCTGAGGTGGCTCTAGTCTTCCAGATCTCAAGTTCGAGTCTAATCCATACTTTTGTTACGGCTTTATCAGAAATGTCAACTCCTGGCTCTTTCTCAGCCTTGTAAGCAGGTGCTGGCCATCTGGTACTCATTCAGAAAAGCCTCATTAAACTCATTCAGCCACTCTCGTGTGCCCTGTCCACGCCATACTTCCCTCCTCGCCTCTCTCAAGGTCTACCCATACCCACGTCCCCAACTCCCATTCTCAGGAGTCAGTCCTCCATGTCAAACATCCAGCTGACATTTCTGAGGCATCGCATTCCTGAAAGGAACTCTCATTAAGCAGCTTGCGGGCTAGGCCTTCTGGGGCTGACCCTGCAGAGAGTGGAAAATGTCGGATTTGGAACTTTGAACAGAGAATATTGCCTCTGGGAGTGGCCTAAGAACATCAAACATCGGAGCTGAGAAGGATCTTACCACACTGCAGAATGTGAGGACTGAGAGGGACCTTCAAGCATAGAACAGCAGAGCTGGGAGAGACATTAAAATACATAATAAATGAACTGAGAAGGACCTTAAAACGGAATTCCATTAGGACATAAACTGTCAGATTTAAAGAGGACCTCAGAACACAGAATGCCTGAACTGGGAGGACCCTTGGAATACAGAATGTCTGAGCTGGGAGGGAATTTAAAACCTCAAATGGCAAAGCCAGGAAGAACCCTTAAAAAAAAAAGTCATCCGGTTGATTTTTTTCATTTAAATAAGAAAAAATACTAAGGAGACTCCAGAAGATGAAGTGATCCATTCCAGATCTCATTGATTGCTGGACCAGGACCAGAACCGGGTCTCTTGATTTTCAAAAAGGACAAATCTAATCCCTTTTCCACATGAAAATCATTCAGATATTTCTTGTTCTTGATTCTTCCACCATATCCCCAGTTTTATCAACTGATTCACATATTCAATTACCTCTCCTTTGTCCCAGTCACTTCTCTCTAGATAGTCTCCAATTTAAATAATGTCTTAAGTTCTTAAACTATTGTTCCTAGCACTAACCACAATATTTCTGGTGGGGCCTGAGCAGGGCAATGAGCTGAGGGAGTGTCACTTTCTAAACCTCATAGCTCTGCCTCTCATAATGAAGCCCAAGATCACATTAGGTTTTTTTGGCTCTCCCTATCACATTACTGACTCAGATTGAATTTTTGTCCACTAAGAACTCCACATCTTTTTCATACAAATTGCTGTATAACCATACCTCCTCCATTCAATACTTGTGAAGTTGATTTTTTGAACCCAAGTGTAAAACTTTACATTTATCTTTTTTTTTTTTCTTTTAATCTTTGATGAGCAATTCAATTTGGCACTCCAGCCTGTCAAGGCCTTTTTGGAACTTTACTTTGCTAGTCTAGTAACTATTGTTTCCAGCTTTGCATCATCTGCTAAGCTACCAAACATATTTATCAAAGTGACTGATAAAACTTCTTTGCCTTTCTTCCATGGAAGCCTCCTAAATGGAAGAAGCCTTACTTAGTCTTACAGAAGCAGAGGTCACATCTGAAGCCTTCATGTCTTCTGGGAAATTAAAACCCACTCCCAGGTTGTGGCCATCTCAGCAACACCAAGTGTCTTGTTTTCTCCCTATTGATACATCCTTCATTACTCATTGCTTGGCCAGCAAAGGCTCATTTCTGTTTCATAATGGCTTATATAAGTTAGCCTTTGCTGCTCAGCAATAGGGTATGAAATGGTTTAACACATATCTGACCAGTGGATTGTGCATATTCTTTTTCTCTTCTCCTATCCCTTCACAGCTTCCTTCTTTCCCTCACAGCCTCCACATCCACTCACAGCCTCCTTCTCCCCTTTACAACCTCCTTCTTCCCTTTACAGCCTCCATCTCTCCCTTATGACCTTCTTCCCTTGATAATCTCCTTCTTCCCTTGACACCCTCCACTTCCCTACCACAGGCTCATTCTCTCCTTTTCAGTCTCCATCTCCCCTTTATAGCTTCCATCTTCCCTTTACAGCCTCCATCTCCCCTCCTAGTCTCTATCTCCCCCTCACAGCCACCTTCCTCTCATCCCCCAGGACTTCTCTTTGCTTTTGTGACTTCTTTCTTCCCTACCAAGATTAATGAATATCTCTTAGAAACAAATGATTTCTTCTTGAACATTATTGCAACAACAGAATTTTCCATTATTGTCAAAAATTTCCAGTTTTCTTGTTAGTATTCTCAATTGGTGGGTGGGGAGGGAACTTATCCATTATGAAGCAAAGTCAACTTGACCTCTATAATATGGCGATAAGACTCCATTTTGCTTTTGCCACTGTCATTCTCTATGGTTCAGAAACCCTAAAAATGGAGAAAACATCTTAACTTTCTCTCACCAGGACTCCCATCCTGGCAGGGAAATATAATTTGAATCACTTAAAGCAATGATGGCCAACTCAAATAGAAATGGAAGGGATCTCCCTAAACCATACATATGTATATGTATGGGCCACATATTAACTTAGAAAACCACAAAGTAATATTAACTATGTCTTATCATATTTTTGTTTAGTTTGTTAAATAAATTACCAATTACATTCTAATCTGATTCTGGCGGTACTCCATTATAGCTAAAGCCAGAGGGCTCTGTGTTTAACATTTCTGTTTTAAAACTAGCAAGTTTTATTAAATTGCAATAATTACCCATTAGGGAGAAGGAAGGCTTTTTTCATGCTTGATTATATTTCTCTCTCTCTTTTTTTCCAATCCCTTACTTTATGCCTTAAAATCAATATTGTGTATTAGTTCCAAGGCAGAAGAGTGGTAAGAGCTAGGCAATGGGGGTTAAGTGACTTGCCCAGCATCACACAGCTAGGAGGTATTTGAGAGTAGATTTGAACCCACGACCTTCCATCTCTAGGTCTGGCTCTCAATCCACTGAGTCACCTAGCTTCCCACCATACATTTCTTTTTGAAAGAAAATGTTACCAAGGCATCTAGGTAGGACAGTGGAAAGAGAGTCAAGCCTGGAATTGGAAGGACCAAGGTTCCAATCTGGCTTTAGACATTTTTTTAGCTGTGTGTCCCTGGGCAAGTCACTTAACCCCAACTACCTAGCCCTTGCCACTCTTCTGTCTTAGAATAAATACTAAGACAGAAAGTGATGGTTTAAAAGAAAACAAATGAGTAAATAAGAAGAAATAATTTTTTTTAAAAAAGAAAGAGAATGATATCCTCTTTCTGGATCTGGTGTCAAGAAGACCCCAGTTCAAATCTGGCTTCAGATACTTATTAGCTATTTGATCTTGTGCATGTCAGTTAACTTCTGACTGCCTCAGTTTCCTCAACTGTAAAATGGGGATAATAATAGCACTCACCTCCCGAGGTTGTTGTGAGGATCAAATGAGATAATTGTAAAGCCTTAGAGCAATGCCTGACTCATAGTAGGTGCTTAATAAATGTTTGTTTCTTTTGTTTCTCTTATTCCCTTTCTGTCTAATCATGGTTCATCTTTTCCAAATCCAACAGCCTTAACTAAGGGTCACAACACTTAAGTCCTTTTTATATAAGGGACTTTAAAGTACTTATTAAGCTCCCGCTACATGCCAGAGCCCTCTTCCTCTCCCCCAGCTCTCATCACCAGCCAGTCACCAGGCATTGTGGATTCCACCTCCACAACAATCGCTCACCTTCATTGCCTGATCCCCGCCACTGCACAGACAAAAAGCACATCCACCCTCTTCCCCAGGAGCTGGCAGCCTATTATTGGCCCTGATGAATTAGCTCTAAAAAGCAATTATGAAGCAATTAATTGGACAGCGTTGTCGCCTCAGTGCCCATATTTGAACTCTCCCTGCAATAATTTTACCCCAGAAATTGGATCGTGGCATCAAGGAGGTGACTACAAAGCTTTGGAAGATGCTAGGAAGTTTGGTTCCCCTTACTTAGTCCACATCTGTGGTCAGTCTAAGCACCTGATTGCATGTATCTGCCAGAGCCCATTGGAGTAATCTCCTCCCAGAGGATCCTGGGACATTCTTTCCACTTGATTCTTTCTAGGATTGGGTTCAAGGATGCCATTGTCGAGGAACTATAGAGACTGTTGGCAGAGAATCAGTGTGGGATGGTGAAAAGGGCTTCGAAGTAGGTAGGGGTTGGGGTACCTAGGTGGCTCAGTGAATTTACAGATGGGAGGTCCTGGGTTCAAATCTCACATAATTCCTTGCTATGTGACCTTGGAAAAATCACTTAACCCCAATTCTAGCCCTTACCACTCTTCTGCATTGGAATCAACACTTAGTATTGATTCTAAGATGGAAGATGAAGGTTTAAAAAAAATGACTGCCCAGAGCTTCTGTCCATCTGACCAGTGTTATAAAGAAAGAGGTCCTAAGGAGATCTAGATATCTAGTGATGTGGATGTATCTCTGTATTCTCCCTAGGTGCAGATGATGGGGGACCACCAACCCCAATCACCCTTGCTAGTTGTTATAATCTCCCCTTTCAATAATAGTTGCCCAGGGAGGACCTCGAAAGGTTAGGTAGATGGGTAACCCTTTCTGGTCCAACCTGAGGTTGGATAAATTATTAACATAGGGCTCTGATTAGCCTTGGATCACATTTGTTATCTGACTGCGTTAGCTCCCTCCCCAAGGGTTGTGATATAAAGACCACTCAGGAAGGTACTTATTAAACACTCTTTATCTGTAATCTATAATTAGGAAAAGGATAATCAGGATAAGGATTGGGGATTGGAGACCCTGTCAATCTAATATCTATAACTAATTAACATTTAGGACTGGAGGCTATTGATTTAATAGAAGGTGGAGCTTTGTTCTTCACAACTCCTCTGGCCCAGCCTGGCCACTACCAAGCCAGAGAATGGTGACTGCTCTTGATGCAGCTGTGTTAGTGATTTATTCTCTCAGCTTTCTCACTATCAGTGTTTGGTGAGGTACTAGCTCTTGCAGTCTTCAGGAAATATTCAGATCCTACCAGCCCTCTTCTTCATAGACCTCCCAGCCTCCCTTCACCACCCAGGGACCCAAACCCAAAGATCCAAGTCCAGGACCAAAGACCAAAAGCCAAAGACCCCTCCAGGTGGCTGTTAGGGTTATTTATCCTCCCAGGCCAACTGACGTTTTCCCTGGCTCACGGCATCTGGGAACATTCCAATCTCTCCAACTGCCTCCCTTGTCAATCAAGGTGACATCCAACATTTCTCAGGATATGACTGTAACACCAGGCAGTTAGGACAGGAGTTTAATTTGAACTATGTGGCTGATTAATTGCAGGAGCTAGTGAGTCATTTCATATTGGGCAAAACACATTCCCTCTCTGGGCCTATAAAACAGAAGTGTTGAATTAGATGGCCCTCTGAGGTCCTCTCCTGTTTGGACCTTCTTTGAACCTCTCATCTTCCTCTAATAACCACAGAGATGCACCTTCTTACTGGTACCATAAAGCATAGAACATTGGGACTGGAGTCATAAAGAATCATCTTTCTGAGTTCAAATCTGGCCTCAGACACTTCCAGCTATGTGACCCTGGGCAAGTCACTTAGCCTCCGTTGCCTAGCCCTTACTGCTCTTTTGCCTTGGAATTTATACACAGTATCAATTCTAAGATGGAAGGTAAGGCTAATTTTTTTAAATAATAATAAATATAAAATGAGCTGGAGGAGGAATTGGCAAACCACTCTAGTATCTCTGCCAAGAAAACCCCAAATGGGGTCACAAAGTGTCAGACATGGCTGAAACCACTGAACGCTGTTCTGCTGTCCCAGTAATGAATACTGTCCTGGGCACATAAGAAGCATTTGATAAATGTTCATTGACTGACTAACTGCGCAACCTTAGACACATCACTTATCTACTTTTTATCTCTTGCCTCATCTATAAAATATGGGCTTTGGAATAAATGACTTCCAAGGTCTTCCCAGCCCAAAATCTCTTGGGAATTTCTCCTTGGCTATCAATGTTTATATGTCCTATTCTTAGAGCTGGGCTTGTAACAGGAGTTTATCCAATAAAGTAATCTGATGCAAAGGATCATAGATTCTGTCTCAAATACTCCCCTTTCCACATCACATCTATATTTTCCATCTTTGAGTGCTGTGAACCTTTGAACAAAGTCCTTAAGTCTCTGATCTCCTTTTCCCTAACTCTAGGGTCACAGCTAGGAGAGAAGGAGGGTGAGATTGCAAGTAGAGCAGATTAAATGTTTCTAAAGACCCTGGCAATGGTCCTGTGCTGTAGTCCAAGGAGTGACCAATGGTGATAAAATAGGTCTGTATTAGTAGTAAAGAGAATGATGGGATCCAAAGCTCCAGGTTCTAATTTCAGTTCTGTTCCTTCTTGGCCAAGAAGCGTCTTCATATCTCTGGTCCTCAGGTTCTACATCTATAAAATAGCAATGAGAAAGTTTGCTTTGCCTACAAATCATAAGTATTTAACCATCTCCTATAGGTCAGGTGCTGGGGTTCTGCAGTTGACTGTATCACTCATTAAGGTAATCGTCTCTCTCCCTTACCCCCACCCCCACAGTGCTACAGGCATCCGAGAGGCTGAGAGGTTTGGGACCCCCCCTGGAAGATCTTCCAGTGTCACTCGGCAGGGGAAGGACTCGGAGAACAACAGCAGTGTCAAGTACAAGACTGGCCGGGTAAGACTCTGGGAATCCCTGACTCCATTTCCCAGCCTCTTTTTGGTAGTCTTAAACCAGGCAATGGGAAGAGCCCTATTCCCAAAGTAAGAAGATCATTTCTCTCAGACTGGGAAAAGCTCTTCCAAGGCTGACATTTCATGTTTTAAGTTTCCCTGATCCTCTCATGTTCTATATCCTAAAGTCCCTTTGAAATTAGACAGTATCTGTTCAAAGGTGGCTCCCCTTCTTGCTCCTCTTCCCTCCCCAGTTTCTTATTTTTGACATTCCCTACTAAGGTCTCTTCTAGGTCGGACATTCTCTGTTTTAAAGACCTTCCCAGTACTAACATTCTTTGTTCAAAGACCTCTCCCAGCTCGTACATTCTGTCTATGAAGACCTCTAGTTCTGACTTGATGTATTCTGTGACCCTTCCTTGCTAATAGTCCACATCTGATGGGCCCTTCCAAATATGACATTTTATGATTTTATTATGGTTTTTAGGTCTATTCCCAAAGAGGTTTTTAAAGGGGGAAGGAGAAGAACCTACTTGTGCAAAAATATTTATGGCCACTCTTTTTGTGGTGGCAAAGAAATTGAGTGATTGAGGGAAAGTCCATCAACAAATGGCTAAATAAGTTGTGGTATATGATGGTGATGGAATACCATTGTGCTATAAGAAATAAAGAGCAACATGATTTCAGAAAGAGCTAGAAAGACCTACATGGACTGATGCAGAGTAAAATAAGCAGAACCAGGAGAACATTATACACAGTAATAGCAGTGTTGTATGATGATCAACTGGGAAACTATTCTCGACAACAAAACAATGATCCAGAACAATTTGGAAGGACTTGGGACAAAGATTGGTATCCACCTCTAAAGAAAGAGTTGGATACTCTTGTTGGAGAAGGAATGCAGATCAAAGCATATGATTTTTCATTTTACTTTATTTATGTTTTTATTTGGGAGTTTTCATTTTATATGAATATTCTCTTACAACAATGACCAATATAGAAGTATGTTTTCTATGATAATGCATGTATAACCCAAATCAAATTGCTTACTATCTCCAGGAGGGGGAAGGAAAGACAGAAAGGAAGACAATTTGAGTCTTATAATTTCAGAAAACATGTTGAAAATTGTTATTACATGTAGGTGAGAAAATAAAATATTAAAATAATAACATTAAATATTATGGGTTTTTCCCCCCCAGTTACCCCTAGGGAAGATTGGAAGAGGGTTCAGCAGCAAAGACCTTGACTTCCATGATGACTATGGTTCTCTCAGAAATGAAGATTGCTTCGATGATGACCCTCAAGATAGACCAGATCAGTGTCGTTTAGAAAACTACAGTGGGCTTGAAGTCACCAATGTGTAGCAAATGGCCTTATTCCCATCAGACTCATGGGCCAAGGAGAAAGATCAAAGGAGGAAGGAAGGAACTTATGAAAAGCCAACCCAATATCCCTTCTTGGGTGTACATAGAAACCTTGAACTAAGTGACAAGATGTCTGTCACCTTGGTAACCAAGGGACACTCCTCAGACTAAACATGGCCAATCTGTAGACTGACCAACTTTAGGAAGCTTCTGAAATGAGCTCCCAAGAGGAACTTTGAGGATCCCTCTCTAGGGAGCTCCAAAACAGATAATAACTAATGTCCTGTCCTGGATGGTTTAGATATTCCTCCACCTGAAAGCAGGGGATTGCCTCAGAAGACCTCTCCCAAATCACTATAACCTCTACAAAGTTCTAAGGTTCTCAGGCCTAATTTCAGAGGAAACTTAGAAGTTAAACCATCTGTGAGCTCCCTGTGAGCCCCAGACCAAGGCACCATAAAGAGGAAAGATCCCTCAAGACGAGCTGGTGGGTTGACTGAGTATTTCAGACACCAATATGAATGGAAGGAAGAAAAACCATAGAAAAGGGAAAGTGATGGCCCAGCAAACAACTGCCCTTCTAGCCAGGACAGCCTATTGGGAACGCAATGGGTAGCCAGGGATGTTGCCTCCCAGATATGATATTTGTGTAAGAGCTTCACCTCCTGCTGTTCTTTCCCCTTTGGTTTTCAGTGGATTATGAGGGCTTCCCCAGCCTTCCAGACTCCAGCCTAGGTCATCATGGCCTCCATGGGCAGAATGGGTAAAGCCCAGGATTTGGAATACCTTAGAGCTCCATTTGGAATTGTTTTACTGCTTATGGAACCTTGGAGAAGTCACCTCATTCCTGATCCTCAGTTTACTTGTGTATAAACTGAGTTTAGACTAACTGACCTCTAAGTCTTCTTCCTGCCCTGTTATTCTTTAATTGAACTTCTTATCTTCTTTGATCTTGTGATCTTTCTTGGAGAGTTGACTGTCTCTATGACCTTGGATGAATCACCTACCTTCCCTGGGTCTCATTTTCCTCCTTTGTAATGAGTAGGACCTCTGAGGTTGCTTCCAGCTCAAAATATAGGATTCTATCATGTGAGGCAAATCCCAGACTTCCACCCTTGGCTTTAGAGACGCACAATTTAAAAATCCATGAAGGGCAAAAATGGTCACGTTGCCTAAGATCCTTGCACCAGGAGAGAATACAGTTGTAAAATAAGTGGCCTCACTTAAGGGTGCGGAAAGTGAGGCTCTTGAAGAATCATTGCCTATCCATTGCCTGGGAAAGCTATGGGATCATTTCTTCTAGATGAAGCCGACTTCAATATTGAATTCCTTGATGTGGTCAATCTTTCCACAAGTGCAAATCTCAACCTATGGACCCATTCTCATACCTGTGTGATTCTTGTCCATCTTCTTCCATAAGTCCTCCTCTCATTCTTTTTACACTTCATGGATGCACCACACTCAAGTTGTCCATTTGCTGAGGCATAAAATGAGGAGACACACGTTCACCAAAAGGCTTCACCCTCACCATGGGATATGTCCTGTGCAAAGTCCAAATGGAGGAGGAGGAAGAGGAGGAAGAAGAAGAGAAGGAGGAGAAGGAGGAGAAGGAAGAGGAAGTTCTTCAGATACTTCTCTCAGTGAATGGCATTAGGCTGATTGCTTTAGACCCAAGGGCACCACAAGCTCTTTCAACAAGATCTACAGCCATCCAGAAGAGATCAGCTTGGCCATCGACATAGGAAAAATGAAGTAGATGAAGAATGTATGATACTCAGATTAAAATATCCCATTGGCTAGGGGACCAACCTGTTGAACCAATGCATCATGATTTATCCTTGGCTGAAAAATGTTATTGAAACCATCCCCTATTCCCAAGAATGATTGATTTTGCTTGAGTCAAGAGACATGGGGGAAATAGGTTTAATTCTGCTCCAGAGTGCCAATGGTGTCTTTAATTTAGGGGGAGGTGGGATTGAGGGGTGGGGAAATCCTGTTCAGTATTCAACTAATGAATTTGATTTTTTTTATGACATAACCTATCTGCTCACATAAGTCTTAACCAAGATGTAAGGCCAACAGAAAGGAGCCAATAAGGTTTCTTCTGCCATTGTCATGTGACCTCTGCCTAGTGACCTCACCTGTCTGTGCCTCAGCATCTTCACCTGTAGAACAGGGACAGGGCATCTTGTCCCCTACCTACCTCACAGGGATGTTGTGAGGACTAATATGCACTAATTTCTGTTACACACTCCATGACTTCTCAGAAGGGCCTCGGTGACGATGGGCAACCTTCCACTTCTCCCTTCGATGATGGGTGAAGAAAGCTATTTCCTGTAGCTCATAGAACTTCTCTCACCCACTCTGGTCTCTCTCATGACTCACATAGAAAATCAGGCCAAGGGCTTCTAAAACTCAGTCTGTTTCCAAACAGTGTCCAAATGATTGGGTACCAAGGAGAAACACACTCATCTACCTACATCACAGTCCAATTAGCGATCGTACTGAATTGGTCACTGGATTGCCGTCCTTCATCAGATAATTTAGCACATTGCTAGGCCCACAAGAGGGGCTCAGGAATTGTTTAAAAGGTTTCTTTTTCTTACATGCAGATATCAGAGCAGAAAAGCAAACTCAAACTCAAACCAAAACCTCAAAGCCAATGTCAACTAATGACTGAGACAAATCCACAAATTCATAAAATTAGGATTCTGTTTTCACATCTTTTGCCAAGGCTAATCATTTAACTAAAAAGGCCTGTTTTTAAAAGTCATTAGTAGGGGGCAGCTGGGTAGCTCAGTGGATTGAGAGTCAGGCCTAGAGACGGGGGGTCCTGGGTTCAAATCCGGCCTCAGACACTTCCCAGCTGTGTGATCCTGGGCAAGTCACTTGACCCCCATTGCCCACCCTTACCACTCTTTCACAAAGGAGCCAATACACAGAAGTTAAGGGTTTAAAAAAAAACATCATTAGTAACTGTAGGAATGAATGAATGATAATATATTTGATTTGATTTTCCACATGATTATAACAAACAGTCAACTTCAGGGAGCGTTTTTCAAAGTATTTATACCTGTAACCAGGTCTGACTTGGGCTAAAGAATGATGATCCTGCTTAAGAGAAGTGTAAATCGAGGCCCGTTCATGAATTTGTTCATTGTGCTTTCGATAAAGCCAGGAAGTACTTTTTGGTCTTTGGCCATCAACTAGAATGAGATCAGATTATCTTTTCCTTCCCCTAAATGTTTGGAAACATCTAAATAATAGATATGCTATATTGATGTCACCACTTTAACGGAGCAATCCATTTTATACCCATTGACTTGACTTTTTGACTTCAGACCCTGAGATCTTCACTCTTCCTTTTGCCGTGCATGCTATAAACACCAGTGAAACAATAACCCATGGGGACGTTGTTTCATTTGACGATACCCAGTGTGCAACTGGAAGTTAGCCTGTCCTGAATTCCTGACTTCTGTCTGTGCCTCATCCTTGTTTCCCATTCTGCATGATTACAAGGGCCCTGATGTCCTATTGCTAGATCCCTGCATCCAGTACTACAAAAAGATAAGAGCCCTCATGAGACCTAACCATAATGTGGCAACATCAGTGGCTTTGGAAGCATAGGTCCTGGGTTCAAGTCATAGCTCCACCATTTGCTCCCTTCTGATGTTGGGCAATTAACTCTCTTTATTTTCCAAAGTCTCATTTTCCTCCTTTGTAAGAGAGGGTTAGACCAGATGATCTATAGAGCTGTAAAGCCAACAACCTATACTTCCTTACACGTCACCACTTGAACAGAGATTCACTTAGTTTTCTTAGGGAGTAAAATAATGTTCTTTGATTTAGAATGGAGGATTGGTTTATATCTGTGGCATAAATGGGAAAGATAGAGCCATAACTAGGGTAGGATGCCTGAAGCTTTGCTTCAAAGGGTCAACATTTTAGAAGGTGCTAAAAACTCCATCCAGGAACATATTTCTTCCCTGTTCCCCACCCCATGACTTCCCTTTAATTAACCTACACTCTTCCTATCCCAAGTGCAAAAATTCTTAGTTATGGCTATGGAGAAAGAGGAAAAGCCTCTTGGAAAATGGTACATCTTTTCCGAAACAATTTTCCTCCCTAAATGCCCCCAAAGTAATGGTATAAGAGGGAGCTCATGGACACCAGATGTTAAATTTCCTTCCACGAGCTTCTAGGGATCTTGGACATCAACTGTATTTTTCAGGTTATGAGACCCTAATTCCCCACTGTCAATTCAATTCTAGGATCTCTTACAGCTTTTTGGAGCAAGTTCCAAGGCTACCCTAATACTGACGACACTTGCCTTTAAAGACGAAGATGAGCCCTTGGTTCAACCTTCATGAGGTTTAGAGTTCTTTCTCTGATCCTGGGGTCTGATTTGTGCTAATGAAACAAGACAGTCTCCTTTGTCCCAGTCTAAGAAATTGATGGAATGGGGAAATATTCCCCCTGGGGAAATATAGTGCCAAAATTCCAGCTCTTCTTCAAGTCTGAGAGGAGAGAATGAGTGGGGAAAGGAAATCAGAAGGAAGATTTTTGTGACATCGTGACTTATGAGAAGAGCTCTGGATCTGGAGTCAAAGGAGCTGACTGGCACCGCCTCTGCCTCTTTTCAACTCAGTGACCTTCCAGGCCTCAAATCCCTCCTCTAATTAAAAAAAAAAGAGAGTGGGTTTGGACTGGGCCGTCTTTAAGGTCCTCACCAACTCTAAATCCTAGGGTATGGAAGCAATCTAAGTGTGTCTCTGGATCAACAGCCATGTGAGGGATGAGACCTGAATCTACAAGTGTAACAAGGTATCTGTGTCTTGAGAAGGAAATGTGTGTGTGTGTATGTGTGTTTCTGTATAAAGTACAATCTTCTTTGCCTGACTGTGTGTCCATCTTTGAAGGAAACAGGAAGGATTTAGAAGGGCAGAGGGTGGGGAGTCTCAACCCAGTAAGAGATATTCATGTCCTCTTGGGAGAAACCCACCTGGGGCCAGAGGGAAGTGATGTCACCCATCCTGCTGAAATCCACCTGGTCACCAGGCTCTCAGCAGCCTGACCTCCCCAGGGCTTCTGAATACAGCCCTTTGTCCACACCTGAGGCATCTTTTTCTTTGGCATCCACTGAGTCAGGACAGTCATTATCAGATGCCCAGCAGGCTAAGTTCCAAGAGATCAAGGGATAAATAAAATAAAAAGCCATCATGAATGACTCAGAGGTGTGGGTAGCACAGAAAACAATTCATACTTTTGCCAACCCAGCAGAGGGGATTGGAAAGGGAGGGAGTTCAAGCCAATATCTCTATTAGAGATGGGACTTGAAAGACCTGGAGGACTTAGCTCAGGAAGCAGGTCACAATTTTGTGGCAAAAGCAATGAGAGATGAAGCCAAAACATAGCCCGAGTCCAGATTCTGCCATTTTTTAGTAAGAGGATTTGGGGCAAGGTTCTAACTTCTTAAAGCCTCAGTTTCCTCAAGGAGAAGAAAAAGAAGGTTGGACTAGATAAGGCATCTCTCAGTTCCCAATAGTCCCTGTTCCAAGGACCTTCCCAGCTCTGGTTGATCTTCTATATTCCAAGGATCCTTTCAGTCTGACAATCTGTGTCCTAAAATTCCTCCCAGCTCTGACACTATATTCTAAGACCCCTTCCAATGCCTATATATGTGAAATATTTATTAAATAATGGGGTTCTCTATTATGCATGATTTTTAACTTACATGAAGGGTCTTGGAACACTGATCACATAAAACAAGATCCTATTGTATTGTTCTCTGGACTGTTTACTTCACTCTGTGTCAGTTCATACAAGTCTTTCCATACTTCTCTGTTTTTATTAGGTTCCTATTTCCTTACAGCATGGGACTATTCCATTGTATCCACATACCTCAGTTAGTTCAACCAGTGCCTGATCTACTTTGTTTCTCAGGACTCCTCATTTATAACAAATGAATAACATCCTACAGGAACTGGTAAACTCTCAAACAGGATGGCAGCTCATCCCAGAATCCAGCATCAATCATTTCTACTTTTAGGGTCTATGATTTCACACATGCAACCATTAAATGGGATAAATTTTAAAAAGCATCATTTAAAAAGCATCATGATCAGGTCTGAGGCAAGAGCCTGGGGTCTGGAATCAGAGGACATTTGCTCCCCATGTCTTGGACAAGTCACAATCAGAGGGGGACCTGATGTCCAAGAAAAATAAGGAAATAGTCATCCATCTTGGGTGGCGCAAAGAGGGTCATAATTTCCAGAAAGTGGAAGGTGATAGACCCATGTATTCTGTCCTAGTAGGATCTCATTTGGAGCTTAGGGTACCACATTTTAAGAAAGGCATTGATAAGCTAGTGTCTAGAGGAATGCAACCATGATGGTAAAAGATTCAAGTCCAGGTTAAGTGGGATTCTTTTGAAGGAAATGGGAATATTTTGCTGGAAAAAAGAAGACTCAGGGGAGATGTAAGAGTGGTCTTCAAGTGTTTGAAGAGCTCTTTTGTGGAAAAGGGATTAGACTTGTCCCAACTAGCTCCAGAGAGCAGAATCAGAAGCCGTGAGTAAAAGTTTCAAAGAGACACACCTAGGCTTGATATTAGGAAAAGTTTCCTAACACTGAGAGATGCCCCAAAGTGGAATGGTCTGTCTACAGAAGAAGTGACCTCCTTCTTCCTGAAGGTCTCCAAGCAGAGCAGGATGACTTCTTGCTAGAGAGGATTCCTTTTGTGTACAAGTTAGCCTAGATAGGACTTGAGGACCTTTGAAATTCCAAAATTCTAAAATTCTTCAAATGTCTCCAGGTCTATTTCTTCATCTATAATAATAATAATAACAATAACTCATTTTTAACTGACACCTAAGGACTTGCGAAGTTCTTTATGAATATCTTCTTATTTCATCCCCACAGTAACCCCTGGAAGTAGGTGCCATTATTAATCCCAATTTTACAAAAGAGGAAGTTGAGGCAGATAGGAGTTAAACCCATGGTTGTCCTGCTAGTTAGTGTCAAAATCAAGGTTCCAATTGAGGTCTTACTGACTCCCAATCTAACACTCTTCACTAGGTCCTTTTGCTGCCTATATTTGGACTAGCCCAAGAGTTCTTCACCTTTTTTAGATCATGGACCCCTTTTGCTCTCTGGGAAAGCCTATACAGCCCTTCTCAGAATAATGTTGTAAATGTACAAAATTAAATACACAGGACTCCAAAGGGAACCAGTTGTACTGAATACAGCTACCAAAATATATTTTTAAAAATAGTTCACCAGCACAAGTTTAAGAATTCCTAGACTAGAAGTCTCTGAGGTCCTTTTCATCTCCAAAACTATGGTTCCTAAGCTCTGTATTGCTGTGTGACTTCTCTATGACTCTTTTTTCTTATAAAATGGAGTAGACTAAATAAGGTCTCTCTCATTGTTAAAAACTCTGAATCAAGACTTATCTAGGTGGATCCTGTGATGACAAATCCTTATTGGGATTAAGCTAAAAGTCTTTTTTTTTATCTTTTTAATTTTTATTTTGAATATTTCCCCTAATTACATGATTCATGTTCTTTCCCTTTCCCCCCAAATTCCCCCACTTCCCCCGTAGCCGACACACAATTCCACTGGGTTTTACATGTATCATTGATCAAGACCTAATTCCATATTATTGATAGTTAGACTAGAGTTATCACTAAAAGTCTTCCCAGTTGGTGTGACTCAGGGAAAACCCCCATTGCCTAGCCCTTACCATTATTCTGCCTTGAAACCAATACACAGTATTGATTCTAAGATGGAAGGTGAGGGTTTAAAAAAAAAGTAAGTGTGGTAGACTAGTATGTGAAGGCTAGGCGCTTGTGAGCACTGTTTTTATAGTAAAGGAGGGAGGGAAGAGTATTTGTACCCAAGATTTTTTATTTTGTTGTTTTTTATTGCATTTTTTCAAAGTAGGTCATCCTATCTCTTCCAGGCCAGTAGGGCTGCCACTGCCCATTGGACCTCTTCTGGGTCAGGAGGTCACCCAAATAAATGGCTTTAAGTCTACTGCAGCTCAAAACTCCTGAGCTCAAGCGATCCACCAATCTCAGCTGCCCTGGAAACTGGGATTATAGGAGTGCTTTATGACAGCCAACTTGCCCAGGTGTTTATCTTGATTGGGGTTTAAGGCTCAGTTTCCTGTCTACCCTCTCTTCTTTCCCCTCATCCATCCACGCACATACATGAAAATGCCACTGGGGCAGGAGTAGTGAGGAGAGGCGGAGAGACAAACTCTGAATCGTGGCCATCACTGAACTCCTCGAGATTCCGGGGCAGGGAGCGGGGTGGCAGGGAAGGGCCAGAGTACAGTCTTACACGGGAATCTGACAGTGTGTTTGCAGCGAGAAGGTAACCCGTTTTTAGAAGTCTTCTGGAAGATTGATTCCTCAACTTATATTCCAAGCTGCGACTTGATGAAAAGACACTTTGTTTTCTTAAGAATTTCCAGAGAAGCAAGAGATGCCGAGAAGGGCCTGGCCTACAGCCTAAATTTCTGAAACCGAATGATTATCCAGAGAGAGTAATAAGACCTGGGCATGCCCAGAATGCTGTAAGGCAAGTTGAGAACAAAGAACAGCATTTGAAAGAACAAAAATAGCTTGTTTGGATTGATCTGAGAATTCTTGGGGGCCTCCACGGGATGGCCCAAAGATATATCCCAGATGAAGTGGTTGGAAGGGAGGCTGGGAGTGAAAATAATCATTGAATTTTACCTTCCCATTGGATTCCCTAAGGAGGAATAGTTCCAAGGAGGCAGAGAGTTCGTATTAAAAAAGTAAGATAGAGGGGCAGCTAGGTGGCTCAGTGGATTGAGAGCCAGGGCTTGAGTTCAAATCTGGCCTCATACACTGCCTGGCTGTGTGACCCTGGGCAAGTCACTTATTCCCTATTGCCTAGCCCTTACTGCTCTTCTGCTTGGAACTAATATAGTAATGATTGTGAGGAAGAAGGTAAAGATTTTTTAAAAAAGTGAGATAGTCTCAGAGCACAGGTCTTGATGACTAGGTAGCCTTGTCTCTTAGATTCACAGGAGGTTATTTGCTCTGTGGCTTGGTGGAAGCCTCTAAGCCTCTCTGTTTCAGTTTGCTATTCTTAAAAGATAAGGTTTCTTCATACATTTTTTTCCTGATGCCTTCCTGTGATATAGGAATGACAATGGACCCCTGAAGGCTCTGCCAAGGGAATCCAGGCTCTGAAATATCCAGCCCCGCTGGGAAGATTTTTTTTAACCCTTACCTTTCATCTTAGAATCAGTACTAAGGGGGGCACCTAGGCGGCTCCGTGAATTGAGAGCCAGGCCTAGAGACGGGAGGTCTTGGGTTCAAAGCTGGCCTCAGATACTTCCTAGCTGTGTGACCCTGGGCAAGTCACTTGACCCCCATTGCCTAGCCCTGACTGCTCTTCTGCCTTGGGAATGAATTCTCCACAAGCAAACTCACCACCACCACTGCTTCTTCCTCCACATCCTAGCACTCAGTGTACCCTTCATGGCTTCCAAGATCCCCTTAATCTTCCATTCTTGCTGTAAATACGGGTCTTCTACATATTTCATGACATGCTCATCTCTCTCCCTAATTCCTGAGCAAAAAAATCATTCCCAAAATGGAAAAAGACTGGGGTCAGGGAGAGCATTATCTTCCTGAGCAAGCAGGAATACTTGCTTCCTTGAACCCAGGACTTCTTTCTCTTGGCCTGGTTCTCAATCCACTAAGCCAAATACCTACCCCTCTCTCTCATTTTTTAAAATACTAAGTCTCTGCCTCCTTGGAGCTATTCCTCATTAGGGAATCCAATGGGAAGGTAGCATCTCTTTCAAGTCATCTGCCGCCCAGTCTCCTGAAATAGCTCATCCTAGGGGAAAGGCTTGGGGCCTATTTGCTCTAAAACCATCTTTCCTAGAGCACCTGAGTACCAGGAATCACCCAAGAACCTGGTTCCATTTGCCTCCTGTTGTAATACTGAGGGCAGCGAGGTGGCACAGTGCTTAGAGCCGTGGGCTTAGAATCAGGAAGACTCATCCTCATGATCTGGCTGTGCCCTTGGGCAAGTCACTTAACTCTGTTTGCCTCAGTTTCCTCAGATGTAAAATGAGCTGGAGAAGGAAAGGGCAAGCCATTCTAGCAAATTTGCCAAGGAGATAACAAATGGAGACAGGAAGAGTCTGACATGATTTGAAAAATGATTGATGATAGATACTATTAGGGGCTAGAGGCTTGACCCTCATCCCACCTCCCCCACTCTTTTTGGGCTATTATTCTGTGGCCTCACTGGGACTCTAAACTGAACGTGTCTCCTAAAACACTAAGGCCAGACATATTCTAAGTTTAATAAATGTCCAAGAAGAAATAAGACCATGACGATAATGACCAAGATCTGGTATCCAACATGGGGGCCAATGACATCCCGTTTCCCTCTAGGCTCTAACCATCTTTGCTATTTACAATCGTGAATTCTCTGGAACCTGGCATACAGAACAGGCCCACAAAACATTAAATAATTAAAGCAATTAACTTATTCCATGAGAATCCAAGTACTTTGGCAGAAAGAGCTTGGACGGGGGCAGCTGGGTAGCTCAGTGGATTGAGAGCCAGACCTAGAGACAGGAGGTCCTAGTTTCAAATCTGACTTTAGACACTTCTCATCTGCGTGACCCTGGGCAAGTCACTTGACCCTCCATTGCCTACCCTTACCACTCTTCTGCCTTGGAGCCAATACACAGTATTGATGCTAAGGCAGAAGGCAAGGGCCTTCAAAACAAACAAATAAATAAATAAATGGATAAGCAACAAATGAATGAATGAATGAATGAATGAATGAATAAATAAATGTATAAGTAGATAGGTAGATTGATAAATAATCAAAAAAATTAAAAGAAGGTTAGTGTGAGTTTCATTCTGCTTTTTTTAGCTGACAACAATTCTTATGTCTTCTAAGCGCTTGAGCTTTTTGGTCTCAGGACCCCTTTACAATCTTGAAAATTACTGAGGACTTCCCAAAGAACCTTTGTCCATATGGGTTATTCGGTAGATATTTGCCATATTGGGAATTAAAGTCTCTTGAAATTTTTATGAAAATAGTCTTGACCTTAAGGATCCCTTGAAAAGGGTCTCTAGGATCCTAAAGGTTCCCCAGACCACACTGTTTACAGGGGGCCAACTACAGTGGGGTCTGCCCTGGCCAGCCTGTTATTCCTACATAAGCCATCAGGTGGGCAAGAGAAACATCACTCATGTCAAGTAAGAAGTCAGCCACCGGGGCTCCTGCCCTCAGAAGGTTTCTGAGGAGGCAGCCTGTTTGGATCTCCCTTAAAAAAAAAATTAAACCCTTACTTTCTGTCTTAGAATCAATACTGTGTATTGTTCCAAGGCAGAAGAATGCTGAGGGCTAGGAAGAGGGGGGGGGGAGTTAAGTGACTTGCCCAGGGTCACACAGCTGGGAAGTGTCTGAGGCCAGATTGGAACCCAGGATCTCCCATCTCCAAGCCTGGCTCTCAATCCATCGGGCTACTTAGCTACCCTTGAAGTCTCCTTCTTAATCTGTAATTGAGTGATCAGATAGAGAGTGAGTGGGATAAAAATGACCAGCCACCCAAATTACAATGAAAACCTGGAGTCAGACTGGATAGTCTAAGAAGCAGTCTTTATTCTTTATCATGAGGAAGGGGGAAATGCCCTAATAGCAAATGCCAATGAATGGGGGCAGATACAAACATTGTACAGGTTCCTGAAGCGAGACCCCCTCCCTGCTCTGTCCAAATTTATAATCTAGGTGTGAAAGTCTGTCCCAATCAGAAAACAGCAGGATACATAGCATGAGCTCATCTTGAGCTTCCACCAGGGACGGGTAGGGTTATGGAGAGGTAGCCGTGTCTCTGGGAGTGACTCCACTGGCTCCTAAAGGTATGAGAAGACAAGGAGGTAGGATAGCCTAGTGGCTTTCATCCTTGAAATGAGATGAGAGGCCTCCCAACTCACCAGTACTGTGGCAATAGTGAAATGTCCTTGAGGTCTTATTCTATAAACCTAAATAGGCATTCATGCCTGATGGGGGGTGTAGGATGGATGCCCACCCTGAGAAGAACACATTAATGCTTCCTGTTCACCACACAATTAACAAATTATACTTTATTAGAAGAGTTTATTCACTGGACAATTTATAATTAAGATTCCAAGAGATTTCTCAATTTCAAAGTTCACTTCAGTCCAACACTAAGAAAATTTTATCTTCGATTGAGAGGGGAATTCTAGGGAAATGGCCATCAGAGCTGGGAAGGACCTTAGAACAGAGAATGCCAGAACAGGAGGGACTTTAGTTGATTTGTTTATCTGGAGAGTATATAAGTAGAGCAAGTGATCATGCTTTTTAACCATACCTGACATAACTTATTTTGCAAAGCATCTTACAAACATAACTTCATTTAAGCCCCACAGCCCTGGGAAATGGGTAGTGTAGACATCCTCCCATTTTACAGCCCCACAACCCTTGGGAAATGGGTAGTGTAGACATCCTCCCATTTTGCAGCCCCACAACCCTGGGAAATGGGTAGTGTAGACATCCTCCCATTTTACAGATAAGCAAACAGGGTTTGAAAGGTTGAATGACATGAGATGATCAAAGAGCTAGTAAGTGTTGAGCCCAGGTATTCCTTGCTCCAAGTCTAGCACTCTACTGACTATACAAAGCAGAGGAGAAGCGGCCACAGATCTCCTCGATCCCAGGGATCTGTGGGTAGATTTCAGAAGGCTCATGAATTTGCATGGGAGAACATTGCATCTTTATTTTCATTAACCTTGGTTTCCTTTGTAATTCTCTCTTACTTTTATGGAAATACTTAAAAACATTCTTTTGAGAAGGGCTTCAAAGTCTTCATCAGGCTGCCAAAAGGCTCTATAAGAGAAAAAAGATCATGAACACCAATCAAAAGCAAATCCCCTTCTTTCTACAGATAAGGAAAATGGTGCCCAGGCAGGGGAAGTCACTTGACTAGGGTCAAACATCTGATTAGTGGCAAAGCTGGGACTCAAACCCAGGCCTCCTGACTCTCAGCTCAGAGCTCTGCCCACTACACTACTCATGCCTACTCTCTGTAGTTCTAGAGACAAGGAAAAAGCAAGTCAGGATTCCTGCATTCAAGTAGTCAGAGAATTACAATTGCTGCACTAAAAAGGACCTCAAGGGAGCAGCTAGGTGGTTCAGTGGATTGAGAACCCAACCTAGAGACAGGAGGTCTTGAGTTTAAATATGACTCTTCCTAGCTGTGTGACCCTGGGCAAGTCACTTAATCCCCATTGCCTAAAACTTACTGCTTTTTTGTCTTGAAACCAAATACACATTATTGATTCTAAGACAGAAAGTAAAGATAAAAGTCAGAGAGAGAGAGAGAGAGAGAGAGAGAGAGAGACGGGGAGGGGGGAGGGAGAGAGAGAAGAAAGGAAGAAAGGAAAGAAGGAAGGAAGGAAAGAAGGAAGACCTGAACTTGAGGTGGCTCGTCAAATCCAGTCTCAGACACTTCCTAGCTGTGTGATCCTGGGCAAGTCACTTAATTCTGTTTGCCTCGGTTTCCTCATCCGTAAAATGAACTGGAGAAGGAAATGGCAAACCACTCCAGAATCTTTGCTGTGTGACCCTAACCAACTCACTTAACCGTATTTGCCTCAGTTTCCTTATCTTTATAGATATGAGCAGGAGAAGAAAATGGCAAACCATTCCAGAAGGGGTCATGAAGAATTAGGTATGACCAAAATGACCGAACCATTACATGAGCCTAGCCTGTGCTAAGCTAAGTGCTTGGATTACAAACAGCAAAAGATAGTCTCTGCTCTCAAGTTGCTCAGCAGTTAATGAGAACTCTTTTACATGAAAGCCTTCAAATATTTGAGGCCAACTGTCATATTCCATATACATCTTCTATTGTCCAGAGTAAACATCTTCATTTCCTTTGTTATTGTTGAGACTTTTCAGCCACATCTAACTCCTTGTGACCCAATTTGGGGTTTTCTTGGCAGAGACACTAAAACAGTTTATCATTTCCTTCTCCAGTTCATTTTACAGATGTGGAAACTGAGGCAAACAGGGATAAATGACTTAGGGTCACACAGGAAATATCTGAGGTTAGAATTGAACTCAGATCTTCCTGATACAAAGCCAGGAGCTCTATCTACTGCCCCAAGTAATTGCCCCGCTTTCCTTTATCTGATCTTTCTTTTTAAAAAACCTTACCTTCCATCTTGGAATCAGTACTAAGTACTGGTTCCGTTTTGCCCTCTCTACAGACTTTGACATTGTCATCCACCCTCTTCTCCTTGATACTCTCTACTCTCTAGTTCTTTATAACATTTCTTTCAAATCTAAGTATTGGTTCCAAGGTAGAAGAGCAGGTAAGGACTAGGCAATGGAGATTAAGTGACTTGCCCAGCTAGGAAGTATCTGAGGCCAGATTTGAACCCATGACTTCTCATCTCTAGACCTGCTCTCAATAATCCTCTGAGCCACCTACCTACCCTATACTGATTTTAGATCTCAAGGCTCTTCAGCACCCTGGTCACCCTCCTTTTGATGCTTTCCAGCTTATCCATCAGTGTATTTTATAAAGTATAGTCCCAGAACTGTTTCAAAAATTGTAGATGGAGCCTCAGCAGAGCAGAGTCCCAAGAGAATAATGCCTCCCTCCACTGGGGATTCTCGACTTCTCTTAGTGATCATATTAGCTTTTTGGCTTTCATGCCATACTATTGACTCATCCTCAACTTGTAATCTTTGTTCTCTGTCCTCACAGTGACCTCCATTCCTTCCACACCTCAGTTCTCTCCCAAGCCATCACCCCTGACCCTGGCTGTGTTCTCCTCACTTCCCTAGCTCTGTCCCTCGGTGAACCAATTTAGCTTGGCATTGTCCTCCACCTTGGATTCCCTTTACCCCCATCCTATCACGGATCATATCTTGCCAAGCTACAACCATCATGGCAGCTAAATGAAGCCAGAGAAAACCACCAAACTGAGTCCGCTACAAATTTAAATTATCCAATCTAAAATTGAGCCCTCACTTCAGTAAAAGAAAGCATTCTATTCAATACTCCCTAGTAAATTTGCTATTCCACTCTCCACAGGTTCCATAGTTGCTCATCTCCCCTTAAGCCAGCCATGGCACCCTTTTCCCACCCCCTCCTGGAGAACCTGGTCTGAGAAAATTGAGAACGTTCACTAAGCGTTCTCTCTTTCCCCCTCTTCCTCATCTCTCATCATTCTGGTATCTTTCTCTATTATTCTTTAACTACTCTGACATGAAAAGGTGTCCTCTTAACTCCTAGCTGAGGCCAAGCCCCCTACATGTCCAAGTGATCCCATCTCTTCCCAATTTCTCCAGCAGATTGCCCCTCTATCACCCTCACTCTCTCTCTTATCTTCATCTTTGCCCATTTACTTTGCAGCTGCTTACCAACAGGTCCACATCTTCCCCATATGTAAAAAACCCTCCCTTGATCCCACAACCCCAGCTCACTACAATCTTTTATCTCTCCTCCCATTCTTGGCTAAACTGGAGAAAGTCATCTACAAAGTGTCTCCACCTCCTCTCCTCTCCTCTCATTCTCTTCTAAACCCTCTGCAATCTTGCTTCTGACCTCATCATTCCACTGGCAATGACTCTGTCCAAAGTTTCTAGTCATCTCTTAATTGCCACATCTAATGGTTTTTTCTCAGTCCTGATCCTTCTTGCCCTCTCTACATCCTTTGGCATTGTCATTCATCCTCTTCTCCTTGAATCTCTCTAATCTCTCAGTCTTCATGACGCTCCTCTTCTATTTGATCCTTCCTTTTCAACTGTCTGACCTGGTTCTTCATGCAGATTATGGTGGATATCCCCACCTCAAGGCTCTATCTAGGACCTCTTCTCTGTTCCTTTTATATGATCTCTCTTGATAATCTTACCAGTTCACATAAATTCAATTACCACCTCTGAAAAGAATTCCCAGATCTATATACTCAGCCCTACCTTTCTCACTTCCGTGTCACAACAACTGCCTTCTAGAATCAGATGTTCTATAGGCATCTCGAATTCAACAATCCCCAAAGAGAATTCATTCTTTCTTCCTGAACTCTTCTCTTCCCACCTTTCCTATTACTATTGAAGGGACCACCCTCCTCCTAGTCACTCAGGCTTTCAATTGGGGTCTCACGGTAAATCCAAGAATGGTCACAGGATGCCAAGAGCCAACTCCACCAGGTGATCCACGGTACCCAGGTAGGGAGAGTGAGTTTGCAATGCTGTCCTCCAGATCACAAACCACTTCCCCACTTGGTGCTGCTCTGCAGGTCTGTTGTCCACTGCTGAAAGCCTCCACCTCTCAGGATCCCGGGGAATCTGGATGCCGTTTTTCCCTAACTCTGAGATCTCCCAGGGTTAGCAACAGTTATGTCCCAACCACTAATGGAGTCTCTTTCAGAGCACAAGCCCCACCTCCTGCTCCTTCATTCCATCTTGGAATCCTCCAGCCCTTCCTGCTAGGTCCAACACTAATACTAAATTAATCTTCCTCACAATAGAACTGATATCTTCACCATAATATATCTTCTGTATATATCACCACATATATGACCGTAATGATATCTTCATCGTGCCTCTTCCCCATCCAACCCTACATCTTGTATTTCTGAAGCTTACATCTTTGATCCCAAACATGTCTTTATATTTAATTTACTTGAACTTCCTCTCGTTACATTTGGCCTGACATTCTAAACTTGGCGATCTTTTTGTATCCTGTCCTTGATTGTCCTTGTTAACTCTCCCAGGCTTTGTTATCTGCCATAAGTTAAGAAACATCTATATCTTAATTCATTGATTAAAAAAAAAACGAAGCCAAGCACAAATCCCCAGGGTACTCTACCAAGGGATGACCTATAGAAGTTAGAAAGCCTGAGTTCAATTGCCAGACCTGCACATGACTAGCTCAGTGACTTTAAGTAGGTCACTGTCCCTTAATAGGCCTCAGTTTCCCTAAGTGTAACAAAAAGGAGTTAGACTTGATGATCTCTAAGGACTCACTTCCCCTGTAAATACAATTCTATAATTTTAGCCTCCTAGGCTGATGGCTTGATTTACCTAGAGCTAAGTTCAATTTCTTCAAGCACCATTATTTATGTATCTTTAGAAGAAAAAACTTAACTAATATTTACCTTCCTCCTTGAGATACTGGGGACCCAATTAACCATCTTTGCCTAACACCTGGGCATGAGAAATCAGAAAGGCACTAAGTGAATGCAAAGTATTTTTATGGTCCATTGTTCTAATGGGCAGAAAGAAAACCATAAAAACCCTAATGGGACCAGCCATGGAGCTTTGAAGGAATCTGGTACTAGAGAATGAACAGAGATTTTTGTTCTTTTCTTTGAATCAATGGAGTTAGAGCTCAGGGAGGGGAAGAGATTTAAAATCTAGAAGGCCAAAAATGGAAGGAAGAGCCTGCAGAATATAGAATGTCAGAGCTAGATGGGCTCTCAGGATAAAGGGTGATAAAGCTGGAGGTAACCTTGAATATGGAATGCTAAAACTGGAAGGATTACAAAAGCACAGAATGGCAGAGCTAGGAGGGCCCTGAGAACGCAGAATTTCAGAACTAAGAGGACTCTTGGAAAATAGACTTTTAGAGATAGACAAGGGTATCAGTACACAGAAATTCAGTGTTGTGAGGGAAATCATAGATCTTTCAGTCCAGAGGTTCCCATGGACTCCTTTGTGTCCCGGCACCCTTTGACAGTCTGTGAAAAACTATAGACCCTTTCTCAGAATTAGGTTTTGAAATACATAAAATAAAATACATAAGATCACAAAACTTATAGGGCTCAGCACAGTACCTAGAGAATAGTAACCACTTAATAAATGCTTCTTACATTGACAAGGAATCAATAAATTTGAAATCTAGTTACCAAAGTGTTTTTTTTTAAGTTCATGGGCCCCAGATTGAGGACATCTGCTCTAGTCTAGCCCTCTCAATGTCCAGAGGAGAAATTGAGCCCTAGAAAGGTTGGGTGACATACTTTTCTATTCTCAATAGCATGAGGATAGAATCATGGAGCTAGACAGTAACAGAGCCAGAATTTGAGATTCAACCGTAGCATTTTTTTCTACAGACCCTGTTGTCTTTCCAATATATTGCAGCTGCTTGGTCTGAATATGTTGTTCCAATATGTTGCTTCCATTCTGGTCTGAATGCTCTGAGGCAGAGCCCATACTGATGCACTGGAAACTGAGGCAGATCTGGAGACCCTATGGCAATGGAAGTCTTCAGGAGATGGGCATGAGGATGTGGAGGGAGAAGGAGAGAATTCTACTATTTCTCAGTCCTCCCAGAATTCAAGTGGTTTATCAGGAGCACAGAGCTCCCAGAGCAGCTCTTTCTGTGGTATGCCCATGGCAAGGCCTCACTAGCAATGAAAGCCCTTCCTTCTTATGTTGGGAAGGGCACTCGCACCATCTCTACCTCACAAAGAGTGGATCTAATTGGGCTAAAGGTCTCGGAAGTGTTTAGTTGCTGAACCAAGAGCCAGTGCCAGGATCCTTGACCATCTATCTAATGGAACAAAGAGGGATCCACAATAATTGGGGCAGTGTTGGTCAACATTTCCAAAGAGGCCTTCTAAAACTGTTCTTTTGCCTCAGCATATTTGATTCTCAATCCTTTCAAATGAATATTCCTATATTTCTTTGTAATATTCCAAGTGATCATTTCTTACAAAGGTGTCCCTCTCTATGTGTGATCAATCAATCACCTGATTAGTCAACAAATATGTCTGAAGTATTCATTAAGTAACAGGCATTGGGCTAACCATTGAAAATACAAATGAGAAGGCAAAATGGCCCCTACTCCTCAAAGACCTTTTATCCAAATGGAGAGACAACCTGTACATAACTACTATGGGTTATTGGATATTGGAGATGCCTACATGAGTGCCATATTCTTACACCTTATCCTGTGAGCCCATGAAGGTTAGATCTAGAATTGTAGCTTTAGAGTCACAGGGTTCATGAAAAGTGAAATGAGCAGAATCAGGAGAAATCTGTATGCAGTAATAGAAATATTGGACAATGATCAACCATGAAGAACTAAACTATTATTAACAATGCAAGGATCCGAGACAACCCCAAGAGATTCATGAAAAATGGTATCCATAGTCATAAAAGGAACTGTCAGATTGACCCATACCATTTCTTACCTTATTTCTTTCGTGAGTTCTTTCTTACATGTATGTGATACGTCTTCTTTCACAATATGAAGAATATAGATATTTATGTTACCTGACAACACTGGAATAACCTATATCAGATTGTTTGCCATCTAGGGAGGGAGAAGAGATGCTGGGGGGGGGGGTTGGATCTGGATTTCAAAATGTTGGAAAACTGTTTTAAAATTGTTTCTACATGTAATTAAAAAAAAAGGAATAGACAAAAATTAAAAGATTAAAAAATAGCTATAGGGTTTTAGATCTAGAGTTATGAGTTGGAGGTCTAGAATTATAGGGTTGTAGATCTAGAGTTATGGGGTCATGGATCTAGAGTTACAGAGTTGTGAATCTAGAGTTATGGGGTAGGAGACCTAAAGTTATAGAGCTCTGGGTATGGAGTTATGGGGTTGAAGACCTAGAGTTATAGAGTTGAAGATCTAGAGTCAAAGAGTTGTAGATCTAGAGTTATAGGGTTGTAGATCTAGGGTTATGGGGTCATAGATCTAGAGTTACAGAGTTGTGAATCTAGAGTTATGGGGTAGGAGATCTAAAGTTATAGAGCTCTGGGTATGGAGTTATGAGGTTGAAGACCTAGAATATTAAAGCTAAAGATCTAGAGTCAAAGAGTTGTAGATCTAGAGTTATATGGTCACAGGTCTAGAGTTATGCAGTCATGGATTTAGAGCTATAGGGTTACAGTTCTTGAATTATAAGGTCATAAAACTAGATTTGTGGGGATTTCAGAGCCATCTAGTCCAACTCTTTATCCATTTACAGCTGTGAAACAATTGATCAGGAAGCATGACACACTTGAAAGAGAATGAGATTTTGGAACAGAATAACCTGGGTTCTAATCCTGCCTCTGCCACTTTCTATGTGAGTGGCCTTGAGCAAGTCACTTAACCTCTGTAGGCCTCAGTTTCCCAGTTGTAAAATAGGGAGACTGGGCTCAATGTCCTTTTATATACTTTCCATCTCTTAATCCATGATCCTTTGAAATTGCAGGCATAATACCTACCTAGCCTTAAGTATATCTGAAGGTACATCATAGTATAGTGGAAAGAGTAGGAGACAGTTCAGTTCATGGGGATGCCATTCCCCAGCTGTGTAACCTTGGGTGAGTCACTCCTCTTGGGTCTCAGTTTCCTTATCTGTAAATTGAGGGGTTTGGACATGATGGCCTCCCCTATCTCCCCCATCACTCTCATTTTATGGCTCACTAAACATCAGCTGGGGACAAGAACACAGGCTCCTGTCTTGGAATGTTTTCCTCCCTTGGCAGTGAATACAAATAGGAAGCAAACTTGTGGCCTTAGTCACAAAGCCCAGTGCTCTTGTCCTGAACAGTGTCCTAGATAGAGATGGTTTGGCCACATGACTTCAGAGTAATCTCATCACACCGGATCTCTCAAATGGAAAAGCCCTACATTTCAACACTGAGGCAGTGGATGAGGTAGGGTGACAAGAGGGCTACACTTGGCATTTGGAGAACTGAGTTTAAGTCCCAGCTCTGACATTTAGAAGTCATGGGAAAACTGGTGAGACAATGGGGCTTTGCCCAAGAACACTGTTAGCTACTGTACTTTTCCTATTTCTATAGGAACAATTGGACTCAGCCCTCAGTTGACAAGATAAATTAAAATAGGAAGTAGCCAGATGGTGAACTTCCCTCCCTACTCCACCTCCTGCTGATACCATGTTACAGCTGAGTTCCTCTATGGCCCTTTCTGCTATACAGGGGCCAGCTTTTCCTAAGGGAAAGGAAGAGGGTCTCCAGGTGAGGGGGTTAAAAGGGTACTAGGAAGATGTCTTCACTTCTCTTCAATGTAAAACACCTCCACTAAGGTCTCACTGTTAATGAAAATGCCACCATCTGAGCACAGAAATCTGTTTTTTTGGTCATCATCATGGCATTGGGGATGGATCAGTGAACTAGAAGGATGGGGAGAAGGTATGGGAAGAAAGAAAAAGAGAGACAGAAGCAGAGAACTAGATGGGGCAGGGGGAAGGAGGGAGGAAAAAGAAAGAGAAAAGGAGAAAGAAAGGGAGGAAGAAAAAAGGAGGAAAGGAGGGGAAAAGGAAGGGTGAGAAACAAAGTCAGAGAGGGAAGGAAGGAAGGAGGGGAAAGAGGAAAGAGAAAAGGAGAGAGAGGGAAGGAGAGAAAAGAGTAAGGAGGGAGGGAAGAAGAGAGAAATAGAAACAAAGTAAGACAGAGAGAAGGAAGGAAAGAGGGACAGGAAAGAGAGAGAAAGAGAAGGGGAGGGAGGAGAGAGAGGAGCAGAGAAGGAGGTGAGAGGGTAGAGAGAGGAGAAAAAGAAGAGAAAGGAAGAGAAGAGAAGAGGCAAAAGAGAAAGAAAGAGAGAAGGGGAGGAGGAAAGGGCCAGAGAAGGTAGGTAGAGGAGGGAAAAGAAGGAGAGAGAAAGAAAGAGAGAGGGTGGTAAGACAGAGAATGGAGGAAAAGGAAGAGAGGGATATGGAAGAGGGATTGAAGAAGGGAAGGAGAGAGAGACAAGGAGGGGAGAGGATGGATGGAGAGAGGAAGGGAAGGGAGAGAGGGAGATAGACATTGAGAGATCCAAGTCTCAGTTCTGTCAATAAATTGCAATGTGACCTAAGGCTAGTCACTGGACTGCTTCCTTCCCCAACCACCTCCTACTCCATCCCCCAAACTTCATTTCCTTGGTTACCAAAATTGCTAACTACACCTCCACTTTCAGCTCTCTGGCCCTGTTTCTTGTTCCAGAAAATGGGCATAATCACCCTTGCACAATCTGATTCATAAGCTTGTGAGACTAGGGCTTTCGTGTAACCATAATCAACCAATGAATAACCATTTCTTAAGTGCCTACCATGATGCTAAGCTCAAGGGATCTGAAGAGAAAAGGAAAACATGCTTGTGCTTTTGGAGTAGATGTGCTTCACTGACTGCTTCCAGGATAAAATCTGAGTCCTCCTTTGGTTCTTCCCCTTTTTTGTGACAGTGCAATGGCTGCGTGTCATATCATTTAAAAGGAGAGGCCACATCTGGCTAGCTTTCTCTTCCTTTGATTGTCCAGGGACATCTTGAAACTCTGACACTTCCAGTAAGTTCCTTCTCTATCATGGTATCATGGCAACTACTCTCACAGGGCTTCTAGAGGAAAAGGATCCCACCAGCCGAGCTGGGCCCCAGGCCTCTGACAGCTTTTTCCATTTTATAACTCTTGAGTGGGAGGCCGAGCACCAACCTCAAGGCCGTCACATGTCAAATTTCTTCACCAGAGAAATTGTCCAGAGGAAAAGTCCAAGTCCCTAACCAGGTTACTAGAAGCTATAGACTCTGAGGAAGACAGTGAAGAACCAGAATAAAACAGAAAATGCCTAATCACCAATCCTACGAACAAGTATTTTATTAAGGTTTAAGTAACAGCTTCCCAGCGGACCATGACAGTAGTTGTTTGGTTTTTTTAAACCCTTAACTTCTGTGTATTGGCTCCTAGGTGCAAGAGTGGTAAGGGTGGGCAATGGGGGTCAAGTGACTTGCCCAGGGTCACCCAGCTAGGAAGTGTCTGAGGCCGGATTTGAACCTAGGACCTCCCGTCTCTAGGTCTGACTCTCAATCTACTGAGCTACCCAGCTGCCCCGATGACAGTAGTTATAAGTTGTTACTGAATCCTATTTTAAATTGTTTTATAAATGCATACTGTCTTTTTTTTATATAATAAAACAAAAGTTTATTTGCTGTGCATACAGGACAGAGGGAATAACAAGAGAATAATATTTATATGCCTTTCAAAGCATTCACAAAAGAATTTCATTAGGACTACATGTTATCATTCCCTCTAAGAGTTTATTAGTTTAGGATGGAATAAAACTTTAAACTTCACTAAATGATCATATCAATAGGTTTCATATTCCTCTGCATACCTGTGTGCTGCATACTGCCTTTTATATTTACTATTTCTTCTCTGTACAGGAATAAAATATCTGTCCCATTCTTAATATTGCTCATTGAGAGCATTTTTATGATCTTCCTGGGGAGAACTGTACATGAGCCACAATCTTAGCTTTAAATAGTTTATTCCTGAGTTACCAGGGTTGGGTTAGAACAAGTGAAAGAACGTGAGGAAAATGAATCTGGTCCTTCCTTCATTTATAGGCTCCCCAGGACTGAACCTGGCAAAGAGTGGATTGAACCTGGCAAAGACTGTATGTCTCCGTCTCAGCAATGGGGCTCTCTTAGAAAGAGGAGCTATTGCAATTTGGAACTATGCCCAAAGGGCTTTAAAAGACTATCTGCCTTTTGATCCAGCCATAGCACTGCTTCAATTATACCCCAAAGAGATAATAAGGGAAAAGATTTGTACAAAAATATTTATAGCCACTCTCTTTGTGGTGGCAAAACATTGGAAAATGAGGGGATGCCCTTCTATTGGAGAATGGTTGAACAAATTGTGGTATCTGTTGGTGGTGGAATACTACTGTGCTCAAAGGAATAAAGAACTGGAGGAATTCCATGTGAACTGGAAAGACCTCCAGGAACTGATGCAGAGTGAAAGGAGCAGAACCAGGAGAACATTGTATACAGAGACAGATACACTGTGGTACAATCAATCATAACAGACTTCTCTACTAGCAGCAAGGCTGAAGGACTTATGAGAAAGAAAACTAGCCACATTGAGAGGAAGAACTGTGGGAGGAGAAACACAGAAGAAAAACAACTGCTTGAACACATGGGCTGATGGGGTTATTATTGGAGATGTAGACACTAAACAATAACTCTAGTCCAACTACCAATAATATGGAATTAGGCCTTGATCAATGATACATGTAAAACCCAGTGGAATTGTGCTTCGGCTAAGGAGGGTTAGGGGAGTTTGGGGGAGAGGGAAAGAACATGAAACATGTAACTAGGGGAAAATATTCTAAATAAAAAAATTTTTTTAATTAAATTTAAAAAAAGAAAGAAAGAAAGAGGAGCCATTGGCCCACTGTCAAAGAGTTTTGAGATGTAGAGAATCTTATCTGACTTGAAGTGTTGATCTCAGCCAATCCCCAGTGGGTAATCACTTTAGGAGCCCCACACACATTTGGGGCTTGCCTTAGTTTGATTTCTTTCATTTCTTTATTCTTTATTACTTTGTTTGTTTGTCCATTTATTTATTTGTTTGTTTTAAACCCTTAACTTCCATCTTAGAATCAACGCTATGTATTGGTTCCAAGACAGAAGAGCAGTAAGGACTAGGCAATGGAGGTTAAGGGACTTGCCCAGGACCACAGCTAGGAAGTGCCTAAGGTCAGGTTTGAACCCAGGACCTCCCGTCTCTGGGTCTGGCTCTCAATCCACTGAGCCACCCAACTTCCCCTGATTTCTTTCTTTTAGAACAAATTTTGCTTGTTCTATCTTCAGACAAATTTGGAACTCCATAGCTGGTGAGTGGCCTTTCCAGGACTGAGCCTGGTCAGGATGCTATGCCTGGATCAAAGAAGAGGCCCCTTAATGGAGAAGAGAGAGGGGTGAGTGACTTAGCCCCTTGGTTCCAGCAATGGTTTCTTCAATTTAGATAAGTATATATGAAATAAACTCAGTCCACTCATCTCCACACATTTATTGAGCATATACTGGGTGACAGACATGAGGCGGCTAGGTGGGCCACTGGATAGAGCACTGGGCTGGGAATCAGGAAAAACTCTCCTTATGTGTTCAAATCTGGTCTCAGACACTTCCTAGCTGTTTGACCCTGGGCAAGTCACTTAACCCTGTTGGCCTCAGTTTCCTTATCTGCCAAATCAGCTAGAAAAGGAAATGGCGAACCTCTCAAGTATCTTTGCCAAGAGAACCCCAAAGCAGGGTCACAGATAGTCAGACATGACTGAAACTGAACAAAAACAACACTGCCAGACACTTTTGCTAAGCACAAAAATGATACAGACCTTGCTCGCAGGGAAGATATATTTTAATAGGGAGACAACATGTGTGTATATATATATCTGTATATAAGAATATACAGAATTTCTCCAAATGTAAATCGGACTATGCTCATGATAGGGGCAGTGCCCTAGACTCTGCCTTTCTTTGAGAAACTTGATTTGAGAAGGTCAATAGAGAATCACTTAGGATTTTAGCTTTGTTCTCCTGAATTCTGAAGGACAATAGAAACAGGATGTGGAGCTCTGCAAGGCAATCATGTCACAAACTAGCGGAAAGAAAATGATTTGTCGGAGTCCTTTGGCCGCAGGCACGCCTGTAGAGTTGAACTTTCTCACTTTTCGCAGTCCCAGAAAAGAGTTTTTTATTAGTGTTCTCCTCTGTGGAGAGACACCCAGGTTAGCCTCCAATAAATAACTCTGCTGTTGGCGTTTGCTGAATCCAGTTCCCATTTTCACTTATTCCTAGGTCATGGGAACAATGGGGGACAGAGGCATAAGTCTCAGTAGACAGCTAGTCCAAGACAAAGAATGCCTCCCTTCCAAGTTAACATCAACCCATTTTGATAGACATTCGTGGCACTTTGGAAAAGAAAGTGGATCTCAAGTCAGAAGTTGTTGGGTTGTTTTTCAGTCATGTCTGACTCTTCACAACCCCATTGGGAATTTTCTTGTCAGAGTCACCATCGTGGTTTGCCATTTCCTTCTCTGGCTCATTTTACAAATGAGGAAACTGAGGCAAACGGGATTAACTGACTTGCTCAGAGTCTCACAGCTAGTAAGTATCTAAGACCAGATTTGAATTCAGGAAGAAGAGTCCTTCTGATTCTAAAACCCATATTCTGTGCACAATGACACCATTTAAGTACTCCTCTAGTCAGAAGTCCTGGGTTCAAATTGTGCCTCTCTTCCCCTACAGCTTGAATGACTTTGAATAAGTCTCAATTTCTCACGACCTCCTTTTCCTCCTATATAAGATGAAGAGGTTGGATTAGATGTCCTTTGAGATCCAGGAGCCAGTGAGTATTCCTTGAATCATAGAGGGGCAGCTAGCACTAGCATTAAGAAGAATGGAGAAGGCAGGATTTTACCTGAAACTTGAAGGAAGCCACTAGACAGACATAAGGGAGGGCATTTCGAAGGGAGGCAGAGACAGGCAGTGAGGATTCGGAGAATCAGGAGATGGAGTAAGAGTAAGAAGAGGAAGAGGAAGGAGGCCAGTGTTCCTGCCTCTCAGCACACATGGCAGTGGGGGGCAGGGGGATGGGGAGAGGATGGGAAGGTGTAGAAAAGACTGGACAGGCATGGGTGGGGGGAAGCTATAAAGGGCTTTGAATACAAAACAGGGGATTTTATATTTAGTCCTGGAGATGACAGGGAGCTACTGAATTTTATTGAGAAAGGAAATGGAATGGTCAGACGTGCACTCTAGGAAAATCACTTCAGGGGCTAAATGGAGAAAAGATTGGAGTTGGGGGAGACTTGAGGCAGGCAGACCCAGCAGCAGAGATGAGGTGAGAAGGACCTGGAACAGAGTGGAGGTAATGTCAGAGAAAAGAAGAGGTAAGATATGTTATAAAGGTAAAACCTTTAGACCTTGGGACAGCTTGGTGGCTCAGTGGATAGAAAGCCAGGCTTAGAGACAGGAGGTCCTGTATTCAAATCTGACCTCAGACACTTCCTAGCTGTGTGACCCTGGGCAAGTCATTTAATTCTCCTTCCTGCTTTTCTGCTTTGGAGCCAATATACAGTATTGATTCTAAGATAAAAGGTAAGGATGTTAAAAAAAAGCAAGAGCCTGGAGAATAGGGACAGCGGGTCTTGTTTTTTTAAATATTTAAATCTCTAGCTCTTAGCACAGTGTCTGGTACAATCTATGGATTGAATAAATATTCTATCTATCTATTGACCTATCTAGTTATTTATCATTTATCTATTTTCTGTCTGTAATAATGATTCATTTTTATACTCCTTTTAGGGTTTGCAAAGAACGTTAACAAATTATCACATTTGAATATAACTACCACCCTGGGAAATCATGTTATTACTGTTCCATTTGACAGATGAGGAAACTGAGTAGTTAAGTGATTTTTCCTCATGATCAATCACACAACTAGGAAGTGTGCGAAGTGAAATTGAAATTCATTTCTTCTAGATTCCAAGTCCACTGCTAGATCCACTATATCATGCTAATAAATGAGTGCTTTACCTTAAGAAACTCTCCAGCCTCAGCCACTTCCCAGCTGGGTGACCCTGGGCAAGTCACTTGACCCCCATTGCCCACTCTTACCAATCTTCTGCCTTGGAGCCAATACACAGTATTGACTCCAAGATGGAAGGTGAGGGTTTAAAAAAACAAAACAAAACAAAACAAAAGAAACTCTCCAGATAGTCCATATGGGAGCTCCTAGAAAAATGAAGCCCCACACAGAGAGATCTCTCAGCTCCTGCATTGAGTCAAAGGGGAAAAGTCAGTTCAAGTGAAGGAAACACTCACCTCATCTCTCAACACTCTAACATTAGATTTCTGCTCCTCCCCAAAAGGATCCATCCCGCCATGTGGCAGAGAATGAGCTTTTCTTGACCTTGTGGGCATTGAATTGATTTCACCCAGCTGGGGGAGGAGCAGAATTGAAGGGACTCAAAGAGGGAGATGATGCAGATTTTGCTGAAGACTCTCTTTGGGATGTTTTCTATTTCATATTTTTGATCCCAGCATTTATCTCAGTGCTTGGCACATAGTAAACATTAAATAGATCCTCATTTGCTGACTATATTTTTTAAAATTTGACCTCATAAGAAAAAATGAACTTTTATAGGTTCTCTTCCCAAAAGAATATTGGAATCCAGTCCAGAGAAATCAGCCTGTGGACAATGAGGAGAGGGCTGGTGGCCTCCTCCAGGAGGCCCTCTTTAAATGGAGACCTTCGGGGGAGTTCTTTGCTTGACCCTACAGCTCTCCAGTCAAGGGGAGAATACTGAGGAGGTGAACGAATAAGGCAATGGACAAAAAACATGGTGAGGGGCAGCTGGGTAGCTCAGTGGATTGAGAGTCAGGCCTAGAGACTGGAAGTCCTAGGTTCAAACCCGGCCTCAGCCACTTCCCAGCTGGGTGACCCTGGGCAAGTCACTTGACCCCCATTGCCCACCCTTACCAATCTTCCACCTATGAGACAATACACCGAAGTACAAGGGTTTAAAAAAAAAAACAAAACAAAAAAACCATGGTGAGATTAATGAATTAACAAGTATGAATTCAATGACTACCATGTGCCAGGAACTGTGCCAAGCACTTTTTATAAATATTATCTTATTTGGATCTCACAACAACCCTGAGAGATAAGTACTATAATAATAAGTATTATTATGAGTATATAACAAGTAATAAGTATTATTATTCCCATTTTAAAGTTGAGGAAATTGAGGCAAACAGAGATTAAGTGACTTGCCCAGGGTCACATATATTGTAAGTGGCTAAGATCACATTTGAACTCGTCTTCCTGACTCTGTACGCAGTACTCTATCCACTGCATCATCAAAAGTAGAAATATACGGGGGGCAGTTGGGTGGCTCAGTGGATTGAGAGCCAGGCCTAGAGACGGGAGGTCCTAGGTTCAAATCTGGTCTCAGACACTTCCCAGCTGTGTGACCTTGGTCAAGTCACTTTACCCCCTTGCCTAGAAAAAAAAAAGGAAAAAAAAGTAGAAATATACACAGCATAAATGTAAAGTTGGTAAATATATGGATATATGTGAACATATATACATAGAGACAGAGATAAAATACTAGCAGTCTGATAGGCCTCAGGTTTTTTATTACTTAATTTTTTCAAATTAGATGTAAAAATAATTTTTAATATTTGTTTTTTAAAATTTTGAGCTCTAAATTCTCTCTCTCCCTCTCCTCCCTCCTTCCTAAGTAGGCAATCAATTTGATAGAGATTATACATATGCTGTCAAGTCATTAGTCATGTTGTGAAAGAAAACACAGACCAAAAAAAAAAGAAAAAGAAGAAGAAAGTGAAAAATAATATGTTCTAATCAGCATTC
Organism: Gracilinanus agilis; assembly: GCF_016433145.1. Classification (NCBI taxonomy): domain Eukaryota; kingdom Metazoa; phylum Chordata; class Mammalia; order Didelphimorphia; family Didelphidae; genus Gracilinanus; species Gracilinanus agilis. The sequence continues at coordinate 50,343,568 of NC_058132.1, forward strand.
ATACTCCATCTGTTCTTTCTCTACAGATGGATAGTATTTTTATTGTAAGTCCTTCAGAACTTTCTTTGATCATTGTAGTGCTGAAAATAACTGTCATCACACTTGATCATGGTGCATTATTGCTGTTTCTATATATAATGTTCTCCTGGTTCTGCTCACTCCATTTTGCATCAGTTCATGTAAGTCTTTCAAGGTTTTTCTGAAATCATCCTGCTTATCATTTCTTTTTTTTCTGGAAGTTATCTATTTCATTGAATATCTATTTTTCTCCTGAAGGATTATTTTGCTAGATAGGAGATTCTCAATTGTAATCCTATTTCCATTGACCTCTAGAATATATTCAAAGCCTTCTCATCCTTTAATGTAAAAGCTAATAAATCTTGGTTATCCTGACTGTGGCTCACCAATATTTAAATTATTTCTTTTTGGCTGCTTTTGGCCCACAGACAGCAAGACGGTTGGATAACTGTTCAGAAGAAGATTATTGGGGACCCTTTGCATTTTATCCTTGATCTGGGAGCTCTGGAATTTGGCTATAATATTGGGAATTTTCATCCTTTGATTTTTTTTAGGAGGTTATTGGTAGATTCTTTCAACTTAATTTTACCTTCTGATTCTAGGATATCAGGGCAGTTTTTCTTTATTTTTTTAAAACATTTATTAATATTTATATTTTAGAAAAGTTAACATGGTTACATGATTATGCTCTTACTTTCCCCTTCACCCCCCGAACTTCCCCCCTCCCCTGGCCGATATGCATTTCCAGTGTTTTTAACATGTGTCATTAATCAAGACCTATTTCCAAATTGTTGATAGTTGCATTGGTGTGGTACTTTCGATCCCCAAGGGCAGTTTTTCTTGATAATTTCTTGAAAGACAATGACTGGGCTCACTTTTTTATCATGGCTTCCAAGTAATCTAATAACTCTTAAATTATTTCTCCTCACTCTATTTTCCAGGTCATATTTTTTCCAATGATATATTTCAAAATTTTTTTATTTGTATCATTCTTTTGATTTTAGCTTTCACTTGCCCAATTCTACTTTTTAAAAAATTATTTTCCTCAGTGAAATTTTGTACCACTTTTTCCATTTGGCCAGTTCTACTTTCTATTATTACTATTACTATTATTATACCCCTACTTTTCATCTTAGAATCAATAATATGTATTGATTCCAAGGCAGAACAGTTGGGCTAGGCAATGGGGATTAAGTGACTTGCCCAAGGTCATACAACTAGGAGGTGTCTGAGGCCAGATTTGAACTCAGGACCTCCCCTCTCCAGGCCTGGCTCTCATCCACTGAGCCACTCAGCTGCTCCACCACTTCTACATTTTAAGAAATTATTTTCTTCAGTGAATTTTTGTACCTGTTTTGTCCAATTCTGCTCTTTAAGAAGTTCTTTTCAATGAACTTTTGTGCTTCTTTGATCATTTGGCCTATTCTATTTTTTAATGTTTTGCTTTCTTCAGTTTTTGTGCCCCCTTTACCAAACTATTGACTCTTTTTCATTATTTTTATCACTAATATTTCTTTTCCTAATTTTTCCTCTATTTCTCTTATTTGATTTTTAAAATCTTTTTTTGTGCTCTAGGAATTCTTTTTAGTTCTGAGAACAATTCACATTTTTCCTTGAGACTTTTGCATATAGCTCTTTTGACTTTCTTTTTTTTTTTTTCTGAGTTTGTCCCTGTCGCCATTGTACCTTTTATGGGCAGGTCCTTTTTGTTGTTGTTTGCTCATTTCCCCAGTCTATTTCTTGACTTCTGACTTTACGTTAAAGTCCTGGGGTCAAGGGGGTACTGTCTCAAGCTTCAAGTTTTTCATGATGCTATTTTTAGAGCTAATTCTAGGGGTCTGTAAATTTTCAATTCTTCTAAGATGGTATGATCTAAGGAGAGTTATGGACACTGCTCTGGTCTGTGAGCAACCACAAGCACCTTTTTCCACCTCAGAACTTTGAATACCATCCCTATTCCCCTGTGGCTACATGCTCTAGTGAGCTAGTGTTCCTCCTTACCCTGGAATTGCAACCTGGAACCCAGGTATAGGCAATGGAACAGAATCTGGTATCCAGTGCCAGCAAAGGGTCCCCAATAATCTTCTTCTGAACAGTTATCCAACCCTCTTGCTGTCTGTGGGCCAAGAGCTCCAGAAGTTTCTGTTGCTGCTGACTGAATAGTCTGCTGCTGGTTTGCTGGGACTTGGTCTCTGCTGGGCTTCACTCTACTGTCCTCTCAGCAAGATAGAGATCTTCTAAGTTGTCTAGGGCAGGGAAATTCTGTCACATTCTTTTGCTTGTTCAGCCACTCCAGAATCCATTCTGTGGCATCAATTTAAATTTGTTTGGAGGTGAATTTACAAGAGTTCAGGCAAGTCTTACCTTTAATCTACCATCTTTAGAAAAAGGCCCTTAATCTTTATTTTATCATGACTCTTGCATTTAAAAAAAACAACTTACCTTCCCATTTAGAATCAATGTTATATATTGGTTCTAAAGCATAAGAGTGGTAAGGACTAGGCAATGGGGTTAACTGCCTTGCCCAGGGTCATGCAGGTAGGAAGTGTCTGAGGTCAGATTTGAACCCAGGACCTCCTGGCTCTGGGTCTGGCTCTCAATCCACTGAGCCACCTTGCTGCCCCCTTTTTCATTTTTAAATGTAAAAAATGATTAGAATTATCTATATATTTTGGAAGGATGACCTTTCTTCCAAAGGAAGGAACCAATTATATTGAAATAAAATTATCAAGATATTTTAAAAATAATAAAGTCCATAGACCCAGGATAACAACTTATACTAAGAAGTGAAATAAACAGAACCAGGAAAACATTGTACAAAGTAAAAACAATATTATGGAATGATCAAATGTGATAGACTTAGCTACTCTCAGCAATACAATGGCCCAGGACAATTCTGAGGGACTTATGACAAAGAATGCTCTCCAGCTCCAGAGAAAGAACTGTGGGAGTCAGAATGCAGATGAAAGTGTGATTTTTCAGCTATTTATTTGGGTTTATGATTTGGGATTTTTGATTTTATAAGATTACTTACAGAAGTGAACACTATGGAAATGTGTTTTGTATGATAATACATGTATAACCCAGATCAAATTGCTTGACAGCTCTGGAAGGGGAGAGGGAAGGAGACAATTTTATGCGTGAATTTATTGCTACATGTAATTGGCAAAATAAGTAAATTAAAATAACAATAAACAACTTCTGCTAACAATATTGAATATGAGAGTATATAGGAATATTTGAAGAGAAAATTCAGAGCTGGGAGGGGCCTTAGGGCACAGAATGTCAGGGTTGCTTGCTCATTGTGGATGAGCCACAGTGGAGAGCCCAGCTGTTGCCCAGACCTTTTGGAGCAACCCTGATCAGGAAGTGAAGATCCATAAACAAAGCTAGGTCATCAGGGGGGATTTTCAGACAATGGTTTGTCACTTCCTGAAATGGAGTTACACAAGGCTCCAGGGTCCAGCTGATGAGAGGATCCCAGATTCTGACTGTCTTCTCATGAACGTGTAAGAATAATTTATAGCCCTTTGTAAGGTTTGAGAAATGTTTTAAATGTTATACCATTTGATTCCCACAATTACTCTGAGTAGTCATTTTTACCTCCATTTTATAGATGAGGAAACTGTGGAAGAAAGAAGTTAAGTAGCTTGCCTAGGGTCAGAGAGCTAGTATCTAAGGCATGATTGGAATTTAATGTTTCTTGAGGCCAAGTCTAAGACACTAACCACTGCACCATCCACCTGCCTCTTTGTGAACTGTTAGCACTGGTCTAATCTTGTCCTTTTAAATGAAAGATGATGATTCCATCCTCTGCCTAGTGGGAGACAACCCTAAGCTGAACTGGCAGGAAGGCTGTAAATAGGGAGAGCAGCCCATAGTACCTGTTTGGTAGTATAGGATAAGGGCAAGTAAAGCCAAAAGACAAATGAGGAAGCTCCATGATTTCTAAATGGTCTCCTCATCTGTCTTCCAAGAGCATATCAGACAATGAAGAATTCATCAAAGAAAGAGGAATTGGGGAAAGTGGAATAAGAGAGGATTCTGTCTACCAGCTGTGGACCAGAATCTCTCCATTTTCACAGAGCCCCTTGCCCTTCAGTAGAGTATCCCCTACAGCAGTGACGGGCAAACTTTTTAAAGAGGGGGCCAAAGGAAAGAAAAATGCTCATCTGTCAGTCTGTTTCTAAGGCAACTCTTTCAAAGTTTCATTGTATTGTATCCTACTCATTGTATTCATCAGATTAGGAATGATGTCACCTGGTGGGATAGAACATTTCAGGGCCCCCCATCTGGCCTAGACCATAGTTTGCCCATCACTGCCCTAGGGAGAAAAGGAAAAGGATAAGGATCACACATCATCAACACATTATCTTATATAGCACTTTACAACTATGATCTAATTTGATCTTTTCAACAACCCTGGGAGAGAGATGCTATTGTGATCTCTGTTTTATAACTGGGTAAATTAAGGCATACAGAAGTTAAGTGACTTGCTCAGTGTCACACAGGTAGCCTGTATCTGAGTCAGGATTTGAACTCAAGTCTTTCTGACTCTAGGGCAGCTAGGTGGCACAGTGGAGAGAGCGCTAGACCTGAGGTCAAGGAGATCCATCTCCATGAATTCAAATCTGGCCTTAGGCACTTCCTAGCTATGTGGCCCTGGGCAAGTCATTTAATACTGTTTGCCTCAGTTTCTTCATTATGTCAAATGAGTTGGAGAAGGAAATGACAAACCACTCCAGTAACTTTGCCAAGAAAACCCCAAATAGGGTCATAAAGAGTCAGACACAAATGAAATGAATAACATGCTTCCTGATTTTGGAGTCAGGGTTCTCTCTACTATACCACCTGGTCAATCACAAAATTACAACTGAAAGGGAACTTAGAGGATCTCTAGTCTAACTGCAACATTCTACCAAGAGGAAAAAACCAAGGCCTAGAGAGGGGGCATGACAAGTGGGGCAGAGCCAAAACCCAAAGTAAGTCTTTTGACTCTGGAGAAGAATAGCTATTATAAAAGAGAGTGGAAAGATTCTGTTATTATTGCAGTAAAAAAGGTTACATCCCGATAGCATGATCCCAACCTGAGAGCTAGTGTAGTCTGGAGCTTCAGTGGCAAAGGGTCATATAGATACCATACATAACTGATAGGAAGTGTGCCTCTGCCTGCCATAATGTCATGAAGAAATGAACATCTAAAACTCTACCATCCCTTTATGCCAAGTGTGAATCAGTAACAGTCTTGGGCACATAAGAAGGGACATCATACTTGGTGGACATATATCCCAGGATAGGATTCTGTTGTAGTCCTTCTCTTCCATTTACTTCACTTGGTGATCTCATCCATTCTCATGGATTTAAATATCTCTCTGCTTATGATTCTCAAATCTACCTATACTGCCTGGGTTTTCTACTGACCTCCCAATCTTGCATCTCCAGTTGCTATTCAGACATCTCAAACTGGATGTCCAGTAAACATCTTAAACTTAATGTGTCTGAAATGGAACTCAATGTCTTTTCCCCTTAATCCTTTCCTAGAGGGCAGCTAGGTGGCTTAGTGGATTGAGCATCAAATCTAGGTCCTGGATTCAAATTTGACCTCAGGTACTTCCTAGCTGGGTGACCCTGGGCAAGTCACTTGACCCTCATTGCCTAGATGTTACCACTCTTCTGCCTTGGAACCAATACACAGTATTGATTCTAAGACAGAAGGTAAGGGGTTAAAAAAGTCCCTTCCTGCTCCTATATTTTTTATTACTAATCAGATCAACACTATCCTCTTAGTCTCTCAGGCCTTCAGCCTAGAAGTCGTCCAGGAAATCCTCTCTCTCTCATCCCTGCCCCATGTCAAAGCTGTTGCCCATGTCCATCTATTTCACCTCTATAGCATCTCTGGCCAATTTCACCTCTGCAGCATCTTTGGTCAATTTCACCTCTGCAGCATCTCTAGCCAATTTCATTTCTATAGCATCTCTGGTCAAGTTCACTTCTGCAGTATCTTTGGTCAATTTCACCTCTGCAGCATCTCTAGCCAATTTCACCTCTGCAGCATCTCTGGTCAATTTCACCTCTGCAGCATCACTTCAATACACCTCCTTCTTTCCTCTGACAATTGCTACCACCCTAGTATGGACCCTTATCTTATGCCTGGATTATTGTTATAACCTGATAGTGGGTCTGCCTTCCTCAAGTCTCTCCCCTCTCTAATCCATACTCTATTTAGCTACTAAGGTGATTTTTCATAAAGTGACTCATGTCACACATATATGCCCCCACTTGGTAAACTCCATTGACTATCTTTGGTTTCCAGGAAAAAAAATCTCTTTAGGAGGCATCTGGATGGCTCAGTGGATTGAGAGTCAGGCCTAGAGATGGGAGATCCTGGGTTCAAATCTGGTCTCAGACACTTCCTTGCTGTGTGACCCTGAGCAAGTCACTTAACCTCCATTGCCTAACCCTTACAGCTCTGCTGCCTTAGAACCAATACAAAGTATTGATTCTAAGATGGAAGGTAATGGCTTTTTAAAAAAATCCTCCCTTTAGCATTCAAAGCCCTTCATAGCCCAACCTTCTTACAGCTTCTTCTCCAACACATCCTTTTCCATCCAATGACACTGCCCTCTAGCTATTTCTCCTACATAACCTTCCATCTCTTGGCTCCAGGAATTTTCTCTGTCTGTCCTCCATCCCTGAAATGTTCTCCCTTCTCTATTTTGACTATTGACCTCCCTAGCTTCCTTCAAATCCCAAATAAAATCCAGCCTTCTACAGGAAGCCTTTCCCAGCCTCTCTTAATTCCAGTGTCTTCCCTCTGTTAATTATTTCCTGTTGATCCTGTATATAATTTATCTGTATATATTTGTCTGCATGTTGTCTTCTCCATTAGATTGTAAGCTCCCTCAAGGCAGGAATTGTCATTTTCCTTTTTTCTCTAACTCTTTGCACAGCACATAGCACATAATAGATGTTTAATAAATGTCCACTGGTTGCTTAATATCCTTTCCTAGTGTGGAAAATGGAAATAGAGCTGTAGGCATTTGGAGTTTGGAGACCTAGCTTAACTGCTGACTTGTACTGCTCACTATTTGTGTGATAAGTAGTAGGGTAAGTTGCTCCCCATCATGAGCCTCAGTTTCTTTACCTGTAAAATGAGGGGGTTGGATTTCCAACTTAGAATTTATGGTCCTGTGAGCCTTACTCCCAATACTAATCAATCAACTAGTATTTACTGAAGATTGAAGGCCACCCACAATCACTGAGCATTTATTAGTTACTATATGCCAAGTATCATGGGAATATAAAGAAATCTTGAAAATAGTCACTAACCTCAAGAAGCTAACATTCTAGTGGGTTATTAAGTAAAGTGTCAATTATTTCTCTGGGATATTTCACAGCTAGGAAAGACAAAATAACACTTATTGAGCTCCTATTGTGTGAGAGGACCAGGGAAGGTTAGAAATATTACTGCAAATCCCAATTCAAAAAACACTTATTGAGCTCCTATTGTGTGAGAGGACCAGGGAAGGTTAGAAATATTACTGCAAATCCCAATTCAAAAAATATATTTTAAAGTACCTACTAGGTACCAGAAAGTGTATCTAGAACAATATAGAATCATACAAAGACAAAACTGAAAATAGTTCCTGCCCTCAGGGAGCTTATATCTACTGTGAGAAAGGGAAGAAAAATGGGTAAGTAGAAACAAAGTATATCATCATTCAGTTGTTTATAATTGTGTCCAACTCTTTGTGACCTCATTTGGGATTTTCTTTTTTTTTTTAAACCCTTACTTCCTGTCTTAGAATTAATACTAAGTATTAATTCCAAAGCAAAAGAATGATAAGGGCTGGGCAATTGGAGTTAAGTGACTTACTCAGGAACACACAGTTAGAAAAGTGTCCAAGGCCATGTTTGAATGGAGACCTTCCATTTCAGATCTGGTTCTCTATCCATTGAGCCACCCAGTTGCTCTCCATTTGGGATTTTCTTGGCAAAGATTCTGGAATGGTTTGCCAATGTCTTCTCCAGTTCATTTTACAGATGAGGAAACTGAGATAAATGAGGTTAAGTAACTTGTCTAGGTTCATAAAGGTAGTAAGTATCTAAGGCTAGATTTGAACTCAGGTCTTCCTCACTCTAAACCTGGTACTCTATCTGTGCTACCTCATTGCTTTATACAAAGTAATGGAAATAACTTCAAGTTGGTGGTAAGGAAAGTCCTTGAAAGGAACATGATGTATTTGAATCGGGAGCTGAAGAGAAAAATCAAACCTCTCACTTTACAGATGAAAATAATCAACAATCAGCAAGCATTCATGAAGCACCTACTATGTACCAAGAACTATGCTTAGCAAGAGAGATGCAAAAACAGACACAAAAAGATTTCTGCTCTCAAGGATCTAATATTCAGCTGATAGAAATAATGACAGCAAATACCAGAAACTGAGGAAGGGACTTGCCCAAGGTCATAAAAGTAATTAAGAGCTAATAGTTGAATAATGCTTGGTGGTTATAAAGCACTTTACATATATTATGTCATCTGATCCTCATGACAACTCTGGAAAGCTGTTCTGTAGGCATTATTTTCCCTGTTTTACAGATGAAGATTCTGAGACTCAGGTTAGCCAACTTGCCTAGAGACACACAGGAAGCAAGCGTCCAAATCAGGATTCTCAAACCCATGCTTCTGGCTACAAATCCAGGATCTTTCTGGTTTATATGAGTGAAGAGGCAATGGAGTCATCAACAAGCTCTGGTTCTGGTGACAGAGGACCAGGAGTGTCCTGCAGCCAGTGAGCCTGGCTAGGGTTTAAAATATTTAGTGTGAGGTCATAGGACTTCAAAATGGGCAAACATTACAAATCAAGGCTCAATTTATTGTTTTATTGATTCTCAAGTAATGGAGAAAATGTGAATAATGCAGACTAAGATAAAAGTGTTTCATGGGGGGCAGCTGGATGGCTCAGTGGTTAGAAAGCCAGACCTAGAGAAGGGCAAATCACTTAATCACAGTTATCTAGCTCTTACTGCTCTTCTGCATTGGAAATGATACTTAGAATTGGTTCTGAGATGGGAGGTTTGGGTTTTTTAATTTGTTTTATTTAAACCCTTACCTTCCATCTTAAAATCAATACTGTGCATTGGTTCCGAGGCAGAAGAGTGGTAAGGGCTAGACAATGGGGGTTAAGTGACTTGCCCAGGGTCACACAGCTAGGAAGTGTGTAAGATCACATTTGAACCCAGAATCTCTCATCTCTAGGCCAGATTCTCAATCCACTGAGCCACCCAACAGCCCCCAGAGTTGTTTTATGGGGGTTTTTTCAGTGTATACTAAGCATATTTTTTTCCCTAGAGTCAATTGTTAAACACATACATACCCCTACAAACACAAACACAATATATTTATACAAAAGACCTCAGCTCCGATTTGATTTCTAATGTTTACTACGCATGTAACCCTAGGAAAGCCACTTCATTTCCCTGGGCTTCACGTTCATAATTGCTAAAAGGTGGCACAATGGGTGGAGGGCTGGGCCTGGAGCCAGGAAGACTCATGTTCTCAAATTCAAATCCAGCCTTACTAGTTGTGACCATGGGCAAGTCACTTAACCCTGCTTGCCTCAGTTTCCTCATCTGGAAAATGATCCAGAGGCAGAAATGGCAAACCATTCCAGTGTCTCTATCAAAAAAAAAAAAAAAACCCAAATGCAGTCACAGCTGAAATGACTGAACAATGACAAAAGGAGAGATGGCTTCTAAGGGCTCTTCCTGATCCTTCTCTAAAAGGGAAGGCTTGAGGCAGCTGGGTAGTTCAGTGGATTGAGAGTCAGGCCTAGAGACAGGAGGTCCTGGGTTCAAATCCGGCCTCAGACACTTCCCAGCTGTGTGACCCTGGGCAAGTCACTTGACCCCCATAGCCTAGCCCTTACCACTCTTCCACCTACGAGCCAATACACAGAAGTTAAGGGTTTAAAAAATTTTTTTTTAATAAAAATAAAAGGTAAGGCTGGGCAGGGGTAGGGAAGGGGTATCAGATGCAATGATTGCCTGAGTTTCTCCACCCTCTGAAAAAAGTGTGAATCATTTCAGTTCTGGTTAGGGGCCAGCTCAAAGCAGAATAGAAACAGAAAAGTGGAAACGGATAGGAAGGAAGCAGCAGCTTCCAAACCAGGACTCCCGGAGCAGCCTTTCTTCTCCAGGGGTCTTTTTTACATTTTTCACATGACGGGTTCTGAAATTAAATAAGGGGTGATTAACACAAATGGTCTGTCTTTTCATATCCCCATCCTCCTCTCAGGTCACTGGGCGACATCTACTACCACCCTCTCCTACCCTCCAGCTCCATACTAGAGCAGCATCAGTCCTCACTTAGCACATTGCATGACACATAGTAGGTGCTTAATAAAAATGTATTTTCATTCATTCATTCATTCATTCATTCATTCATTCATTCATTCATTCAACTACTATAGCTCCTTTGCCAGAAACTGTGAAATTGCTCAGGAAGTCTAAAACTTTGACTCTGTTTCTCCCTCCCTCCCCACCCCACCCCCTCTCTTTCTCTCTATCTCTCCATCTCCATCTCCCCTTCCTTCCCTCCTTCTCTCTCTGTTTTGTATAAATCTAAGTTTGGGGATTTAGAGCTAAATCAGGAACTTGGAGGCCATCGGATCTAATCCTCTCATTTTAGAGAACCTAAGAGATAAGTGACTTATCCAAGTTTACAAGGTCAGCATCAGAGATAGGAGGGTTTTTTTTTTAACCCTTTAAAACTTTCCATCTTAGAATCAATAAGTATTGGTCTCGTCACAAAATAGTGGTAAAGGCTAGGCAATTGGGATTAAGTGATTTGCCCAGGGTCACACAGCTAGGAAGTGTCTAAGGCCAGATTTCAGACTTGGGATTTCAGCCCAGGCTCTCTAACTTGAGAGTTTGTCTCCAAGATCATTGTATTTTCCAGTATACTAGGTCTCATTCCTGATTTAAGATGGCCCCATGACTCTCACCTTTGCCTTCTCCTCACTATCTCAATCCTAAATCTTCAGCTGAAATAAAGAAGAAATAGCAAACCAGCTTCTCTCTTAGTATTTTAAAAAAGGTTTTATTGATTATTTTTGTCTTTTTTTTTTAAGTCTTAACTTCTGTTTTAGAATCAATAATAAGTCTCAGTTCCAAAGCAGAAGAGCAGTAACAGCTAGACAATTGGGGTTAAGTGACTAGCCCAGGGTCACACAGCTAGAAAGCATCTGAAGCCAGATCTGAACCTAGATTTCATGTCTCTAGACTTGGCTCTCTATCCACAGAGCCATCAAGCTGCCCCTCCTTTTTTGTGTCTTTCTCCCACAATTATTTCCCACCCTCATAGCCTCAATTAACATTCCTTTGTGACTAAGACACTCAATTAAGCAAAAACATCTCAAACAAAAAACATACCTAACAATGATGAAATATTCGGCCCTAATAGTCCCCCATCTCTATATTATGGAGAAGGTTTATGTCATTATCTTTTCTCCAGGGCCTGCAATGGTATTTCCATTACTCAGAGTTTAATTTCCTTCTGGAGATTTTTCACTTACATTATTATAATCATTGCATATACAGTTCCCTTGCTTCTGCTTGTTTTACATCACATAAGTTTATATAAATCTTCCCAAGTTTTGTTTTTTTCTGAATTTCCCATATTCATCATTTCCTATTGCACAATAGTCTCTAATTACATTCCTAGACCAGAGCTGCTGGCTTTTCCCAACATTTCTTCAATCATCGGGCAGCCGCGTTGTTCCTAGTTCTTTGTCACCACAAATAAGAGCTTGATTTCTTTGTGTCTGTCTTTGATCTCCTTGCAGTCTATGCCCAGTAGTGGAGTTACTGGGTCAAAGGATATGGACAATTCTGTCACTTTTCTTGCATAGTTCCAAATTGATATCCAGAATGTTTGGATTATGGCACATTTCTACCAACTGTGTCCCTCAGTCTTTGACTAAATAACACTGACTCCCTAAGGCTAGTGCCAGCCCAGACAGATGCCAAGACAACATTCCTGTCCCCGGGACTGCTTCCCAAGGGCAAGATTTGCACATTTGTCAAAGCACCTAAGAATAATAGTCATGTTCCAGTGAAACCTTGATGAGCTGGAACTGTTTCTGATCTCTACTTCTAGGAGAAAGACAAGAATAGTAGAAAAGTACTGTGATGCTCGGTAGGGGGGCAGAAGACCACTCTGTGGGGTCACTGTAAACTGGACTCAGCACAATGAAGTGGGATAGGCTTTGGACTTGAAATCAAAGAACCCAACGAGTGGGAATACTGGATCTGCCTTTAATGTCTTGGTGGCATGGGCAAATGATTCCTCCTCTGAACTGAGAGAGATGACCTCTAGAATAACTTTCAGGGTCCCTTCTAAGTGGCACAATTGATACCATACTGGATCTGGATCTGAGACTGATTCTGGCTCAAAGACTTAAAAGCTTTGTGACCCTGGGCAAGCCATCTATCTGCCTGTTTCCTTACTGTAAAATAGATATCATCTATCTGCCTGTTTCCTCACCTGTAAAATGAAGATAATGATAACACCCATTTCACAGTATTGTTGTGAGGATCAAATGAGATAATATGTATAAAATACTTTATAAAATCTTAAAAGTACTATAAAAGTATTAAGTAGGTATGATTCTTTTATTTGATACCTTCCAATTGGATAGCCACAATAACCAGGATGGAGGGAGGCAGAGAGTGAGAGATCATGCCTTCCAAGGATGGGTTAAAAGATCTGAGGGGGCAGCTGGGTAGCTCAGTGGATTGAGAGCCAGGCCTAGAGATAGGAGGTCCTGGGTTCAAATCTGACCTCAGACACTTCCCAGCTGTGTGACCCTGGGAAAGTCACTTGACCCCCATTGCCTAGCCCTTACCACTCTTCTTTCTTAGAACCAATACACAGTATTGATTCTAAGATGGAAGGTAAGGGTTTAAAAAAAAAAGGATCTGAGAACATTCAGTGCAGAAAAGAAGCATATTGGAGGAGAACCTGATAACTGTCTTCTGCTATCTAAAGGGATACCTGTCATCTGGTAGAGAGATTAGATTTCATTCTGCTTGACCTCAAAAAGCAAAAATTGTGGTAACAGATGGAAGTTTCAATCAGGCAAATTGCAGCTTCATTGCATTGCTTAGAGTTCTACAAAATTTTGATTTTTTCCCCCAAATCTAATTTTTTCTCTTCTATTTGGGTTTTGTGTGTGTGTGTGTGTGTGTGTGTGTGTGTGTGTGTGTGTTTGGTTTTCTTTTGACAATTGATTCATATACCCCATAACTCAGCCATGTATCCTGGGGTAATCCTGGTGTTAGTCCAAGGTTTGAATTTTTCTTTTTTGAGAAATTTCAGGAAAAGAAATTCAGCTATACCCCAAATCAAGAAAGCAGATCTTTTTGAAGAAGGTGACATAAGAAAGCCTAAGGAAACCACACACTGCATCAAAAGATCCAGAGTGAACTTTGGGATATAATGGACTGAACTGAAGAGGGTTGAACATATCATTTGTTCTGAATGTAAACTCTTATGCCAAAGGAGGATGCCCCCTAATTGGCTTTTTGTCCATGTATCTACCAACCATTGTGTTTTTTTGTTTTTTTTCTCTTATTTCCTTCTTATCCCAAAATTATTATAATTTCCCTTTAGAAAATGCAATATTTTATACACCTCTAAGTAAGAGAATCTTTAGAAAAGTAATCTGGTTATTTGAAATGATTCATTGGGGAGACTAGTCATGTTAATCTCCTGAAACCCATAATTGGGGAGACTCCAACATGCTCATCTCCCAATAGAATCACAGGGGGGATTGTGAAAATAAAATTTCCCTCCTTTTGTCTTTTAATGGAATCAATCAGCAGCTTTTAACTTGATCAATCAAGAACTTGGAATTCCCCTCCTTTCTAACTTAGTCAGAAACTTGAAAATTCTTTTGATAAAAGTTCACACCCTTAGAGACAAGAGGCTGGATCCCACAGGCACTGCCCCCTGGGAAGTGCTAGAAACTATGATTAGTTCTTGAGATGTGAGAGGAAAAGCTAATGGGTGGACAAAACTGCATATAAGCAGAACCCAGGGACCCCTCATCGGGTTTAGCAGGACACTCGCTTCCTGCAGAACTGTCTTCAATAGAACATTCTCTTGGGCATGAGACTCTCTTTGGCAGCTCAGTCTTGGTGGCTCATACCCTCTTTTCGTTGGTGACACACTCAGCTGGAGACACTCTTGTGGGCTGGTGAGATTCACATTCGGATTCACACTCACACACTGAAGGACTTGGACACTGACTGAAGGAGCTCTCTCTTGGGTTGGTGAGACTCTTGCTGAAGAGACTACTGAGAGTCCCGGCTGGAGATTGAGACCTGAGGGAGACTTTGTTGGTGGTGAGCTGGATCCCATCAGATTGGCACTTAGGGTATTTACCTAGGCAATATTTTCTACCTCCTTCCTAGATTTCCCTCTTTTTACTATACTTCTATTAAACTAAATTGTTAAAAGCTACTAACATCCTCATAACTTAATATTCAGTTATTATAATTGGTGACCACAACCTTTTTTAACTATTACAGGTTAAAGGATCTGAGAATGTTCAGTTCAGAAAAGAAGCATGTTGGAGGAGAACCTGAAAACTGTCTTCTACTATCTGAAGGGATACCTGTCATCTGGTAGAGAGATTAGATTTTATTCTGCTTGACCCCAAAAAAGCAAAAATCAAGGTAACAAATGGAAGTTTCAGTGAGGCACATTGCAGCTTCATTGTTTTGCTTAGAGTTCTATCCAAGTAAAGGTACTTATAGGACATAGGACAGCCTTTGTTTCAACTCACAGAAAATGTAAAATGTGCAAAGGACTCACAGGAACCCTTAAGCAGATACTCAAATAGTTAAAAGTCAAATAGCCCACCAGGGTCCCCTCCATCCCCCAAAAGAGCCACCCTCATCCCCCAAAAGAGCCACAGTCCCTCTGTCCTACAGTCATTCACAGTTCCCAGATCAGCCCTGTAGTACCATCCTGTGGTTTAGACACTTCCCAGAAATTCAGCATACACTGGGGGCTGCTGGACAACAAGCAATCTTCTCCCATTGACCTACACCAAGTAACTCACAGGCTTTGCTCTCCAAGGATTCTTTGCAGGAATCATGAATGTGATCATCCAAGGACCAAACTACATCAGTACAGACCATTTTCTCTCTAGAGGGTCTGATCCTCAAACTCTCAAATTTGGGATTACTCATGAGGCACTGCCCAGAATATATGCCTTTATCGATCCTTGCCTGGGGAATTCCAAATCCTCCATTCTCCACAAAAGACTTTGGATGCCCAGATACTGATCATGAAGTGGGCATGTATTTGCTGACCTCTGCCACACACTTTTTCAATAAAATTATCAGTGCCCTAGTTTTATATTTTACTTTATACATATTTCATTCAGACTCATACATACTATTTCTCCCAGTAGAATACAAGCTTCTTCAAGCCCGAGATTACTTTTTCATTCTTATCTTTATACCCACAGTGCTAAGCACAGTTCTTGGCACATAGCTGGCATGTAATTAAGGAATGCTCTTGAATTAAATGATTGATTAGTATGTTATTCCTGAGATATCGTAGTTGGTGTGAAGAGAGAAGGGCAAGTTCTAATAGTTTAGACATTAATGTAGGAATTACATTTAAATGGCTAAATATGCCAAGCCAGCTGCCAGTTTTAGTGACAACTCAAATTATATCACCTTCCCTACCCAGTTCTCCAAGCCTGTGGTGAATTGGTTCTGGCTTTCCACACTATTAGCCAATGATGAAGAAGAATGAAGGTAGCATCTATCAGTTCAGGGAGCCTCAGGTGGTTTTGAAATACCTGAGGGCTCCTGCCAATGGAGGTCTTTAAGCAAATAAAGAGCTGTATAGTAGTGGATAGAGAACTGGTCTTAGAGTCAGGACATCCTGGATTCAAATTCTGCTTCATCCACTTACTAGCTTTGTGACCCTGAGAGAGTCACTTAACCATTCTGAAACTCACTTTCCTCATTTGTAAAATGGAAACAATGACAGCATCTACCTAGCCAACTTTTGTGAGGATCAGATTTAATAACATACAAAAAACACTCTGTAAGCAGAAAAAACACTATATAAACTGCAGCTATCATTCAAAGCTAGATGGCCACTTATTGGGCACAGAACTCTGGAACTGTAAGAAACCTCGGCTGTCAACTATTTTAACAATACTGCACCCTTTCCCCCTTTAAAATATACCTAAGAAGGTTTAAGTGTAGCAGCCTGCTGCTACAAGATCTCAAGCTGGGGCCTGAGGGAACATGGGTAGAAGGGTTAAAGCTTAAGGGAGAAAAGACACGAGTAGAGAAAACAAGCCAAGAGAAGCAGGATTCTTCAGCATCACGTCTAGCCTGCCAGCTTCTCCTCTGAAGGTGAGAGAGTCTGGAGTCAGACAGATGAACTGAATTTTATTGAGGTTTCAAGGAATGGGGGATGTAGGGATTGTCGACCAAACAGGTGATGTGATAGAAACATTAGCATCCTATTGGCAATCAACAACAAGACAAAAGAAAGGAACCCAACACAATGGCCTAGAGCAGTGATGGGCAAACTTTTTAAAGAGGGGCCAAAGGAAAGGAAATCCTCATCTGTCAGTCTGTTTCTAAGGCAACTTTTTTGAAATTTCATTGTATTGTATCCTACTCACTGTATTCATCAGATTAGAAATAATGTCCCCCAGCCAGATAGGACATTTCAGGGGGCCACATCTGGCCCCCGGGCTATAGTTTGCCCATCTCTGGCCTAGATGGTACCCTGACCAGAAGCTCAATTGGAAGTCCTACTTCCTCTATAACCCTGGCACCGTCTCATACAAATACTGAGTATGTTTCTTTGCCATTACAAAGAAGCTATAGAAATTGCCTGCCAGTCTTCCAGACTGCAGACACGGTGAGAGGTTGAGTTCCACAAAATTTGAGCCCCAATTCAATTCAAGGATTCAGAAATCAATCATGTGAAATATTAAAAATATATCCATATGTCTGGTCCATGAATACTTTGCTTATGAGAGTCAGCTTTTGAATACATCTTCAATATATTCATGATTTATATTTATATTTATGATTATATCTATTTGTATTTATAGTTATTTATTATATTTATTTATATTATGATTTATATTTATGTTCATGATTTATACTTATATTTATTTGTATTTGTATTTATATTTATTTATATTATGATTTATATTTATATTATGACTTATATTTATGTTCATGGTTTATATTTATATTTATTTGTATTTGTATTTATATTTATATTATGATTTATATTTATATTTATATTCATGATTTATATTTATATCTGGAACCCTACAGTAAGTTGTTTTTTTTAATAGGGAGTTGGAGGAGAAGGCCGCTGAGGTCCCTGCCGTGCTTCTGTGATCTCAAACTAGACATCTTCTGAAGTTCATTCTCCTTCTGGGAGTCTGTAGATTTCAAAGCAGAGCCTGAGTTACTTAAGAAGGAGGTCTGATGGCCCAAAGTGCAGATGGCAACTCAGATGCTCCCTTCTGCTCAGGCTAATAAAGATGCATCTCTGTAAAGAAATGCTAGGGGACATTGGAGCCTGTTTAACCATTTTGCTGTGTCCATGTGGAGGGAGCCACTGAGAACTGCCTGAGTGACTAACAAACTAATCCATTTCCAATAGAACAATAGAAAAATAGAATGTAAGGAGCTTTCTGGGTAATCAAAAGGAGAGAGATGAAAGAGAAAGAGGCCAAGGTGAGCACCTGAGCCTCAGGATTATACCAAGTTTTTCTGAGAAATCACAGTATCCTTTTCTAAAGACCAATGACTTCGAAACCAGGAGAGGCAGGCCTTAGCACCCTTAGCTACAGTTAGATTAGCCAAACTTTTCTGAACTCTAGATTTAATAGGAATCTTACAATCCTCTATTTCTTCATCTGTTCTCAGAGCCCTAACTAGGTCAGGTAGTTTAGGGCTTTGCCTCTGAAAGCTAAAATTTAGAGGATGCTCAAAGCACTGTCTCAGCATATATTCCCTTCTCATTCCAACTGACACACCTCAGATACGTACCCCCTCTCAGTAAACCTGAAGGTAAAATTATAGCTCTGTCTGCTCTCATTTAAATCCCATCTCTACCACTTACTAACTGTGTAACCTTGGGGAAGACATTTAAACCTCTCTGAGCCTTAGTTCCACCTCTGTAAAATGAGACAGTTAAGGTTGTACTAGATTCCCTCTCTAAGGTACTTTCCAATAGTATTTTTGTAATCCTGTGTCCTCTCTGACCTTTGTCTCCTCTCCCCGTGTTGTATTCTACCAAAGGGCTTGGAAATATATGAAATGGAAATTCTAATCCATGGCTTGGCATGTGGTAATTTTTCTAACTTCCATAGGAAAAAGTGCCCCCATTTTACCCTTTCTCAGATGAATCTACTTCATTAAATTTCAGGTCAATTAGCTTTTATATGCCAAGTCATATGCAAAGAGATGTAGATAGGAAGAGAAGCAAAAGAAAGAATCCCAGAATGGCTGAACAGATTGTGGTATATGATAATGATGGAAAACTATTGTGCTATAAGAAATAATAAGGAGGATGACTTCAGAAAGAGCTGGAAAGACCTATGTGAACTGATGCAGAGTGAAATAAGCAGAACCAGGAAAACATTGTACATAGTAACAGCAATACTGTATGATGATCAACTGTGAAAGACTTAGCTACTCTCAACAATACAATGATCCAGGACAATCTGAGGGACTTATGACAAAGAAGGCTTATCTATCTTCAGAGAAAGAACTATGGGAGTCCAGATGCAGATAAAAGCATTTGATTTTTCACTTAAGTTTATTGGGTTTTGATTCTGGGGATTCGGTTTTATATGACTATTCTCTAACAAAAATGAACAATATGGAAATATGTTTTGCATCATAATGCATGCATGACCTAGATCAAATTGCTTGCCAATTCCAGGAGGGAGGATGGAAGGAAGGGAAGGAGACAATTTGGATCATATAACTTCAGAAATTTTCTGTGGAAATTTATTACCTGAAATTGGTAAAAATAAAAAAGAAAAGATAAAGAACTATACAGAACTAATAATTTTTTAAGTACTAAAAAAAAGGAAAGGAAAGGGTTCCTGATTTCAAGGAACTTACATTCCAGTGGGGAAAAAACAACATATAAAAGGAAAAAAGGCAAGGGAGATGGAAAGAGAAGAAAGTGTCTTCAGAGTGTAATGTATAGAAAATGGTGAGCCATTTTGTAGGTGCAAAAGAGCACTTTGCCCCTTTTGAACACAGAACCTAGCAAGGCATCCCTAGGCATGTGCTAATCTAGCAGTTGGGAAAGGAGTATAAATTGAGGAGCAGAACCCCTCAGGGACCACTTCTTCTTTGGGTTGGGGAGGCAGGAGGTTGTCTACTGTCCGGGCCCTGGGAGAAAGGTAGATTGGTATAGGTAGGCAGGCAGGGTTCAGACTACTTGGTAGCTATATCAATCATCTTATTATTGATAAGGCAACTGAGCATTAATTACCAAACAAGATTATTTCATCATCAAAATATCCAAAATCTATAACAGCTTCTGAGCCAGGGGAGACTCTCAAAGTCCCTTGGTCTCAGCACCTAGGTCAATTTTTACTTAGATATCTTCATAAATTTATTGTACTTATTATAGGTTATAAGCTTAATAGGGTTCACCTACTTCCCTTTCTCCCTCCTTCCAGTTTCCTTTCCTTCAATCTATCCAATAAACCCAGTTTAAATCTACAAGAGTCTCACAGCCTTTACTCATAAGCTGATAGCCTACCTTATTGAGGACAAATCTTCATCTCTTTGTCAATGCAGTCAGATCTTGGGAACAAACCTAGCTGATCCAAATACTTCAAGATCAAGCTTGTGCTTGAATTATAAACACCATGATGTGCCAGGAAGTTAAAACAACTTCTTAGTTTCATCAAGCCCAACTGATTTCCTTAGGAACTGTTACTAGGGCATTCAGCCTTTCACAGAATTCCATCTCCTTTCAGTGGAGCTTTCAGACATTAGCTTAGATCAATCTCAGACCTTCACACTTTGACTGAATATCAATGCTCCACTGAATTGACTAATAACAGGACCTCAACCCACCATTACAGGAGTAGGCTACTATGGAGAAAGGAGTCCAGAGAGCCAAGAGCAGAGCCTGGAGAGGAGTGAATGAATGAAAATGGCTGACTCTGGGCCTTCCATAAAATAGATATTCCTAGAGAAACAGACCAATTGGAGGGAGGAGTCTCAGAGGCAGAAGGATCTTCCAGGGTAAGAAGGCTGCAGGATATGGTATTGAAAAACGTGGAGATTCAGGAGATTCTTTATTATTTCATATTATATTATGAAATCACTTAGTAGGAAAGCTAGGTGGTGCCATAGTGCCTAGGGCACAGGGCCTGAAGCCAGGGAAGACTCATTTTCTTGTGTTCAAATCTGGTCTCAGACACTTACTAGCTATATGATCCCGGGAAAGTCACTTGACCCTCATGGCCTCAGTTTCCTCATCTGTAAAATGAACTAGAAAAGAAAATGGCAAACCACTTCGGTATCTTTGTCAAGTAAATCCCAAACAGGGAGTTGGACATGACTGAACAACAATGGTCTGTTCCACACCTTATAAAGAAACACAGCTAAAGAAACAGAGGCTGAAAAATGTAAGAGGATTTGCAAGGTCACAGAGTGGTCAAGGCTTGACACTCAAGTCATCAGACTCCACATATCCCTTCACATGCCAGTCTGATCTTCTAAGGGAGGATCAGAAAGGTAATGACCTTCAATTATCGAATTTGTCCACTCATGCCAGGACAGTGAGCAGACTTGCTTCCTAGTAAGGCCTTAGAAGGTATGTCAAATGTGGAGCTCACCTTGGGCTACATCATCTGATAGGGGGCTGGACTTCCTTCCTCCAGGATTCCCTGGGTCAGATATTGCCTGAGGAGTTAGAGAGCTAAGGAATGTAGCCCTGTCAGTGGCTTGAGAATGCCTCAGCAGCCTTGCTTGGGAGCTTTGGAGGAGATCTAGAGGGAACCTGAAAAGAGAAGCAGCAGCAGCAGCAACAGTATCAATATCAACCCAAGAATAATATTGGCAGTAGTAATAATAATAACTTATGTTTTTGTGATGTTACAAAGCACTTTACTTTCTGTGTAACAATCATAGGGAAGAGGCAGTATGAGTATCATTGACCCATTTTTTTAAGCCCTTATCTTCTGCCTTAGAGTTGATATTAGGAATTGGTTCCAAGGCACAAGAGCCAAGGCGATTTAATCCTGGAGTTTAGCACGACGTGATTGTAGTGTACTGAATAAAGGATGACATGGTCACTTTAAGGAAATGTGCTTTAGGAAGATCTCTTTGACAACTGAATGGAGGATGGACTGGAGAGAGTTCATCCTCCTACCCAATGGAAGAGACTTGAGGTTGAGAGATCAACCATGAGGTTATTGGAGTTTTCCAGGTTGGAGGTGATGAGATGGCCTGCATCAGAGTGGTGGCAATGTCAGAGGAGAAAAGGGGGCATATACAATGATTGAATGAAGGGAGAATGGACAGAATTTGGCCACAAAGTGGGTATGAAAGAAAGATGTGGGGAGAATAGAGGAGAGGGGAAGGGAAGAGAAGAGAGAGGAGAGGAGAGAGCCTTGGTGACTAGGAGGATGACAGTGCCCTTAACTATAACAGGGAAGTTAGAAAGAGGAAAAGGTTTGAGGGAAAGATGAGTCCAGTTTGGGACATGTATTAAATATATCTATAAAATGGGATAACTGGGTTGCTCAGTGGACAGAGAGCCAGGCCTGGAGACAAGAGGACCTGGGTTCAAATCTGGCCTCAGACACTTCCCAGCTGTGTGACCTTGGTCAAGTCACTTAATTCCCATTGTTCAGCCCTTACCAATCTTCTGCCTTGGAACAAATACACAGTATTGATTCCAAATCAGAAGATATGTGTGTGTGTGTGTGTGTGTGTGTGTGTGTGTGTGTGTGTGTATGACATCCAGTTCCAAATATCCAATAGGCAAAATCTGAAATATGAGTCTAGAGATTAGGAGAAAGGTTAAGATTACATAAAAATCCCTAAGCAAGATTGGAGAGAGAGAGAAGAGAAGCGGGCCCAGGAGAGAGCCCTGGGGGGAGAGGGGCACTCACAGGTAACTGACTGAAGAACCTGCAAAGGAGTCTGAAAAGGATGAGTCAGATAGGTAGGAAGAGAACCAGGAGAAAGCTGTGTCACAAAAACCTAGAGAGAAGACAATAACAAAGAAAAGAGGATGATCAACAAGGTTAAAGACTACAGAGAGGTCAAGAAAGATGTCATTTGAGAAAAGTCCTTTGGATTTGGTGATTGAGACCATTGCTAACTTTGGAGCGAATAGCTTCAGTGGAATAATGAGGTCAGAACCCAGCCTGTAGAGAATTAAATAGAGAGTGAGAGAAGGGTAAATGAGGGCATCTGTTGCAGATGGACTTATCAAAGGGCTTAGCTATGAAATGGAAGAGTCAGGATGATAGCTAGGGAAGATGAACTGAACAAGTGAAGAATTTTTTTGTTTTGTTTTATGATGGAGGAGACCTAGATGTGTTTGTAGACAGTGAAGAAGTAGCCAGGAGATAGATAGAGATTGAAGATTAGTCAGAGTAAGGATGATAGAGTGGGCGATCTGCTGGAGAAAATGGGTTTTGGGTATGTGGAAGAGTTGGCTTTGACAAGGAGAAAGGCTGCCTCTTCACATGAGAGAAGGGGAAAGGAAGAGAGAGTGTTGAAAAGCATCTGAGGGGGCAGCTGGGTGGCTCAGTGGATTGAGAGCCAGGCCCAGAGATGGGAGGTCTTGGGTTCAAATCTGGCCTCGGACACTTCCTAGCTGTGTGACCCTGGGCAAGTCACGTAGCCCTCATTGCCCAGCTCTTACCACTCTTCTGCCTTGAAACCAATACACAGTATTGATTCTAAGATGGAAGGTAAGGGTTTAAAAAAAAATCTGAGTAATGGGAGATTAGGAGGAGGAGAGAAAAGGGAGGGACTTGCAAATGTCTCAATTATTTTCAGTGAAATACGAAGCAAGACTGTCAGACCATAAAGGGTAGGGTAAGGGGCACCTATGGGACCTGTGAAGAGGGATGAAAATATTTGTAAAAAGGGCTCTGGTGAGTAAGATAGTGAATCAGTTATTAGGGAGATGCGAAAGGATTGTCCTGCCACAGTTAAGACCCAGTTGAGATTACATAACCTATATCAATACTGGACCCACTCAATATGGGTTCATAATTTTTTTCATTTCCTTTAGCAGAACCTGAAAAGAAATGAAGGCAGCAGATGGAAGTAATTCAAGGCTGAGGCTTGCCAGAGCAAGATCTTTGAAAGAATAAAGGGCAAAGGGCTGGAGAGAAGAGGACAGGAGGTGGAACTAAAATCGAGGTAACAGGAAATAACAGGCTCGCTCATCATACTGCTTATGCAAAGATTTAGAAAATGGGCTGGGCTAAATCCTATTTTGTAAATCAAGGGCAGGGGGAAGGAAGGGGGAATTATAGCGAATCATTTTTCCAGACTAGTTCAGCATAAGGAAACAGAGAGGCCTGAGGACATTGGGATAGAGGTCTAGTCAAAAGCCTTCCCTGAGAAACATATCAGCATAGGGGAAAACTACACACCAGCACAAGAAGTCTCAGATCCACTCTGAGCAGCCTAACTTTGTGCAAGATACATAATCAAGTACCAAATGGTAGCCTTATCATTCACTACCCCATTCTGGGCCATAGATCCAAGGTGGCCTAAAGGGAGGACCCACGCCGAGGGCTGATGTTCTAGGATTACGAGGTCATAGGCCCTACGTTGTGTACTGAATGAAAAGCAAATTCAGAAGCAAGTTGTAGCTGTGTGGCATTGACCATAGATATAAAATAGGGTCTCAGTTCTAGCTTCCAACTGTCTGAAGCCTTCAGGAGGGCAGGAATTCCAGACTAAAGGGGAACCTATAATGCTCATACTCTGAACCTCCAGAGTTTTCCAGATGGCTAATAATGGTTGAGTCTGACAGCAGTCTACTACAACTCCAACCAGAAGCAAGCCCACAGGCATGTTGCTTAGACCCAAACCTTGGTCAGGAATTTGCAGAGGACAGACAAGACAGATAATCAAACTTGGCCCTGGGTCAGACCTATTTAATATCACTAAAAACATGCAGGTCCCCAGGCCTGAGCTATCCTGAGATCTTGGAGTAACATACTCAATAGCCCAAGAAGGCAAGAGAAGAATCCAAGAAAACACAAGTTTAACCCAGATATTCTCTTCTTTTCTTTTAACCCTAACTTTCCATATTAGAATCAATATTATGAATTATTTCAAAGGCAGAAGAGTGGTAAGAGGTAGGGAATGGGTGTTAAGTTACTTGCCTAGGGTAACACAGTTAAGAAGCATCTGAGGCCAAATCTGAGCCCAGGTTTTCGCTATTCCAAGTCTGGCTCTTTATCAACTGAGCTACCTCACTGTCCCCAGATATTCTCTTCAGAAGTGCATAGAGGCCAGCCCTAACTTCAAGTTCAAAGTCAGGAAGCAAACTGGAAGAAAGGGAAAACAGAAAAAGAATTCCACCATAAAGAGCTATTATGGTGATAGAGATTCTCAAGTCAAAATTCTAAAAGAGAATGACTCCAAAAAATCTATAGACAGTCTTAAAGAAAAAATATCTTAGGAGCAAGTTCAACTGGAATTCCTGGAAGAGTTGAATAAATATTTTTTTAAAGTAAAAAATTATTTTTAAAAATAAAATGAGAACTCTAGAGGGAAAAACGGGAAAATAAATGAGAGCCATAGAAGAATAATTAGAAAAAGAATGTTCAGCTTGGAATAAGAGGTACAAAACCTTATCCATGAGATAAACTCCCTGGAAATTAGAATTGACCAAATGAGTTAATAACTCTATGAGACAATAAATATTAAAACAAAATAAAAAGGCTGAAAAAATAGAAAAAAATGTAAGGTATTGTGTGAAGGGAATCCCCTGGGTTTTTACCTGTGTCCCCAGACTGCTAGCTTGAGTATATATCACATAAGTACACTCCAAACATAGGTCAAAGGGGACAGTGAGCTAGGCTCATTGACCCAGAAGGAAAGGTTACAGATTCCTGGGTAAGGAGAATATTTAAGAAGGGGTTCCAGAAAGTATTCTGGCTCTATTCCCTTGGACGTTGTGGTGAAAGGTCAGTGGCTGAGAGAAAGAGTCATGAGAGCCCACGTGGCTAGTTTGAGAAAAGACTTTAATGTCTCTCTGTCTGTCCTCTCTTATTTCAAGTAAATATGAATACACTCTATGGAAATTAAGGGCCAGAGTTTTAATTTAGCTTTAACAGTATCATATGCCAAAAACAATTGACCTTGAAAACAGATTGAGGAGCCATAATTTAAGAATCACTGGATGACCTGAAAACCAAGATTTAAAAAAAAAAAAAACCCTAGATATCATAATTAGAGAAATTCTAAAACTGCCCGTGTCTTAGAATCAGAGATGAAAGTGGAAATAGAAAGAATCCACCAGTCAACCCCTGAAAGAAACCCCAATAAGAAAACTCCCAGAAACATTATAGGCAACATCTGATCTCTAGCTGCAAGAAAAAGGTTACAAGCAACTGGAAGAATTCAACTACAGAGGAGCTATAATCAGGATTCAACAAGATTTAGTAGTCACCTTCTAAAGAAGTGGAGTCTAGAACAGATGGTGAACCCATGGAACAGGTGCCAAAAATGGCACAGAGGGCACTCTCTGTGTTCATGTGTTTGCCCTCTGCCACCCACCCACCCACCCAGTTCATTACTAGAAAGGCAAAGGGACTTGGGTGGAGTTTCTCCTTTCCCCATCTCCATCATGCCTGAAAACATTTTTTCCTATCACCCAACCCTCAGCCCAACAGTCTAATGGGAGCACACAGCAGGTAAAGTGGGAGACTCACAGGCAGCAGAGCTGGAGGGGAGTGGAATGCTCAGACCACTTTCCTCCCCCTCTCTACACTCCCCGAAGACATTACTCACTTCACCCATCCCTCTACCCAGGAGCCTAGTGGGAATGTTTTTCCCCTCCCCTGTGTGGGGTGGGGGTTGGGGGCAGAGCAGGGTCCAGCACTCTGGGTGAACCAAAAGGTTCACCATCACTGGTCTAGAATATGGTATTTCAGAAGGCCAAAAGATTTAGGCTTACAGCCTAAAATATCTTACCCAGCAAAACTAATTAATTCTGCAGAGGAAAATATATATATCTTTAATGAAATACAAGACTCTCAAGCATTTCTGATGAAAAGAACAGAGCTGAGTAGAAACTTTGACATATAAACACAAGATTCCAGAGAAGCATAAAACGGTTAACCTAAACACACAATCATCATAAAAGGCAAAACAAGGGAGTTTTCCTATTCTAATATGGCATGATGCTACATGTATCTTCTCAGAACAATACTATTATCAAGTGTCCTAAAAGGGTAGTTTATAAGGGGAATGATTGTTTATTAAGTGCCTTGCATGTGCTAGGAACTGTGCTAAGCACTTTATAAATGTTATCTCATTTATTCCAGAGAGAATTCTAATAAGACAGAGAGATTAGGAGTGGTTCTTTTATATTTTTGTGAGAATAAAACCAAAGGAGAAAAGGAATACACTAAATAGAAAAACGGAGAGGAAGGGTGGAGAACATAATTTCACATAAATCGGTTGAATAAGTTAAAGACTAAACAAACAAGGAGAACAGGTAGGGGGAACAGGCAACAATTGACCCTCACTTTCATCTGAACTCGTCAAAGAAGAATACAGACACAAATAGGTGGGTAGAGAAATATATTTCACTTAAAAGGGAAACCAGAGGGACAGGGTATAATGGAGAAGGGAGAATAAGAGGAAGGGCAGATTAAGGGAAGGATTAGTCCTAAACAAAACAAATTCCAACTAAATTGAGGTTTAAAAGAAAGGAGAAAAAGGTTAAAGAACTTGTGGTTAGGTGTAGGGTAGGTAAAAGACAAAGGGGGCAGAGGAGCAGAAGCAGATTTCATCAAACCTAAAGCACTGGTGCTAACTACATTCTTTCTCTCTTACCACCCTCTTTTTCTTTACAAAAAAAAAAAAAGGGACAGGGAGCAGCTAGATAACTCAGTGGACTGAGAGCCAGCTCTAGATATAGGAGGTCTTGGGTTCAAATCTGGCCTCAGATACTTCCTACCTGTGCAACCTTGGGCAAGTCACTTAACCTCCATTGTCTAGCCATTACCACTCTTCTGACTTAGAACCAATACACAATATTGATTCTAAGATGGAAGATAAAAGTTTAAAAAAATAAGGGATAATAATTAATAAGCAGGAAACCCAATACCCAATAAGAAGGAAAAGTATAGAAGAAAAAGATGAAGGGAAATTGAAATTACAATTGTAACTGTGCTTGTGAATAAGATGAACTCACCCATAAGTTGAAGCCCAATAGATTTTGCTCCAGTCTTTTATTTTTACTCTGTGCATGTCTACCTGCCTCATGTGTGTTTCTTATAGACAACATATGGTAAGATTTTGGCTTTGTGATAATTAGATTAAGACTACACTGCCCAGCTTTAGATTTAATCACCAAAGGTGAGAGCACCTCCAATTCTAGGAGGTCTTAACCCACGTGTGCTAGAGTGAGTGACGAATCAGATTCGACTGACCACCCCCGGGCGTTCTATGAGAAGCGTCTATTGTGATTGAACATGCAAATTAGGAGGGAGGCACAGGAAGTGATGCATAAGTGACCCCTTTAAAAGTAGAAGGTCCTAATTCTGAGGGATTTATGGAAAAGAACACTACCCACATTCAGAGGAAGAACTACAGGAGTTGAAACAGAAGAAAAACAACTGCTTGAACACATGGGTTGAGGCGGACATGATTGGGGATGTAGACTCGAAACTACCACACCAATGCAACTATCAACAATTTGGAAATAGGTCTTGATCAATGACACATGTTAAAACCAGTGGAAATACGCATCAGCCATGGGGGAGGAGAGCTCGGGGGGGTAAAGGGGAAAGTAAGAGCATGAATTATGTAACCATGTTAACTTCTCTAAAAAATAAATATTAATAAATGTTTAAAAAAATACTATGTATGCCAGCTAGTATGATGATTATGATTATTATTACTGATTGAGACTGATTATTATCCCAGGAGTATTACAAATGTGGGAGTAGCCAGCAGGGAGTCATGTTAAGGGACCCTGGATGTAACATCTGATGTGTATGAGTATGTAAATAAGTATATATAAATACAAAAAAAAAAAAAGTAGAAGGTCCTCAGTCAGCTGGGAAGTTTCTGGTGAAGAGGGCAGCTGATGAAGGAACTCTTATGGTCTGTGAAGGAGTGTTGAGACCTTGGTGAGACTACTTTAAATATCTTCTTTTGAATTCCCCATGGTGAGTTTAAAGACTAACTGAATTTTCCTGAACTTCTCTTAAGAAACTTTTTTTAATAAACTCTGTGAATGAATTTTTGCTTCATTCACATCCGGGCCTCTGGCCCTCTGACTTTCAGCTGTGGGTTAATTAGATCTACCTGGATTAATTAGAGGACCGTAGTAAATTACCTTATTTCCTTATTTCCTCTTTTCTTAATTATAAATAAACTTCCATAAAAGTCAATTTTGATTTGAGATTATTTTTAATTGAGGATTGATAATAGTTCAATTCTCTGGCAACCATCTTTTAATATATTGAACCCAAAAAACCTCTTTTTCTCCCTTACATTTTCTAATCCACTCTGCTATTTGCTTCTACTTTATGGACGAGTTCATCCCCATTCACATTCAGAGTTATAATTATCAGCTGTGTATTCCCCAACATTTTGATATCCTCTCCTAGTTCTGCCCCTTCTTCTTACACTACTTCCTTTTAAACCAGTGGTTTATTTTAAATCAGTCCCCCTTATCCCTTCCCTTAGTTTACTTCCCTTTCCACCCTCTCCCTTTTTGTTCCCCTCTTATTATTTTTAAGGCCTAATGAATTCTCCCGCCCTCTCTTCCCCTCCCTTTTTGAACTCCCCATCCCACTGCCCCCTCTTGGTTTATCCCTTCTGATTTTCTCCATAGGGTAAGATAGAATTCGATATCCCAATGGCTATAGCTACTCTTCCCTCTCAGGATTAATTCCACTGAGAGTAAGGTTTAAGTATTTCCTATTAACGTTTTTTTCCTCTCCTTCTTATGATAGTATTCATCCCCTCCCCTTCCCAGGCCTTCCTTGTGTGGTATAGATTATCTTATTTTTCTTATTCCTTCAAGTTTCTCTTGGTGCCATTTTCTATTCCCCCCCCCTCTTTTTTTTCTTTTTCTGTATCATCTTAGACCATTTACTACTTCAACCTCTCCCTATGAATAATTCTTTTAATTACTATTATAGTGAATACAATTTTTGAGAACATTTCTCCATATAGGAATACAAATAACTTGATCTTGTTGAAGCCCTTAAAGAAGCAAATTTTAAAATCTCAGATTTGAACTCTTCAAGAGCTTGTGACTGGGGCTAGCTGGGTAGCTCAGTGGATTGAGAGCCAGGCCTAGAGATGGGAGGTCCTAGGTTCAAATCTGGCCTCAGACACTTCCCAGCTATGTGACCCTGGGCAAATCACTTGACCCCCATTGCACAGTATTGACTCCAAGACAGAAGGTAAGGGTTTAAAAAAAAAGAGCTTGTGACCAATTTTCACTTTTTTGGGAAGGTTTGGATGTGTTTACTTGTTTGTCCTCTTCTGCTGTCTGCTCTGTTGTCTAGATTTTTTTCTGTGTAAAAGTTATCAAGTGCTAATGCTTTCTTCTTGTTTTTTTCCCTTGCTTAGTTCTTGGGCATTGCTTGCCATTATTATGTTGGTTTTTCCTTCTTAGTCAGAAGTCTGGGTGAGGCAAGCAGGCTCTCTGTGTATAGAGCTGGGGAGCAGTTTTTGCCTGAGTCACACTGCAGTGCTGCCCCTCTCAGCTTTATCCTTGAACCTGAGATCTGCGCTCTTTAGGTTCCTGGGGTCTCAAGTCTAGCTGCTCTCAGGGTCAAGCCTCCTGGTGGTCCCTTGCTTGCTCCTCTGCCTGAGGCTCCTTTAGGAGTCTCAATGAGCTGCTTCCACAGTCTGTCAGCCCTCCATTCTAGGTCCACATCCAAGGTTCACACTCAATGTTCGAGCTCAAAGTCCATGTTCTTTAGCCTCTTGGGGTCTTAAGTCTTGCTGCTCTCAGGAGCAAGCCCCTGGTGATCTCAGTTAGCTGCCAAGAACTTAGTGAAATACCCCATGTGTGCTCTTACTCTTGTGTGCTGGCTCTGGGATAGGGATGGGGAGGGTTGATCAGCTTGCATTTTAGTGAGAGCTATTTCACCCCCTTATAGTGTGGAAATGCCCCAATCTCACATACCTTCAATGTTGCACCCTATTGTGGGGTCCCTTCATTCATCTGGATTTGGTTCTTGCGTCCTTTTGAGGTATCATGTATGGGTCGGTTAGTAGAGTTAAGTGCCCTGCTTCTACTCTGCGGCCATCTTAACCCAGAATTCTGAACTCACCCATAAGCTGGAAAAGGATAGCAGGCTAGATTAGAAAGCAAAATCCCACAATGTGCTATTTATAAAAAACACACTTGAAACGGAAAGATACACAGGGACTTAAAAGAAGGGGTTGGAATAAAATCTATAAAAGGCAGAAATAGGGATGGACATTTCACAAAATCTCAGAGTAGGAAGGAACCTTAGCAATCATCAAATTCAACCCATTTCAGTGATAAGCATTCATGGAGACAGTGACCTGGTGAAGAGAACTCTGGATTTGAATCAACCTCAAATCCTGGCTCTGCTATTTACTGAATAGCAGAATATTGAAGCAAATCACCCACCTTCTCTGCCTCTCAGTTTACTGATATGTGTGTGTGTGTGTGTGTGTATGTGTGTGTGTGCATAAGCTTTGCCTTGTAAGAGTTAAAATTACATTTGACAAATAAAAGAATTTTTAAAAGAGTAATTGTGGTCACCATTTATAAAAATAATTAACTTCTTAAGTCAAAAAATCTGTTATTAGCTCTTAATAATTTAATATAATATAAATACAGCAAAAGAGAGAAATGTAAGAAGGAAGTAGAAAATATTTCCAAGCTAAATACCCTAGAATTGCGGATTTGAAGAAATTCAGCTCAACTCCAACAAAAGCCCCCTCAGGTCCCAATCTCCACATCAAAGTCTAATAGCCTCTTCTATATATTTTTTAAGTCCTCTATATTTTGGCAGTAAAGAAAAGTGATAAATGTTGGAGGGCATTAGGCAAAACTGGAACACTAATGCATTGCTGGTGGAATTGCAAAACAGATTCGACAGTTCTGGAGGGCAATTTGGAACTATGCCCAAAGGGCAATAAAACAATGCATACCTTTTGATCCAATAATACCACTACTAGGTTTGTATCCCAAAGAGATTTTAAAAAAGGGAGAAAAGACCTACTTGCACAAAAATATTTACAGCTGCTCTTTTTGTAGTGACAAAGAATTGGAAACCAAAAGGATGTCCCTAAATTGGGGAATGGATGAACAAATTGTGATATATGATGGTGATGGAATACTATTGTGTTGTAAGGAATGATGAACAGAATAATTTCAGAAAGAACTAGAAAGACCTACATGAACTGATGCAGTGTGAAATAGGCAAAGCCAGGAGAACCCTGGACACAGTGACAGCAACAATGTAGAATGATCGAATGTAATAGACTTAGCTACTCGCAGCAATACAACGATCCAGGACAATTCTGAAAAACTTATGAAAAAGAATGCTGTCCACCTCCAGAGAGAGAACTGTATGTGCCAGTTTGGGTTCCATCAGAGATCAGGAGTAGCATGCTGGAGTGGACATGCAGAACAAAGCATATGATCTTTCACATTAGTTTGTTTGGATTTTTATTTTAGGGTTTAGGTTTTTTGTGTTTTGTTTTTTTTTAAACCCTTACCTTCCATCTTGAAATCAATACTGTGTACTGGCTCCAAAGCATAAGAGTGGTAAGGGCTAGGCAATGGGGGTCAAGTGACTTGCCCAGAGTCACACAGCTGGGAAGTGTCTGAGGGCAGATTTGAACCTAGGACCTTCCATCTCTAGGCCTGGCTCTCAATCCACTGAGCTACCCAGCTGCCCCTCAGGGTTTAGGTCTTATAAGATTATTCTCTTACAAAAATGAATAATATGGAAATGTTTTGCATAATAATATATGTATAACCCAAATGGAATTGCCTGCAGTTTCAGGAAGGGGGAGGGAAGGGAAGGAGGGAAGACAATTTGGAACATATAAATTTCAGAAAACTTCTGTGGAAATTTGTTATGACATGTAATTGGTAAAGTAAAATATTAAGCAAGAAAAAAATAATCTATATTTTATTTTATTCACTTAAAAACGTTATTCTGAGAAGGGATCCAATGACTTCACCAACCTAATTAGTAAATAACACACATACACAGAAGTCAAGAAGCCTTGGACTAGATATTCCCAATGGTCCCTGGGAGGGGCAGTATGGTATAATGGATATAAGGCTTGATTTGGAGTCAGGAAGATTTGGGTTCACAATTCTGCCTCTGACACTTACTGACTATGGGATTTGGGGCAAGTAACCTCCATAAGCCTCAGTTGCCTCATATTTTATGCCATGGGACTGGATTAGATGATCTCAAAGGCAGCCTTTAATTCCAAGTTGTTTATTGAATAATCTTTCAACCCCAAGTCTTTGACATAGTCCGCTAAGTGTATACTCAGGAGGGGACAGAGAGGAGGGGGATCGTGTTCAAGAGATATTGCAGAGGGACACTAAACAGGAAATAGTGGCTGCTTGGAAACAGGAGCTGAGTCAGAGGGACTAGTCAAAGCTAAACGAATGGTAGCATCAGAGACTTCTGCTCTAACCCTTCTAAGTGCCCTGAAAGAGCCAGCATGCTCCCCCTGATCTCTGATGGAGTCCAAACTGGCACATACAGAACTTCCCTCATGTGACTAATCCCAGCCACTCCAGGGTTAGGTTACAGGCATCAGAAAGTGACTTGCTGCTGACAATAGCAGGAGTCACTCCGCTAGCACCCTGCTTACCTCTGCTCTTTGAAAGTTGAACAACGAAGCCATTGAAGGTGGGGATAAGGGCCTGAGAATCACTGGCTACAAAACCTCCTACTAGGAGCCTCCCCTGATCCTCTTGCTATTATTTTTTTCTACTTCTTAAAACCATTCTATATTCCGATGTAGCTTTAGTGTGGTTATTTATCTATGTAGGGGCGATATGGATTCCCCCTCGTGTCCCCAAATAAAAGCTTCTGGGGAGCACCAACTATTTCTTTTATTGCCTTTGTACATCTAGCAGCTAGCATGGTGCCTGGCATGCCCAGTGCTCAGAAAATGTGTATTAAATTGAAGTAAAGAACTAGGCTTGAAAAGAAAAGGTCATAAAGAGATCATCCTAGAAGGAAAAGAAGGAGAGCAAAATAACTTATATAGCCTAGCTGTGTGACCCTGGGCAAGTCACTTAACCTTCATCACCTAGCCTTTACTACTCTTCTGCCTTGGAACACAGTATTGATTCTAAGACAGAAGGTAAGGGTTAAAAAACAAAACCAAAAACACATATAGCTTGCCATTCCACCCAGAATACTGATGCTGGTAAGTCTAGAAGACGAGCCCTTGGTGAATGGCAGCCTAACACAGACTTTTTTCATAATAGTTCATAGACTCTAAGCCTGTTCAAGCTGGAAAGAACCTTCAGTATCATCTAGTCCAAAATCCCCCTCATTTTACAGATGAGGAAACTGAGGCCCGAGACAGGAAGAAAAAAAGAGCCCAGGATCATAGATTTAAACCTAGAAGCGACCTCAAAAATAATCTACTTCAATCTCCCCTTCATTTCACAGATGAGGAAGCTGAGACATGAGAGGAGAAATGACTCATTGACTCACTTCATCTGGCTGAGGAGAGCAAGTAGCTGAGACATTTGGGTGAGCAGGTGAATTACCTGAGAGCTTGTTCGTAAAGCCAGGCTAAATGAAGGCAAGGCCAAAGAGGAGAGGAGACCACAGCGCCTCTTCTCAGGAAAGGGTAAGTGGCCCTAAGCCCCAGTTATTTTTGTGGAGAGTTCTTGTGGAATTTGGTGGGAAATAAGGTTGCTCATTGCTTCACCCTTTGGTGATATGGGCTGAACTTCTACTTTTTATGGTCAGGACTTATTTATAGAATATTAGAGCTGGGAAGGAGATTAAAATACTGAGTTCAAGCTGGAAAGGACCTTAGAACACAGAAATGTCAGAGCTGGGAGTGGCCTTAGAGCAAAGAGATGAAAAGAGCATGAGGGACCCTTGAAACAGACAATGTGAAAATACAGAACACAGGGGACAGCTGGGTAGCTCAGTGGATGGAGAGTCAGGCCTAGAGATGGAAGGTCCTGGGTTCAAATCTGGTCTCAGACACTTCCCAGCTGTGTGACCCTGGGCAAGTCACTTGACCCCCATTGCCTAGCCGTTACCACTCTTCTGCCTTGGAGCCAATACATGGTATTGATTCTAAGACTGAAGGTAAGGGTTAACAAAAAAAAAAACAAAGCATTGAATATGAGAGCTGAAAGGATCCTTAAAACCTAGAATGCTAGACCTGGAAAGCGTCTTAGAAGGCTGAATGTCAAATCTAAGGACCTTGGAGCACAGAATATCAGAGTTGGAAGTGGGCCTTAAATGCTATCTAGTCCAAGGGTTCTTAACCTGCCGTATGTGAACTTGTTTGTATTTGTTGTTGTTTTTAAACCCTTACCTTCTGTCTTGGAGTCAATTCTGTATATTGGCTCCAAGGCAGAAGAGTGGTAAGGATAGGCAATGGGGGTCAAGTGACTTGCCCAGGGTCCCACAGCTGGAAGGTGTCTGAAGTCAGATTTGAACCTAGGACCTTCCATCTCTAGTCCTGGCTCTCCATCCACTGAGCTACCCAGCTGCCCCCCTGTGAATTTATTTGTAAAAATACTTTGATCATCATATTTCAATCTAATCTGTTTGCTTTGCCATCCTATGCATCCCATGTATTTTAAAATATCATTCTGAAATATGGAAATGGGTTTTGAGTGATAATACATGTATAATCCAGGGGAATAGCTTGTCAGCTCATGGAGAGGGGAGGGAGACAACATGGAACCTTGAAAAACTTATGTGTAGATTTGTTACTGGGATAAAATAAAGAAAAATTTAAAATAAAATAAAAGATTATTCTGAGAAGGGCTCTCTAGATTTCACCAGATGCTAAAAACTGCAAAAAAATAAAAATAAAAAAATGAAGAACCTCCCCTTCCCCTCCACCTCCCCCAAGTCCAACTCCCTGATTTGACAGCTGATCATGAAACAAGGTGAAATCGAGGGGAGTGACCCAGGCAGGGTCACATAGGCAAAGCCTGTCCTCAGACTCCAAGTCCAAAGTTTTTTTCCTACTGAACCTTGAAGCCTGAGGGTGTGCCTGGGGGAGGGAAAGGGAAAAGAAGGGTCTAGGAGAGAATGGAGGAAATCAGAGGGGGAGGGGAGAAGAGAGAAGGTGGCCGGCTTTGTAATTTCACCTGGGGGGCCCCCCCAGCTCTGACCCGGAACTGCTCCAGTCTGGTGAGTCAATTTCAGGGAAATGATCTGAAGATGATCAGAGGAGATAGACTTGACCAGTTGGATCCGCGTGGGGCTGGGTAACTACCTGGTGGGGTGACACTTACAGCTGGAATCTTGGCATGGAAAGCTACAGCGCTCTTTGCCCGGGGACACGGGCTCAGCTCTCATTTCGGATGTGATATCTACTCCTCCCAAATTAGTCCTGAGCCTGGAAATGAGCCGCATCCCTCTCATTCCCAGTGACTTGTCTGCAGCCACTCCTGGTGCCTGGAAAGGCTTGCCAAAAGGCAAAGGGGGTTGAACTCGAGACTCATTTCCCTATTGATAAACTCCACGAGCTCCCTCCACGGTCAAATACACTCAGTCAGAGTCTCTGGGTCCTTCTTGTTCCTGCTCTTGAAAAGCCCAGAATTCAAGCAGCTCCTTTAGAATCCTAGTGGCCCACCACATAACCATCCTAGAAGGATGGGACTACCCACGTGACCTTGGACAAGGCTGGGGCATAACTTCACAGCTCAGCCGGCCCCTTCTTATCTTTCCAGGCTTCTTACACTAACCTCTCCTCTAAGGAACTCTACAATCCGGCCATCCAGCATTCCTTATTCCACCACATTCCTAATTCCAACTCTCTTGCCTTTGCCTTGCCCATTGTCCAAGCCAAGAATGGCCGCCCGGCCCACCTCCTGCTCCTAGTTTTCTTGGCTTCCTTCGAGGCTGAACTTCTACTTTTATAGTCAGGACCTCTTTGTGGGATGTTAGAGCTGAGAGGGACCTTCTTAAAATACAGAGTTCAAGCCTAGAACATAGAATGTCAGAACTGAAAGAAAGGGGTTTTAGAAGCAGACACTGTAAGAAGAGAAAGGAACCTTGGGAAGGGCACTCTTTCACGGCTTGGGCCCTTCCCCTCTTCCGCAGAAAGGCTTTCCCTGTCTCCCTCTGCCCCATCACACACACACACTCATGCATCCATACTCCTTCTCCCTCTGACATTACCTTTCATTTACACTGTCTGTTATATGTACATAATTGTATTGATTGTCTCCTCCACTAGAATGGAAGCTCCTTGAAGACAAGGACAATGTTTTTGCCTCTCTTTTTTCTTTTTAAACCCTTACTTTTCGTCTTGGAATCAATACTGTGTATTAGTTCCTAGGTAGAAGAACAGTAAGGGCTAGGCAATGGGGGTTAAGTGACTTGTCCAGGGTCATAAAGCTAGGAAGTGTCTGAGGTCACATTTGAACCCAGGACCTCCCATCTCTAGGCCTGGCTCTCAATCCACTAAACCACATAGCTGCCTTCTTTTGCCTTTCTATGCTCAGTGCTTAATACAGTGTCTGACATGCACAAGATAAATAAATAAAAGCATTGAATAAATGCCTGTTGACTTTCTACCTAGAGAGATGACCGTGGATATGTCTCTTAATCTAGCCAGGACTCAGTTTCCCCATCTGTAAAATGAAGGGATTGGATAAAACCACCTCTAAGAAACTTCCAGCTCTGAATCTATGGTCCAACTCAAATTTCCTATGAATCTGAATCATTCTTAAACAGTGTGGTGATGGGCAAAAAGCTCGAGTGATTGAAGCCTCAACCCTGGGAATAACTTGATTAGCTCAAACCAATATGAATTTTCATAACAAGTTTATAACAAACCTTTTTTAAAATTTTTAATGGATATTGATTTTAAATTTTTATTTTTTTAAATTTTGTCATTTCATCTCAAAAACAAATTTATACATAAGTTTGCCAAAGTTCCTTGATACATGTTGTCTCCGTCCCCTCTTCTGTCCCCCCTCCTGGAGCTGACAAGCAATTCCACTGGGTTATATATGTATTATCACTGAAAATCTGTTTTCTTATTATTCATTTTTGTAAGTCATCTTATGAAGCCCAAACCCCAAATCACATACCCAAATAAACAAGGGCTAAATCATATGTTTCCATCTGCATTTCTACTTCGACAGGTCTTTCTCTAGAGGTGGATGGCATTAAAAGAGGATTTTTTAGAAGAATCTGCTAAGACTTAGCATCAAAGAAACAGGCTGGCCAGGACAGCCAGGTGGCTCAGTGGGTTGAAGGCCAGGTCTGAAGTTGAGAAGTCCCGGGTTCAAATCTGACCTCAGACACTTCCTAGCTGTGAGATCCTAGGCAAGGCACAACTCCTATCGCCTAACCTTTATCGCCCTTCTCCTTTGGAACCAATACTTAGTATCAATTCTAAGACATATGGCCAGGGTTTAAAAAAAATAGCCTGGCACAGGACACTAATTCTCCAAGTCCCATCTAGATATGCTCAGTCCTGTCAACAGGTGTCATTGTAGGCATGTCCACTCTCCATGGGGAGATGTTATCAGAATTCTTCACATTTCATCCCTAGGCTCCAGGCTGGACCATAATCTTTCCTTAGAGTCAAAGTCTTAAAGAATGACTTATGACCTCCTCCCTTTGACCTCCCCAAATCCTGATCATGCTTTCCTAATCAGCCTTCTACATTACAAAGTTGAGATAAAACTATGGAATGCAACAGCACACCTTTGCTTCTAAAAGGGGATTTCTACTTGGACCCAGGATTTACGAGGGAGAGGGCTCTTAGAATACAAAATGTTGGACACAGGAGGAGCCTTGGAACTGGGGATGTTAGACCTGAGAGATGCCTTAGGAAAGAGAGCAGCAGAGGTGAGAAGTGTCTTAGAACCAAGGATGTCAGAACTGGAAGGGCTCTTGGAGCAGAGGCTGTCAAAGATAGGAGTATCCTTAGAATAGTCCTATCAGACTAGGTTCAAATCCGGCCTCAGACACTTCCCAGCTGTGTGACCCTGGGCAAGTCACTTGACCCCATTGCCCACCCTTACCACTCTTCCACCTAGGAGCCAATACAGAGAAATTAAGGGGAGAAAAGAAAAGAAGAGAAGAGAAGAGAAGAGAAGAGAAGAG
>NC_058132.1:50402038-50441846 GCF_016433145.1 Gracilinanus agilis
TTCCTCCCTCCCTCCCTCCCTCCCTCCCTCCCTTCCTTCCTTCCTTCCTTCCTTCCTTCCTTCCTTCCTTCCTTCCTTCCTTCCTTCCTTCATATGGATTCCCAGGCAGAAGAGATCTAAGAGCTAGGCAATTAGACTTAAGAAACTTGTACAGGGTCATGAAGCTAGGAAATATCTGAGGTCAAATTTGAACCCAGGACCTCCCTTTTCCAGGCCTAACTCTATCCACTGAGTCACCCAGCTGCTCCTACAGTGTGTACTACAATGGGAGAAAGCTCTTAACCCTTATGAAGCCATTCAATGTGGGAGCCATCTTAAGAGGAAGACACTTCCCAGTGTCTGTGACCAGACTGACTAGGGTTTGATCTCTGCTCTTTTTAGCAAAGCTTCCAAGAGGCTTCTGTAGGATGGTGTAACCAGTCCACAAATCGATGGTTTCCCTGCTCTGGGTCCCGGCCATTCCCCTCGTCTGACTGATCACAGTTCTGATGAATCCACTTTTTTCTTATACAAATGTTTTTAGCCCACAAGTTATTTCTTTGGATGCTGGATCTCGGATTGTCAGGCCACATGAGCCTGAGCCAAGAGAACTCTGCCTAGTTAGTTTAGTGGGTGTAGCCCTGAGGAGAAGACAGAGAAGGAGGAAGGAGGGATTTCCTACTAGAACTGGCTTTGCACATTTTCTTTGAACGGTTTGCCAAGGGTGTTTTTAGTTTCTTTTTTAGCAATTCTCAAATCATTTCTTTTAAACCTTTACCTTCCTACCAATCTTAGGACAGAAGAGCAGTAAGGGCCAGGCAGTGTGTGGGGGGGGGGGGGCGATGTCACTTGCCCAGAGGGGTCTGAGCCCAGATTTAAATCCAGGTTCTCCCCACTCCAGGGCTGGTACTCTATTCACCACATTAGCCACCCTTTTCCTAAGTCATTTCAACAGTGACTTCTGGTACTCTAAGAATTCTTTCATTTCTGGGATAGTTAAAAAAACAACTTGCAATGATGTAAGATTAGGAGGGAGGATGGCCCAGTGGAAGATGTTTTGAATTTAAAGTCTAAAGACCTGGGGTAGGGGTCTGGCTCTGCCACTGACTACCTCTGTGACCATGAGCAAGTTATTTAACTTTAACTGGGCCTCAGTTTCCCCATCTGTAAAATGAGAGGTTGGACAAGATCAGAGAACTCAAACACAAAGCCTAGATGCAGCCTGCAACCCAGGTGCACCCAAACCAGATTATAATTTAATTTGGAAATATTTCATAAAATAAAAATATAATAAAAACAAAAATAAATATGAAAATTTAAAAGCAAGCTAATATTTGACTTAGAGAGATCCTTACGTACAAGATTAATAGGACCTATTTCTGCTTGAATGTGACACTATTGGCCTAGATCAGTGGTTCCCAAACTTTTTTGTCCTACTGTCCCCTTCAGCGATCCTGGGGGCAGTGATGGCCACAGGGGCATTTATCTTTCCTATTAATTGCTATTAAAATTAAAAAAAATTATTTCCAGGGGGCTAAGGAATATTTTTTCTGGAAAGGGGGCGGTAGGCCAGAAAAGTTTGGGAACCACTGGCCTAGATGATGCCTGGGGTTCCTTCCAAAATCTGTGACTCTAAGATCACAATGAAAATGGGTTTGATTCGACTTCAGGGGGCATTGATTATCTCCAAATGCCTCCGTGACCCTATTTGCAGTTGAATGAGATTTCTTGAATAGAAGATAAATATTTTTCATTCTATAATCTTAAAGGGAAGGCTTAAATCACAAGTTCCCTATCCCGCCCAAACAAGAAGCTTTCCAAGGATGGAGGAGACTGTGTGGGGCTCAAATTCAAATCCTG
This sequence comes from Gracilinanus agilis, assembly GCF_016433145.1. Classification (NCBI taxonomy): domain Eukaryota; kingdom Metazoa; phylum Chordata; class Mammalia; order Didelphimorphia; family Didelphidae; genus Gracilinanus; species Gracilinanus agilis. Next base: position 50,403,878 of record NC_058132.1, read on the forward strand.
GTTTTGCCACTTTCGCCCTGCCTGGCTATTAGCAAGTCACTTCCTTCTCAGAACTTCAGAACATTTCCTCATCTGGAAAATGAGAGGGTTGGGGCCAGGCAAGCTAACCTTTAAGGAGTCTAGTTCTATGAGTCTATGAAACCAGCCTGTTGAAGCTCTGAAATTCTAGGATTCTCTTCTCTGGGTTTTACTAACACTAACATGACTGCTTTTATGGCCCCTTTCTTGGGAGGAGAGTTCGTGAGGGAGGAAAGGGGAGTTAGAGTTACCATGATACCTTACTCCTTGATAGGGGAAGGCAGAAGTTCCTAGAACAGGGGTCGGCAACACATGGCTCTCGAGCCGTATCTGGCTCGTTTGAGGGCCAGATATGGCTCTTTCTGCAGGAGCCATAAAGTCCATTTTTTTCAGGCGCTGTTACAGGAGTGGCACTGTGAGCACTGTACGGCTCTCACGAAATTACATTTTAAAAAACGTGGCGTTTATGGCTCTCATGGCCAAAAAGGTTGCCGACCCCTGTCCTAGAAGGTAAAATGTGAGGAAGGGGAGGCTGGGGGTTTGCCCCATTGACCTGGCCCTTTGGCTTTATAATAACACATTACTCTAAGGTCTGCCACATGCTTTCTTCATCACCCCTCAGCGAGTAGTATTAATAGTAGTGCAATTATTATTTTTGACTGAGTTTTTCAGATCAAGAAAATGAGACAGTAAAAGGACTTACCCAATGTCACACAGCTAGTAGATGTTGGACCTGGAACCTCTGACCTGTGAGTTAGTACGGTATGGTGGAAGGAACCTGTAGCTGTAATCAGAGGATCTAGGTTCAAATTCTACCTTTGCTGTTTATTGTGTGACTTTGGGTAAATCACTTAATTCCTTGGGCTTCAGTCTCCTTACCTGTTACATGATTGGGTTGAACTAGATGATTCCTCAGGGTCTCTTTCTGTTCTATAGTTTTGTTTTTAACTCTTACTTTTTGTCTTATTAACAACTCTAAGACTGTTTTTTTTTTAACTCTTTTTTTATCTTATTAACAATTCTAAGATAGAAGGACAACAAGAGGCTAAATAGACTTGCTTAGGGTCACACAGCTGGGAAGTGTGTGAGGTCAAATTTGAACTCAGGTCTTCCAGACTCTGGGCCTGGTGCACTGTCCACTGTGCTACCTAGTTGCCCCAATATCCTGTTCTTTTCAAGTTAAAGTGACCAATTAGATATTAACTATGAACTTGAAAGAAATCAATCAACAGATATCTATTACTGGAGAAGGATTATATGTATTATTTGATGTGAAAAAAAGTTAATTTTATCATGAAATAAAATATTCATTCCACTACTTGCCTGATGAAGCTAAAAAAAAAAATAATTACACTGTGTCAATTGTTACAGCTTGAGCCCTTTGAGGTATTCTTTTTTTTTTTTTAAACCCTTAACTTCTGTGTATTGGCTCCTAGGCGGAAGAGTGGTAAGGGTGGGCAATGGGGGTCAAGTGACTTGCCCAGGGTCACACAGCTGGGAAGTGTCTGAGGCAGGACTTGAATCTGGGACCTCCCATCTCTAGGCCTGACTCTCAATCCACTGAGCTACTCAGCTGCCAACCTTTGAGGTATTCTTAAATTCTGGTCCTAGTAGCAGGGCAGCTAGGTGGCACAGTGGATTGAGTGCTGGGCCTGGAGTCCAGAAGACCTAAGATCAATGGACACTTATTAGCTGTGAGATCCTGCGCAAGTCATCTCACCCTTTTTGCCCCAGTTTCCTCATCTATAAAATGAGCTGGAGAAGGAAGTGGCAGACAACTCCGTGGTCTGCCAAAAATACTCCAAATGGGCCCACGAAAAATAGGATGCGCCTGAAAACAGCTGAACCACAATAACAGCCCTTGTGGTATGAGGGGCTTACCATGTGCCCTTTGCTAAGACAAAAAAATAAAACCATCCTAGCTCTCCTGAAGTTTGCTTTTTATTCAGTGTCCGTGAATGCAAAATAAGTGCAATGTAACTTGGGGCGAGGGCCAGCGCTAGGAGCCGGGGGCTTTGGGAAGGATGGAGAAGATGGTGCTCAGAGCAGAGTCTTGAAGGAAGGAACAAACAGCTTCCAGAAGGTAGAGGGGAGACGGAGCTGTTTCAAGGTAGTCCAAAGCCAGGGAGTTGGGATGGGAGGTGGAGTGTTGTGTGCCAGGAGCAGCAAGCAGGCCGGTCTGGCTGGCCCCAAGAGTGTGGGGAGGGTTTGGGAGGAAAAGGGAAAGCTAACAACTGCTCCAACAGGGTGTAGCTGATACCCTCGAGGGATCGCAGAATTAGGACTGGAGGAAACTTGGGAGAGAGACCACCTAGCAGAGCCTTCTTTCCAAAGCCTCTCCTGCCCATCCTCCTACAGATGTTGCTGTGACTGTAGATCTAGGGCTTCTGGGTGGGGAGGAGCAGCTGCCCAAGGCTCTGGATGTTTTTTTCCCTTCTAATATAAGAGAGCAGCAACAGGGGAGTTGCTTTAAAAGGACAGAGCTGCCAGTTGGAGAACTACTGGGCTGTGCCCAGATTAACATTCACTGCCTGTCAGAGAGAGTTCCCAGGAGACTGGTCCAGTGGAAAGAATGCTCGCTATGAAATCAGAGAAAGGAGATTTGAATCCTGTCTCAACCCCCTTACTGTCTGTGAGGTGTTAGGCAAGTTACTGTCCCTCGATGGGCCTCGGTTTCCCCCTCTCTAAAATAATGGGGATGGGGGCAGCTGGGTAGCTCAGTGAATTGAGAGCCAGGCCTAGAGATGGGAGGTCCTAGGTTCAAATCTGGCCTCAGACACTTCTCAGCTGTGTGACCCTGGGCAAGTCACTTGACCCCATTGCCCACCCTTACTACTCTTCCACCTAGGAGCCAATACACACAAGTTAAGGGTCTAAAATAAAATAAAATAAAATAAAATAAAATAAAATAAAATAATGGGGATGAACAACCAGATGACCTATTAGAAACCATCTCACTCTAAATCTGTGATTCTCACTTTTGGTCAAGTCTGTTCCTTTGGAGGTAAAACGAGGGAGTTGCCCAAGGAGGCGAGCCTTGGGTAAAATTGGAAACTTGAGGTCTTCTGATTCAAGAAGCAGTGATCTTTTTATGAAACCACCCTTCCTCCGTAATTGTTGTCTCAGGAGATCCTTGGTGTGAATTTGAATTATGGCACTGAGTCACTGAGGCTAGTGACAATCTCTCTGAAAGTTGCTTTTCTCATCTGTAAAATGGGCTATAACCCAGGAGCTGTTGAGAAGATGCCGAGTTCTCAGATGGCCTCCAGGTGCCTTGCAGGTGGCCCTGGGCTCTCAGAGACTGTGCCTGTTCCAGTTTCTGGCAGGTCCTGCCCCACTCCACAGGCTTTGAGTGTGGGCTGCTGCACGGCTATCTTTCAGCCTAGCTATGTTTGGGAAGCCTCAGCCCTTCGTTGGGTGCAAGGTAGCAAGGCTGCCAGCTGCAGCTGCTCTCCGAAACATTGGCTTCTGTTAAAAGAGCGTCATGGCCTGCGCTGATGGAGAGGCAAAATTACAAAGCTTGGAGTTGCATGTGGATGACTATAACATGGCACAGTTGTGACAGCTGGCAGAGTAGTGACAGCTCTATCCATGGCGCGAAGGATCTTTCCTTGGTTCTGCCCTCCAGCTTGCCCGAGTCTAGGTCCTCCCCAGTCCTTGCCTTGCTGGAGCCAAGAACAGGCTGTGCCTTCTCCAAGCTCCTGGGGGCACTCACTCTGCTTCAGCCCTGGTTCAGACCAGCCATTCTCCCCACCCTGCAAATGCCAAAGAAATGCAATGTAATTTGGGGGGGGGGGGAGCCAGGGAAGACAGGAGGAGGGGACAAGTTGTCAGGAAAGAAGGAGAAGATGGTGCTTCAAGGAAGAGAAGAATTCTAAGGGGAAGAGGTAAAGAGGGAGCAATTTCCAGGCTTAGGAGCCAGGCAGTCCAAAAGCAAGGGACTAGGATGGGAAGTGGAATGTTGTATGCAAAGAATAGCAAGCAGACCAGCATGGCTGGACCCAAGAGTGTGGGCCTCCCCACCTTTTTTAAACCTTTACCTTCTATCTTAGAAGCAATACTGCATATTGGTTCCAAGGCAGAAGAATGGTAAAGGCTAGGCCAGTGATTCCCAAAGTGGTTGCCACTGCCCCCTGGTGGGTGTTGCAGCAATCCAGGGGAGGTGGTGATGGCCACAGATGCATTTATCTTTCCTATTAATTGCTATTAAAATTAAAAAAAAATTAATTTCCAGGGGCACTAAGTAATATTTTTTCTGGAAAGGGGGTGGTAGGCCAAAAAAGTTTGGGAACCACTGAGCTAGGCAGTGGGGATCAAGTGACTTACCCAGGGTCACACTGATAGGAAATGTCTGAGACTCAGGATCTCCTATCTCTAGGCCTGGCTTTCTTGACTCCACTTTTTTTCCCCCCATTTCTAACTTCTAATGTTTATAGCACAGTGCTTGGCACATAGGTGCCTAATCAAGAAATCAAATTTTTTTTAATGAATTCTAACTTCTTTTTAGGGGCTGCATGATTATGAGAAAGCCCTAGATTTGAAACCATGGAGCTGGATCTTATCACTTACTAGCTTTTTGACCTTAAAAAAAAAGGTCATTCCCCTCTCTGGGCTTCATTTTTCTCCTCTGGGAAAGGAGGGACTTGGATTAAATTATCTTGAAATTTTGAAACTACAAGACCCTCAGAACTGCCCTTCTTTTATCTGTAAAATAGGAATAATATCTACTATACCAGTGATGGGCAAACTGCCTTATGCAATTCCCTAATCACTACGCCCCCACATCCAGATGTAGTGATTAGGGAATTGCTTAAGGCAATCATGGGCAAACTATGGCCTGTATCTGGCCCACAGGGAATAGTTTGCCCATCACTGATCTACACAGTCCACCTCCCAGGGTTAGTTGTTGGGAGGGAAGTGGAAGTGTGTCGTAAGCCTTAAAAGCTCTAGAAATGTGAAGTTGTTTAGTTTGGGGACCAAACTGGTGTCAGAACTCCCAGTAGGGAAACTTTCTAACACTGATGCAGAGAATCACCTCTGAAACATGTGCTCCTCCAGTCGCCTGGAGCTCCAGCAGGCTCAGTGTTTGGCCCAGGACCACACAGAGAGTAGACATCCTTAAAGGGATCCTAGAGCCAGGAGATGAGTCCTTTGTCTGCTTTGCTACGAGGTCCCTTTTTATGACAGCTCTTAAAATGATCATTTTCTTTTCTTCCGCAACCTCCAGTAACTCCCAGCTGTTGGGGACAAGGCTTGCCTTTAAGCGGGAAATTGAGTGGAAATGAACACGGGGCTTCCCCAGTTGCTAGAGCTCTTAGGCATTAACTAAAATGGGAAGTCACAGGATCATCTGGAAAGTATTTGCTAAAGATCATGGGGCTTCAGAAGGGGCCCGGGATGGACAACTGGGAAGAGGGCTAGTTGTCTTGTAAGATGACCTTGTGACTTGGGTGAAGGATCTTGGCTGCATTTTCCCCGATGCTCTGGTAGTTTCGTTTGGGGATAATTCAACAAATGCCTATTTATCCTCTCTGTGTATTCTATGACAGTTTTTAACTCCATCCTGCTATGGACTCATTTGGTGCTCAGGGAATAGGAATTTAGCATTAGGGACCGAGGATGGTAGATCAGAGTTGAAAGGAACCTTAAAGGTGGTCTAGACCAATTCCTCCCACTTTAGATGAGTGTGGAGTTCTTTACAGATGCGACCCGGAGGAGTGAAATGATCTGTCCCAGAATACTCAGTGTCAGAGGAAGAATTTGAACCCATGTCCCTCAACTTAAAATGCAGTGCTATCTCTGTCCAGAAGAATCAAAACTAAGTAGATTTTTTTAAAGTCATGAGACAACTAAGAAGCAAAACAGGCATTTTTCGTTATAAATTATTATAAATTCACGCATGCTTTTCTCATCACCCAGGGGGAATATATAAAATATATGTCTTTAAATCATTGATTTAATATCAACAATTAATTAAATAATGACTTGCAAATGCTATATATGCATATATGCAGTTATTCTTATATTAATATTTCTTGCAATCATTCATATAGTATCTTCTTTTAATCTGTGTGAACTCTGAGAACAGCACTTTATGTTAGGTCCTCGATTATATCAGTGTCTGAGGTACCTGCTCATTGGATATAGTCCCCTGAAAAAAATCCTACCCCATGCCAGTTTAGACTCCGTTATGCCACGTTATGGGCTCATTGGTAATCGTAACTTTATTTATTGGCAGTTTAAATGCAATGAACAAGTTTATGATCCTGAAGTAACAACCAGTGGCCAGTCGAAGGAATTTGGGATTAATGGGCTTCTAATTCAAACGTTGCTATTGCCTGGATGAAGTGGACTTGGGCTTTAAGAACCATTGATCTAGTCTAACTCCCTCAGTCTTGTTGTTCCTCAGTTGTTTTTCAGTCATGTCCAACTCTTCATGGCCCCATTTGGGGTTCTCTTGGCAGAGATGTTGGAGTGGTTTGCCATGGCCTTCTCCAGATCATTTTACAGAGGAGGAAACTGAGGCAAATAGGGTTTGGGGTTTTCTTGGCAAAGATACTGGAATGGGAGGCAGCTAGGTAGCTCAGTGGATTGAGAGTCAGGCCCAGAGACTGGGAGGTCCTGGGTTCAATTCTGGCCTTAGACACTACCATGGGCAAGTCACTTCACCACCATTACCCAGCTCTTACCATTCTTTTGCCTTAGAACCAATACACAGTATTGATTCTAAGACAGAAGGTAAGAGTTTAAAAAAATAAAAAAAGATACTGGAATGGTTTGCCATTTCCTTCTCCAGCTCATAAGACAAATGAGGAAACTGAGGTAAACAGTATAAAGTGACTTGCCCAGGGTCATATGACTAATTAGTGTCTGTAGCCAGATTTGAACTCAGGAAGAGGAGTCTTCCTTACTCTAAGCTCTATCCACTGAGTGATCTAGCTACCTCACCTGGTGCATAATAAATGCTTGTTGACTGACTGGCTAATTTCGTTCTCTCTAATAGGGGAGACAAAGATGAGTGAAAAATCTCCAGATAAGCAAATCAAGTCTACAGATTCAGACCAGCCAGTGAGGGTCTTCGAGGGTCTGATAGGTTAGAAGATTTGTCCCCACTACACCCCACTACTATGCCTAACTCTGAGGCCAGTTCTTTTTTTTTTTTAAACTCTTACCTTCTGTCTTGGAGTCAATACTGTGTATTGGCTCCAAGGCAGAAGAGTGGTAAAGGCTAGGCAGTGCGGGTTAAGTGACTTGCCCAGGGTCACACAGCTGGGAAGTGTCTGAGGCCAGATTTGAACCTAGAACCTCCTGTCTCTAGGCCTGGCTCTCAATCCACTGAGCCACCCAGGTGGGGCCAGTTCTCTAACCACTCCGCATGCCACCTCTCCTGAGAGCTAAGTGCCCTGCCACATTGTTATCAGTTAGTTCTCTTCCCTTCTCAATTGCAGATTTTTCTGTTTCTTTCAGCTCTCAGCCTAGAGCCACTAGGAAGCCTCTCTTGGCTTCCCCATTTCTTAGGGCTTCCTCCCTCCTCTACCCTGCATTTATTTACTTTATTTATTGATTTATATTTGAATTTCCCCTCCAACCCCAGAAAACTGCATATCCTCCAGGGCGGGGTCCATCTTTCACATATCTTAGTCTCAACCTATTAAAGAGATCACAGGGAAGACCTGGGTAGCCCCAGAGAGTTCAGTGTCTCTGAAGACGGCCACAGCTTTGCCAATTTGCGCTGCCCCAGCCCAGGACACCCCCAGCACACACCGTCTCAGCCAGGCCTGGCTTTCAATGGTGGCCCAAAACTCAGAGTTATTTGGATGGTAGAAATACTAAAAGGCTCAGTGGAACCCCCAAGATTCAGAATTAATTGCCAAATTGATTCAGTTCACCCGTGGGCACTCCCTACTGTGGGCATTCCCTTGCCCATAGTAGGAACTTAGCAGACACTCATGGCTTGCACCTGCAACCATCTCTCAAAGGAAGGGAGACGGATGTTGGGTGCCAGGAAAGCTAGCAAGTTCTTGCTTTTGGAGACAGGTGTATTTTTTGCCATCCCATGCCCAGCTTGCCAAGAGAGATGCCCGGGGCCCTCATTGGCACCAAAGATATGGTTTGTTGACACTTAGAAGGTAGTCACTCAGCTTCCCCCATCTGGGCTGGCATCGAGAGACCTCTGATAGTATGACAGCATGGCTAATTACCATTTGCAGGCTAGCACTGATGGTTTGGGACTGCCTTGGAGTAATTATTGTTTTGAAAACAGTGATGGAGCCTGACAAATACCAACACTTCAGGGTAAACAATCTCTCACCATCTGCCTCCCTTTTGGCTGTGCTCTGCTAACTTCATTTGCTTGGGCTGGGCACACTGAGAAGGGGAGGGAGGAGGGACTGGTTTCGTGCATCGGAATACTCCAGCTTGGTCGGAATACTCCAACATCAGCCTTTGGGGTGCGAGGGGCACTGGAGAGGGAGCTTCCAGTGCGGAAACTCCTTCCACCAAGCAGACCCAGGGCTTTGTCTTCAAGAGAATGGCCTGAGACCATTGGAAGGGTAAGTGAGCCACCTTTGCTCCCAGCTAGCATTTGCCAGAGGCGGGACTCTTAGCTGGGAATTCTGGACTCAAGCTGGCTCTTGGCCCCCAGGCCAGGATGCTTCTATGAATTTCCAATAGACTTTAAAAACTGAGGAGTCACTTTAGGCGATGGGACTTTTTCAAAGCCTTTGGACCTCCATGGCTCTGGCCTTTTTTGGCTAGTGAGTCCCTGGCTCTGCCTGGCCCTCATCTCACTTGTGTGTTTCCATGGTCTGGAACATGGCAGGGACGAGTTCTAATCTCATCTTTTTTTTTTTTTAAACCCTTATCTTCCATCATAAAATCAATACTGTGTTTTTGCTCCAAGACAGAAGAGTGGTCAGGGCTAGGCAATAGGGGTTAAGTGACTTGCCCAGGGTCACCCAGCTAGGAAATGTCTGAGGTCAGATTTGAAACCAGGACCTCCCTTCTCTAGGCCTGGCTCTCAGTTCACTGAGCCACCCAGCTGCTCCCTTAAAGTTATCTTTATTGAATCTCCCTCTCAGAATAGCACCTATCACACAGTCTTTTACAAAGTAAGTACTTTTGTTGCGGTGGTTCAGTTATTTCAGTCATATCCGACTCTTCATGGCCCCATTGGTGGTTTTCTTGGCAAAGATACTGGAGTGGTTTGCCATTTCTTTCTCCAGCTCAGATAAGAAAANGATGCAAATATTATTATTCCCTTTTAAAGTAACTGAGGCCCAGAGGGCTTAAACAGTTTTCCCAAGGTGGCACAGCTAGGTAAAAGCATCAAAGCTAGAATTCTGAACCTAAAACTCCTGGCTCCCTTGCAGCTTTCACAAATACAGCCAAGGCTGCATTTTTAAACTTTAAAGCTCAAGTTTGGGGGGTTAAGCAAAGAGAAAAAAGTGAGAAAATAAGTCTCTCCTCCTATTCTACAATGCTGGTTTTGTGTTGGTTTGGGGGAGCTTTGTTTTGCCAGTTACATTTCCATACCATACATAAATCATTTGCTTACCAAATTTGCAGATGCACAAAGCTCAGTGGGATTGATAGCATGCCAGAGGACAGAAGCACGACCCAAAAAAGATCTTAGTGGATCAAAATCTAGGACCAGATATTTCAGTTAAATGAGATTTTCTGGGCTAAACGTAAAGTCATAAAAGTTTACATCAACTCTACAAGTAAAAGAAACTGACTTATATGAAGGATGTGTGATTAGATAATTTTTCTGAAAAAAATATAATGATGATATAATCACATTTCTATAGGGCTTTAAAGTTGGCAAAGCATTTTTCAAATACCTCATTTGATCCTTACAACCACCCTAGAAGGTAGATATTATTATGTGGAAACTGAGGCTGAGACATGGCTATTAAGTGACTTGCTCAAGTAACCCTATTTACCTAGCCCTTGCCTTTCTCTCTGAGAATTGTTACTAAGAAAGTAAGGATTTTAAAAGGGGGGACAATAGCTGGCACAGTGGCTAGAGTGTCAGGCCTGGAGTCAAGAGAACCTGCGTTCAAATCTGGCCTCAGACACTTCCTAACTGTGTGACCCTGGACAAGTCACTTAACTCCAATTGCTTAGTCCTTGCCCTTCTGTCTTAGATTTGTTACTGAGGCAGAAAAGCAAGGGTTGAAAAAAAAGTGACTTGCATAGGGTCTTACAACTGGTAAGTGTCTGCACATAATTTGAATTCAGGTCTTGGTGACTTCAAGTCCAACATTCTTTTTTTAAACTCTTATGTTCCATCTTAGAATCAATACTGTGTATTGGTTTTAAGACAGAAGAGCAACGGGGGTTAGGTTCCTAGGGTCACACAGCTAGGAATGTTTTGAGGTCAGATTTGAACCCAGGACCTCCCATCTCTAGTCTTGGCTTTCAATCCCCCGAGTCACTTAGCTGCCCCCAAGTCCAGCATTCTTCACTACTGTGTCTGCCTATTTTGGCGGACTTGCTAGCTTAGTGCAAGTCAACATTGTGACATGATGACCCAAAGGAAACCAGAAAAAGCTAATGTGACTATGGGCTGCAATCAGAGAGACTTCCTTAGGCAAGGGAGGTCATAGTCCCACTGCCCTTTGTCCTACTCAGTCCATATCTGCAGTATTGTTCTGACCCTGACCATATTTTAAGGATAGGAAGAGTGCCTAGAAGGGGGTGGCCAGAATCGTGAAGAGTTCCAAGAACATAACTTCATGAGAATTGGTTGAAGAACATGGCAGCTCTTTCTACCATATCGGCTTCAATACTTACTTTTTGCGTGATACTGAGAAAAACCTTTTATTATGCCTCAGTTTCCTTATCTGCAAAAATGAGAGGAAAATAGTACTTGCACAACTTAATATTATAGTCATTGACTGGTTGCAAGGAAAGCATTTCTCAAACCTTAAAGAGAAGGCTTAGGTGGGACATGATGGCCGTGTTCTAGTAGCTGAAGGGATGGCTCTTGGAAGAGTTGGGTTGTTGCTCCCAGAGTGGCAAAGAGGCAGAGTTAAGCTGGGTCTAAGGGCGAACTTCCTAACAACTAGGACCTTCCAGAAGTCAAAAGGGCTCTCTCTAGAGATAATATCCCCTCCTCCCTTGCTCATTGTAGGTGTTCAGGCAGAGATTGGGGGACCACTTTTGGGGGGAGATATTAGAAAGAAGTCCCAGGTTAGATTTGGTGGCCACGGAGGTCCTTTTCCAATTTTGAGATTCGATGCAATTCAGTGAATATACATTGATGCTCCTTTGTATAAGGTATAATACTAGGAGCTGGGGCTAGAGATCAGGAAATAAGACTATCTTATCTCAAGAAGGTCAAATTCTAATGGGAGGGATGCAATGTATACAAAGATAAATCACTCCAGTCATTTCCAGGCATATGGAGGAGATCCCATAAACTGGGAAAATTGGGAAAGGAAGTGGGAAATACCCAGAGGTAGCAGTCGGGCTTGGGGAACAGTGTGAGACAGAATGTACTGTACTGTGAACTAGTCGTTCAGTTTAACTGGAACCCAGACAGTGTGATGAAAGTGTTCATATTTATATAGTGGCTACTATGCACCAGGCACTGTGCTAAGCACCATTTGATCCTCAAAACAAACAACAAACTTGGGAGGTAGATGTTATTATTATCCCTATTTTATCAATGAGGAAACTGAGGCAAACTGGTTAATTGACTTGTTCAGGGTCACTCAGCTAGTAAGTGCCTGATGCTGGATTTGAACTTGGGTCTTCCTGAGTTTAGTGCTCTATGCCTCAATGAAAGATAAAATAATGTGAAATCTTTTTTTTTTTTAAGCCCTTACCTTCTGTCTTAGAATCTTGCTTCCAAGGCAGAAGAGCAGTAAGGGCTAGGCAAATGGGATCAAATGACTTGCCCAGGGTCACACAGATAGGAAGCATCTAAAGTCGGATTTGAACCCAGGACCTCCCATTTCCAGATCTGGCTCTCTATCCACCAAACCACCTACCTGCCCCAGTAATGTGAAATCTGGCTCCAGGGTTAAATAATTTGCCCAGGGTCACAGATACTAGTTATACGTGGCTCACTTAGCCTTTGTTTCAGTTTCCTTATCAGTCAAATGAACTAGAGAAAAAGGGGCAAACCACTCCAGTATCTTTGCCAAGAAAACCCCAAATGGGATCACAAAGAATCAGGTGTGACTGGAACAACAAAACAACCATCTAAAGCTGGCACCAGATCATAAAGGGTTTTAAATGCTAAACAAGAGTCCAGGGATGCCATTTAAGTCACAAGAGTTAGGGGTATCCTGCTCGCATTGCCCTTGTGAAGTAGAAAATCGATATAAAATTTTTTGCTCTCCCTTTATACAAGAGAAGAAGGCTGAATTTTTTCTTTTTCATATGTTATTAGACAGTAAAATACATACACTTAAGGTAATATTCTATGTAACAGTACATACATTTTTAAGATATCTCTACAATTGTAGCCTTTGGGGGGTCATCTGCTGGCTTTCACAAACTTTAACTTTTTAATCATTTTAACTTTTAAAAAATTGGGTATACTTCTGATATTAAAAGATAAAATATGTTGACTTTATACTAATACTACATATGTATTTTATGCATTTCTGGGTTCCTGAACTTTTTCTGTGTTGCCTTCCGCTTAGCTTCTGCAAAACTCCCCACAAAATTCCCATTTAATTTCTTATGGGTCAGCCCAATATATCAAAACTGAAATGGAGAAAGTCTCAATGTGGAAGAGATACTAGTACTTTCGATTTTGTCCTAGACACTTGTAGGGGGCCATTTCAGCTTCTTGGGTAGCCCAGTTCAGTCTCCCAAAGAATCACAGGGGGGATTGTGGAAGGGAATTCTTTGTTCTCTTTGTCTATTCTGAGTTTACACTTGTGAAAAGAGAATCCTTTATTCTCTTTGCCTAGTTGGAGTTGACACTTTGGTTAACATTAACCCTACTTAGTACCTCACTAAACTGAAGACAGGATTAACTCTCTTTTGTCTATCTTTTAAATTGTTAAATTGAATCAGCAAAAGATTGAACACCCTACTTAGTGCTAGGTGAGAAGCCAGCAAGATACTTGGAGAGCTCCACCCTTTTTTTAACTCAATCAGAAACTTGTGAATTCTTTTAAGAGTTCACACCCTCAGAAACTGTTCAATCAGGAAACTGTGAACCTCTTTGATGAGAAATTGACCTTCAGAAGGTGAGAAGTCGATCCCACAGACACTGACAATTTGGAAACTGTGATTGGCTCTTGTGAAGAGGGGAGGAGATAAGAAATCACCATAAAAACAAGCCAGAACTCCCTCAGAGGAGATGGTTTTTGAGAAGATAGTCTGAAGAGATTGTCTTCTGGAGATAATCTTCTAACTGGGGAGAGTCTTTGAAAGAGCTTTGCTAAAGACTATGGCTTAGACCGTGGGCTTGGAGCTTGGCTTCAATTTAGACTCTGACTCCTGATTCTATATATATAAAATAAATATATATAAAATAAATATTGGCGACCACATAATTTCATAAAATTATTGTCCAACCATTAAATTTCACCTTTACAGCTCCCAGTCCATCCCTGAAAGCATTCAAGCAGAAGAGGAATGACCAGGAGTTGGTGATATGGTAGAAAACATTTCTGTGTTGGGAAGAAAGTTGGACTTTTAACATTTTTTTTATACCTTTACCTCCCATCTTAGAGTCAATACTGTGTATTGGTTTCAAGGCAGAAGAGCAATAAGGGCTAGGCAGTGGGGGTTAAATGACTTGTCCAGGGTCCTACAGCTAATAAGAAGGCCAGATTTGAAACCAGGACTTCTTGTCTTTAGGCCACCTAGTTGCCCCCTTGAACAATGTTTAAGACCCATCCAAAAGGGAGAAGCTGATGTTTACTCTCTGTCTGCATTAGATGCACAAGTAGTGGGAAGCAGTAGAAAGACAGTGGGATTTGGAGTCAAAAGACTTGGGTTCAAATTCTGACTCTGCTCTATTTATCTCTGTGACCGTCAACAAGTACCTTACCCTCTTTAATTCTCCGTTTCTTTATCTATAAAATGAGAGGAGTGGACTTAGTAACCTTCAAAGTCCTTCCAGCTCTACATCTGTGAACCCAAGATGGTGTCATGAGACCATGTCCAATTACTGGTTCTGCCACTGACTGCAGAATGAATAACCAGAGAAGCCTCCTTTGTGCTTTCCACAAACAAATTAATTGGCCTTTAGAGAACCCAAACAGATACATCAAAGTAATCAGTTTTCCTGGATCTAACTGTTCTTTGGCATTCTTGCCCTGCTGTGAAAAGATGGATTGGTGGTCAGCTGATCCTTGCCACTGACCAGCAGTCTGAGTAATATTGTACCAAGTCTGGCTGTCTTACAGCTAACCTCTGGTGACATTAATTTTGGGTTGACTCAGTTGAGTAGGGCTGTGTGATCTTTGAAGCTTCTCTTTTGGATACAATCCAGTTTAGTCAGGTGGCTATCATCATTTACCACAGATAGTCATCACTCCAGTGCAATGGAGAGTGGGCTAGATTAAAAGCTAGGAGATCTGGATTTGAATCTTTTGTTTTTAACCAAGTGACTTTGGCATAATCTTGACTGACTAATTTTGTAGTTATGGTGACCTGAGTTCAAATCCTGCCTCAGATACTTAACTAGCTATGTGATCTCAGGGAAGTCATTTTCTCCTTCCAACCTCAGTTTCCTCATCTGTAAAAAACAGCGATAAAAATAGTATCTTCCTCCTGGGGTTGTTGTCAAAATCAAATGAGATAATATTTGTAAAATGCTTTGCAAACTTTAATGTAAATGCTAGCTATTATTACTATTACTCTTATCATTGCTGCTTCACCTCAGTTTTAGTTCCCTCTTCTGTCCACTTGGGCTAATGATACCTTCAGCACCTATCTCATGGGATTGTTGTAAAGCTTAAATAACTCAATGTCTCTAAAGCTTTGTAGATCTTAAAGTGCTATCATGCTGGTGGCTTGTCATTATCTTCATATTCATCATCATCCTCATCCTCATCCTCATCCTCATCACTGGCTACCATAACCCCCTTTTGTTTTTGTTGTTGCTTTTGTATCCCAAGCTCTGAAATGAGAGTCCATCACAGACACCCGTAATATCCATACCCAAAGTGTGAGCAAACCTGCCTCTAAAAGACATTTCTCATGCTCCTCTCCACTATCATATTGACAGCTGCAATTATCAAGCTTTAGAAGTGCTCAAGGGCTTTTTTGTCTTTGATTACTGGTAGCTTCTTTGGGGCAGCTCGATGGCTGAGTGGATAGAGCACCTGGCTTGGAGTCAGGAAGATCTGAGTTCAAATTTGTCCTCATACACTTACTAGCTGTGCGACCTTGGACAAATCATTTAGTCCCTCTTTGCCTCAGTTCCTCATCTATAAAATGGCACAGGAAATGGCAAACTACTCCAGTCTCTTTGCTAAGAAAACTTCAAATTGGGCATGACTGAAAACGGCATCTTCAGCTACCTAAGGAGACACTAATTCTATGGAAAGATAACTGGATAGGAAGTGTGGGAGACCTGAACCTTAAGGCAGCCCCTCCACCCCAATCCTTATCTGCAAAATTTGGGCTGAGTCACATAACTCCTGAATCCCTGGTGTTTACCTAGCATAGTGCTTAATAAATGTTTGTTGATTGACTAACTGGACCTAAATTTCTTTCTCTATAAAATGACAAGATTGAAATAAATCCTCCCTCAAGTCCCTTAAAGCTCTGACGTTCTTTGTTCTAAAATCCTACTCATGTCTAACATTGTCTGTTTGTGTGCCCAGTTGGCCCTACCATCTCCAGAAGTTTTACATTCCTTGATGGAGGGACGGGGTTCTTAACGTTTTTGTGTCATGGACTCCTTTGACAGTCTCATGAAGCTTCTGGCCCCCTTCTCAGAATAATGTTTTAAATTCATAAAATAAAATACATAGAACTACAGAAGAAATCCATTATATTGAAATATAATTATCAATATATATATATATTTAAGTTCTCTGCTCCCAGGCTAAGGCCCCCTGATCTCCAAGGCTTTTTATCCAGCTCTGCCAATATTTCCCAAAGACTCCTCTGGCTCTAAAATTCTGTGTCCTTTGTTTCTAGGAAATAGTTTCTCATGACTATCCCATGTGCCAATACCATTAGCAGTCAGCTCCAATGCTCTCTTGGTTTTGCTGTTTGGCTCTGGTTTCTGCTAAGGGGGTTTGGCCTCAGCCAGACTGATTTAAAGATCGCTCATCTCCTTCATCCTCTACGTCAGCTGCTGACTCATTACTATGATCCATCAAGAATGCTGGGATCCATCTTTAAAGTCTTCACCCAACCTGTTGTCTCTTGCCCAGTGTGAGCTCATCACTGGGGACGTTCTTGGGGTTACTCCCTGCTGTGAACCTGTTCCCTTGAAATGAAGGTTCAGGGTGAGGATGAGTAGGCTTTACAAGGATTTGAAATAAATTCCTGGATGACAATTTTGTAAACAGTCACTGAGGGAAGCTGCCATGCTCGAGGATCTCAGCCTAGCCCTTCTGAGGTTCCGAATTGTCTCTTCCTGCCTTTGTCGGGTGGACTTCCAGAATGAGGAGCTCCTCAGTTTGTCTTGGTCCCAGGCTGTATTTCTTACAATGTTATACCTCAGGGAAGAACGATGCTTTAATTTATAAATGAAGTTTTGTGTCTCTCTCTATATAATTACAGAATAGATGATAAATATGTATTTATGTATTTAAATTTAATATTTACATGATAGTGCTTTAAAGCATGTAAAGTATTTTATTTAGCATTGTGGGTGGTGTAGACTTACAACTGGGAGGAACCTCAGAGACTATGTAGCTCAGGGGATCCTTAGCCTAGAGACCATGGGGGCTCACAGATAGATGTCAGGGGGTCATGAACTTGGATGGGAAAATATGTCTTCGTTTTCACTGACTTATGACTGAAATTTAACATTTCCTTCAATCATTTGAAATCATTATTCTGAGAAGAGAGATCCATGGGGCTATATCAACCTCCTGAAGGGGTCTAGAACATAAAAAATCCTGCTTCCTGCTCCAGTTTGTGTTGGTGTCTCTCTCTCTCTCTCCCTCCCTCTATTCCTCCCTTCCCTCCCACCTTTCTTCTCTTTCTCCCTCTGTCTGTCTTCCTCTCCTTTCCTACCTTGGAACCAATACACAGTATTGACTCTAAGACAGAAAGTAAGGGTTTAAAAAAGAAAAAGAGTGAGAAAGAGAGATGGGGAGGGGGTGCCTGCTTATTCATCAGTCCTCTAAATTAGTGGATGTCAAACTCAAATGGAAAAGGGGCCACTAAACTGAACATAAAGATCCTTGCTGACCTCATAGTGACTTAGAAAACCACACATCAACATTATCTACGTTCTACTATATTTTTAAAATTTTCGTTAAATGTTTGTTAAAAGACTATCTTAGTCATTGATATAAATGTTTTCTATGATTTCCAAGTATGCTTTGCAAAATGGAGTAATTTGTCTATTGGCATTATTGACCCCTTCCGGGTAGTAGCCCATTTCCTTCTTGATGGATTGATGTGTTGTGTCCCACACTTTCACTTTTTACTAAATTTCACCAATAAATTATGTGATTTTTTAAAAAATCCATACTTTTCCTCTTAGAATCAACATGACATATTGGTTCCAAGACAGAAGAACAGAAAGAGCTAGGCAATAGGAGTTAAGTGACTTGTCCAGGTTCACACAACCAGGAAATGTCTGAAATTATATTTGAACCCAGGATCTCCCTGTCTCCAAGTCTGACTCTTAATTCACTGAGCCACCTAACTGCCCCTTCAAATTACTTTTTTATCTGGATCAGCCATACTTACAGAGTGATGGGTGTCCCATACAGGTCTGACACCTCTGTTCTAGAATCCTGCCAACCCCTCATTTTACAGATGAGGAAACTGAGACACAAAAAGATGAGCTGACTTGCTGATGGTCACATTGTTAGTAAGGAACTTCAGATTCAAACCCAGACTTTCTCCCAGTCTAGCTCGCTCTCCGTGGTGCTCATGGTTGGCTTCCTGTGGCTAACGATAGACATCATTTAGTCCAGGTTTGTGTATGGAGACCTCTAAGCCCAGGGCCCCTGATTCTGGTCTCATGCCATTCCATACATGATCTCATACATGTTGCTCATGTCAGAACAGCTCATGACAGTTTCATAACACTTAAATTGTTCCAAAGCTCACAGCAGGCTTGTGAGGTGGGTGGGATGAGTATTATTATTCCTGTTTCACAGATGATGAAAGTGAGACCCAGAGACATAGATCACAAGCTAGTAGTGATCAGATCAGATTCTGACCTGGTCCTTATGACTCTTATATCATGCTCCCTTTTCCCACAGTGTCCACCATCCTTAATCCTTCAGCTTCCCCTTCTCCCCTTTCCCTGGCTTCCTTCAAGTCTCAGCTAAAATCTCATGTTCTATTTGTATTTTCATTTTCATTTCCAAATTCTCTCCTTCCCTCCACCCTCTCCCCTACTCATTGAGAAGGCGAGAAATAGGATCCCCATCAGCCACAGGAAATCATGCAAAATCTTTTTATTTTAAAATCCCATCATCTGCAAAAAAAACCCCCAAACCTGGCCCAGTCACCCTTTCTGCCAATGCCTCCCCTCCGAGATTATCTCCCAGGAAGCCTGTAAATAGATTGTTAGTGTGGTGCCTCCCTGCTGTTAGAAGGTGAGGTTTTGCCTAACACATAGTAGGCACTTAATAAATGTTTATGGATTACTCGTGAAATCAGGGCTTAGCATTGTGCCTGGCAGAAAGGCTTTAGAAAGGCTGTTGTTTGGTGGATTGGTTGGCTAAGAGCTCACATTTATTGCATGTCATACTTTGGGGTTCAGAAAATATTCTTTGAGAATCAGGAAGTCCAAGGATTACTCTCTCCATTGTACAGATGAAGAAACTCGCCCAGCCTGTTAGCACCCCATTCATTTAGCCAGCGGAGCTCTTTCCACAAGGCCTCTCATTGTGGGCTCCATTCTTCAGTTCCTTGGCAGGAGCCGGCTCACTTAAAGTCCAATTGGGGCCCAGAGGGGCTCCGTCTCTCTGAAGACAGAATGAATACACCCATTTGCCTTTACATAACCAACTTGGGACCACTTCCTAAGAAATTGTTCAGAAACTGTTTTTAGTAGGAATCTCAGAAGGTACTTCCCCAGGGATTTTTTTTAACCCCTTGCCTTCCAGCTTAAAATCAATACTATGTATTGGTTCCAAGGCAGAAGAGCAGTAAGGGCTAGGCATTGGAGTTTAAGTGACTTGCCTAGGGTCACACAACTAGGAAGTGTCTGAGGTCAAATTTGAACCCAGGACTTCCGATCTCTAAGCTTGGCTTTTATGACTTTTCTTAGACTTATCAGTGCTACCAACATCACTACTTGGATTTTGGGGCCATGATTAATAACTAAATAATGAATGATTATGAATAATAACTAAATAAAATAGTAACTAAAAAATAAAATTTGTTCATGAAACAAAGAGAAACACTACTCTGATGAGGACACAAAATGTTCCAAGGGAGAACTCTGGACCAAGACTGGTGCAGGAGCCTTATTAAGTGTAAAACAGTGCGAAGACTCTCACTAATTCTCTCAGATCAAGATTGAGAATGACTGGGCAAAGTGCTGAGACTTTACTCTGCTTGGGGAAAATGGCACCAATTCATCATATAATCAAAATGTGTATTTTATGTATTTTTCTGCCTTTATTTTTTTCCGTGACCAATCACACATACCTGAATTCCCATGTGTTGAGTTCACATAAAACGAGGTGCTATTGTGTAATTTGGGGCAGGAGAAAGCATGAGCAACTAGGCGAATTGGGGAAGGTTTCCCGGAGGAGTTGGCTCCTGAATTCATAAGGCAGCTAAGATTCTCCAAGGTAGCAGTAAGGAAGAGAAGGCGGTCCAGGTGGATGGTCTTCCACATACAGAGACTCGGAGGTGAAAGATGGAATTCTGAATTCAGGGACCAATAAGTAAGACTGCTTGACATTGTGGGAGGGAGTGATGGGAAATAAGCCTTCCGGAAAGAGAACTGAGGCCACACTGTTACAGGGTCTTAAATGCTAAAGAGAAATTGATATTATTTATCCTAAGGGCATTGAGGAGCCACTGAAGATAGTCATGAGCCAGGATGGGAAGCAGCCAGACCTGTACTATAGGGGGATTATTTTGGCAGCTGGGTGGAAGCTGGATTACCTTAATTAGGTCTGTATTGCTTCATTCTTGTATCTACTTTCTATACAAGCATCAAGGGACCTGCCAGACAGTTTTCCTCTTCCAAGGCATATTTCCTTTATTGATAAATGGAATAATTAATCCATTTTTATAGCATTTTATAATGTTAAAGTCATCCCTTGTTATTGGGTTTAATCCTCACAACAGCCCAGGGGGGTAAGTTATGAAACAACTATTATTATTCTCATTTTACATATGGGGAACCTGAGGCATGGAAAATGTTGTTGTTGTTGTTGTTGTAAGAAATCAGAGTGATACTGCAAAAGAATCTGGATTTGGAAACAAAGGACTGGAGTTAGAATCCTGGTTCTGTTGCTTGCTACCTTGCTTGACCCTGTGAACAAATCACTTTTCTCGATTTACTCATCTGTAAAATAAAGAGATTGGACTAGATTTCAAAAATCACTTCCACCTTGAAATCTGTGGTCTTCAGTAATGTGATTAGGATTATTCAGCTAGTCGGTGACTGGATCAGAACTTGAACCCAGGTCTTTGGACCCCTAAGCAAGTGTTCTTTCTTTCTAGATCAGGGGTCGGCAACCTTTTTGGCTGTGAAAGCCATAAACGCCACATTTTTTAAAATGTAATTTCGTGAGAGCCGTACAGTGCTCACAGTGCCGCTCCTGTAACAGCGCCTGAAAAAAAATGGACTTTATGGATCCTGCAGAAAGAGCCATATCTGGCCCTCAAAAGAGCCAGATATGGCTCTAGAGCCATACATTGCCAACCCCTGCTCTAGACTATGATATTGCCTTGTTTGGGGATTCTGTTCCACGCTTGTTTTTTCCTACATTCCAAACCCAATTCAGCTATCTATGGCACACCTTGGACAGTTTATGGCATTTCTCTCTTTTGTCCTCAGTTTTCTCATCTGTGGAATAAGAGGGGTCGGAAGAGGTGATTTCTAAGCTCCCCTTCAGCTCTAACTCTAACCATTTGATTCATGATGCAATACTTTGGCTGAAGGAGGACTGTTACTCAGGCTTCTCATCTGTCACTCCTTAGCCGTGGTCCATAAGGTGATTTTTGTGTCCAATATATTAGAGTGTTTAGGACTGCCTTCCTCCTTAGCAAAGATACTGGAGTGGTTTGCCATTTCCTTCTCCCACCCATTTTACAGCTAAGGACACTGAGGCCAACAGGATTCAATAACTTGCCCAGGATCACAAAGCTAGGAAACATCTGAGGTCAGATGATGAGTCTTCCTGACTCCAGGCCCAGCACTCTCTCCACCTCCAAAATTATTAATAGGAGGAGGGTGGGGGGAGCAATGCTCTTGGCAAAAGGACCTCACATCTGCTCTGCACCAAGCTCCAACCATGGACCCACTGGATTGGATAAGACACTGCCTCTGCCCTCGTGAAGCTCTCAGTCTAATCGTAAATTAAAGGAAAGACACAAAATTTCTAACAGTATGCCAACATAAAAGGAAAGAGGGGAACCGGGTACCATTTTTCAAAGATTCTGCCTGGTGTTGAGTTGGCTTTGGCCCTGCATCAGGCAGAAGGACTCTTCCCACTCCTCTCCACATCCCATATCCACCTGGATGCCCACTCTGGGTCAGACTTTGAATGATATTAAGTTTTCTAACTCAACATCTATGATTTCTGGTACTGCCATGGCTCCTCTGTCCCCTGGCTCACACTTCCAGCAGAAGACTGGTCATGTTTTCTTTGTTGGTCCCTTCTTCTCTGGCCTTATTTCCTGTGAACAAATATTCCTTATTACAAATCCTGTTGCCCTCTTTTCCCCATTCTTTCCCCTTTTCCCACTGTTCCCTCCTGACCCTTCTGTCTGCTTTAACTTACAAACACTGGGCACTCACTTTCTGGCCCCCAGGAGTCTTTCTTCAGAAGCTTGCCACATTCCCAGTGGTTCTCTAACTCCTTCCCAGCCAGCCTCTTTCACTTGGACTCTGGGCAGAATTGTTCCAGGCTGTGAAATAGAATTCTTTTCCCTCTGGGGACTGGAAAAGCAGCAAGCTGAAATCCTTCTATCCAGTTGTGTCAGACACCATCCCATCCATCCCTTGGGGGTTGGCTAATCCATATCACTTTGAAGTTTGACTATGGAGAAACATTTAACCGAGAAGAAACTCCCATCTTCACTGCTGACATTTGACAGGTTGGGTGTGTGGGTGTGTGTTGGGGTGGGGTGGTGGGAGGTCACTCTACTAGGAAAGAGTCACCCTTTCTTTCTGATAGCAGATCCTCTTCATAGAATACAAGGAACTCCCAGACCTGAATTTGGAGGACTTGGTTTCCCTTCTCTGTCAAATGAAAGTTTTAATTCTAGCACTGAAGAGTTTGTTGTGGATTTGTTATTGCTGTTGAGTCATTTCAGTCATATCTGCCACTTCATGACCCCATTTGGGGTTTTCTTGGCAAAAATACTGGAGAGGTTTGGCATTTCCTTCTCCAGCTCATTTTACAGATGAAGAACTGAGACTAACAGGGTTAAGTGACTTGCCCAGGGTCACACAGGTAGACTGTGATTGAAAGCTAGATTTGAACTCAGACGAGTCTTTGTTCCAGTGTTCCAAGTGGCACCGTGCCACTTATAAGGAAACCTAAGAGCCATAGTGTGGGAGGACCTTACCCACATTGACATAGCTTATAAATTTTAGAACTGGAATTTGAACTCCAAACCCTTGTCTCATTAATGCTATGCCGTCTCTCACGTCGTATGCTTGCATGCATTTAGTCTGTGTGCCAGACACTGCTGAATTCTGGGGATACAAAAAATCAAAAGTGAGATAACTTCTGCCCAACTCTTATGGGGAAAGACTACACTTTCATGGGAATGGTGGCCACGGAAGGGTGTCTGAGAAGGCAAAGGGATGGTAAGTGGAATCTACCATATTGACCCACCTTTTCCAGTAATTGGAGTATTGGTTTGATTACTCTGTCTGAGAATAAACAAGTTTGGCCAGAGAGAGGAATAGAGGGCATAGCCTGGGAAGGTAGGTAGAGGTTGGGTCATGCAAGGTCTTACGTACTACTCTAAGGAATTTGGAAGCCATCCTCTAGGCTATGGGGAGCTATTTATGGCTTTTGAGCAAGTGGGGTGAGAAGATTAAGGTAGTATTCCAACCTGCCTGGAGAGACTATCTGGAAGACTTTTGGAATAGGTCTAAAATGAACTCATCAAGATTTGAAAAAGAGGCAGCAGGAATGGAGGAGTCTGGTTTGAGGGACATTGTGAAGGTTGACTCAGTTTGACACTGACTAAAGTCCTCATCGTCCATGATGACCCCGAGTGCTAGAGTCAGTGTTTGGGCTGCCTTGGGAGGAGTGAGTTTCCTTTCCTTGAGGGGGAAGCCAAGGCTAGAGCCCCAACTTGTCTGATATGGTGGAAGGGAGAATCTTGTTTGGTTATTGGTTGAACTAGATGTTTTCTGATATTGCGATGGTAGGTCTGGGCAACTGGAACAATTCACATGTTATTAAGCACCTACTATGTGTCAGGCAGGCACTGTGTTAAATGCTGGAGATACAAAGAGAGGTAACAGCTAGTCCCTGACCCCCAAAAGCTCACGGTCTAACGTGCAAACAAAAAAATGCAAACAAGCCATATAGGATAAAAAGGAAATAATTAACAGAGGGAAGGCACTAGAATTAAGAGGAAAAGAATGTGGAATCTGAAGATAGGAGACCCGGGTTTTATTGCCCTTTGCCTCCTGTTACTATGAACAATCCATTTGACCTCCATAATCCTCAGTTTCCTCATCTGTAAAACAATAGTCATAATAATAGCTAACGCCTACATAGTAATTTTAATATCTGTAAAATGCATTTATATACATGATCTCATTTGATAACGATAAATTGGCGAGACAGGCTCATTGGATCAGAACTCTTCACTCAGTAAGGGACTTGGGACTAGGAATGCCTAGCTACAGAGAGCTTGAGGGACAGATTCCTATAGGTACGGGCGGGAATGGTGCTCCTGGGTTCAGAGGAATTCTGTCACTTCCTGTGCTTAGCCTTATTGGTAGACCTGAAGATAGTGCATTTGGGAAAGGTTCCAGCTCTTTTTTCTGCTTTGGTCCAAAACACCACAGGCTCCTTCACAGCTGTGGGCCATTCAAAACCAGTTGACTGCTTGGTCCAAGTCGGTTTCCTGGGATTCAACGCATGTGTACAGTGGGAGTGAGTTCAGATCCCTCTACCAAGCCACAGAGCAGAGCTGCAAATGGCAATCAAATGGAGAAGATGTATAACATACCATTGTTGTATCTGGGTTCCACTTGATCCCATGAGGAGTGAATAGCATTCGAACCCTCTCTCCAACAGCTCCCAGCCGTGTGGCCTTAATCTCTCAGACTTTGGTACAGTGACCTGGCTCAGGTGAGGGACACGGAGTAAAGTTTCCCATACTGATGAGTTCTAATTCCAAAACAAAACAGATAGTGTTTCCTAGGACCTTGCATATAATTATCCAGGAAGCCTTGATGTCTTAATGTCTTGATGACTTAAAAGTGTGGCTGACTTTCTGGTTCTTAATTAACCCCAGTCCTAATGTTGGGAGAAAAGTGTTTTGTAAACGTTAAAATGATTTAGAAATACACATTGTTGTTGTTAATAATAATAATGGAGAAAAGTCAGAAGGAAAGATGAATTTGAGTGTGGTGAGAGGCCTCGGAGATGTGGGTTTGGGTCCTTCTTCCCTACACTAAGCAAACCAGCCCAGTCTGGTCCCAGCAGCTTGATTCCAACAGTGGTTGTTAGCTGATGGAAGATACGGCGTTAATCAGTGACAGGTAGCAGCGATAGGATCTGGGGACCAGAGCTGTGCTACTCTTTGGTCTCTTACTCAGCGTGGCGTGATGCCCAGCCCTAGGGCTCCCGAAAACCCCAAGGCTCTTAGTCAGACATCCCCACTCTTGGACTGTCCAGTTAGGTGCAGCCAACCTTAGGAATGACAGAAAGCATCTGAGGTTAAGTTCCTGCTCTGTTGATCCTAATGTATGTTTCCAGGCACAAGTCTGTGTTTCCACCTTTCATGGGGGTGCTGATTCAGCATCCATGAATGAGGAAAGACAGAAGGACTTAGCCACGGAGAAAGGAGAAAGCAGTTCAGGATAAACTTTAAAGGGAAAAAAAAATTTTTAACCCTTCCTTCCATCTTAGAATCAATATTGTGTATTAGTTCTAAATCAGAAGATCAGTAATGGCTTAGGCCAGTGATGGGCAAACTACAGCCAAGGGGCCAGATGCAGCCCCCTGAAATGTTCTATCCGACCCTGTGACATTATTCCTAATCTGACGACTACAATGAGTAGGATACAATACAATGAAACTTCGAAAGAGTTGCCTTAGAAATAGACTGACAGATGAGCATTTCCTTTCCTTTGGCCCCCTCTTTAAAAAGTTTGCCCATCGTTGCCCTAAAGAGATCAAAGAAAGAGGGAAAAGGATCTATATGTGCAAAAATATTTATAGCAGCTCTTTTCATAGTAGCTAAAAACTAAAAACCAATCAGGGTTAAGTGACTTGCCCAGGGTCACACAACCAGGCAGTGTCCTAAGTCAGATTTGAACCCTGGACCTCTAGACTACAACTTTATCCATTGTGCTACCTACCTACCTCTTTTTGATATCAATTCTAAGACATAAAAGTGGTAAGGGCTAGGCAATCAGGGTTAAGTGACTTGCCCAGGGTCACACAACTAGAAAGTGTCTAATACCAGATTTGAACCCAGGTCTTCCTGACTCCAAGTGTGATGTTTTATCCACTCTGCTACATAGCTGCTTCTAGGCTAAACTTTTAAAAAACACACATAAACACAAAAAAACCTCAAATCTTGTAAACTTTGAGCTAAAAGGAGTCTCAGAGGCTGTCTAATCCAACTGGAAACTGGTCATCTGCTCTGTGCTTGAAGACCTCCCCTGTAACCCTCAGAGGCAGCAATGAAGTCTCTTTGTTGCTTATTTTGTTGGAAAATCTGCCTCTGGGCCACATCTACGGGATGCTCCTCATTCCGCCCTCTGGGGCTGAGCACAGAGAGCTTAACTTCTTTCTTGGGACTACAGTTACAGCTTTGCACTTGTGAGCAAATTACAGCAGGACAAGCTACGGCTTCTTCATCTTGTGCTAGCAGTGGTAGGTAGTGTGTGTTCTTCTACTGACAGCAGTTGACCTACCACATTGATCTGGTGTCTCCGCCTTTCACTCTTTCTGTCAATGGAATGACAGATTTCATGTCACACCCACATGTTTCATTACTGTCTAGCCGTGTCTCCCCAGCTTGTATCTAGGAATGTGTAGGACGTTCTAGGAATCATTCCCCGAAATCCTTATTTAGAGGCAAAGTAGAGAGATTATCCCCTTGAGGTTGATCCTCATGCTCCATGTTCAGATGGATGCCAAAGAATTACCCAACAACATGTGACTACTGGTGCCGACATTCTTCTTTCCCTTCCTCATCAAATATGGAATATCTCCCAAGAATGTTGCGCTCTGCTCTCCATTCATGAATGGTCCCATACGGGATAAAGGCTCAAGACAGCAAATAGCTCATAAGCACCCGCTATCAACCAATCTATGAAGTATTTATTAAGCACCAACTGTGTTCTAGGCACTCTGCCAGGGTTTGAGATGCAAAAACCAAAGGGAGCCAGTTCTAGTCTTCAGGGAGCTTCCATTCTCCTAGGGCAGTGTTGGCGAAGGTTTTCAAGTTCTCATGCCCAAACTGCAACTTCATGCTGCCTGTGAGCCTTCCCCACCTCCCCCATTATCCCAGAGAGCTGAGAGAAGCCGTGCTCACTTTGGTGGGTAGGACAGAGGGATGGGGCATGGGCGCTGGGAAGACAGGGAACAGAGCAGCTCCCCATTCCAGCTGGGCACTCGTGCCAATATTTTGCCAACACTATCCTGGGGGGATACAACATATATCTGGATACTCAAATATAGGAGATATACAAAGTGATAAGGGAAAGGGAAAAGGCTCTTGGAAGAGATGGCATTTGAACTGAGACCTGAAAGGAGTTCTAAGAGGAAGAGGTGAGAAAGGAAAGCCTTCCTGGTATGAGGGCAGTCTATGCAAAAACCTGGGGATGGGACATTGAATGTCCTACACATAGAACTATCAGTAAGTCAATTTGGCTAAAACACAGACTGGAAAGAACAGGTAGCATTCATTCCTCTCTCTCTCTCTCTCTCTCTCTCTCTCTCTCTCTCTCTCTCTCTCACTCTTACTCTTACTCTCTCTCTCTCAATCTATATTAAGTATTGGTTCCAAGGCAGAAGACAGGAAAAGGTTAGGCAGTTGGGGTTAAGTGACTTGTCCAGAGTCACACAGCTATATAGAGGCTATATTTGAACCCAGGATCTCCCATCTCCAAGCCTGGCTCTCTATCTGCAGAGCCAGCAATCTGCCCCTACCAGGCATTCTTTCAAACGTAGCTATACCAGCCTTTTACCTTCTGAGGGGAAAGACTAGTGGACCAAGACGATTTGTTATAAAGGAAAGTGAGAAAAGTAAGAAGAAATCCTAGCAGAGGACCACAAGCAATTTGAAGGGTGAGACTTACTTTCACTTAGTGAAGGAATGTCAGGACAAGCCTCAGGGAGGAGATGGCAATAGAGAAATTCTGTGAAGGCACTTCTTAAGTCTTTCTCTTAAGCTCAAACCCTTCCAGGAAGTGATCTCCCTTCCAAAATACCTTTGCTCCTGAAACGCTCATGATCATTGATATGGGGAAGGAAAAAAGGTCTTTTGGAACCACATTGTCCGAGGTCCAGAGGATAGTCAGGGTTCTCTTGGAACCTCCAGCTCTTAAAACCAAACCACCCCCTCCATCCTTATTCCTCCAGCTTTCTTTAAGACCTTGATGGTGTCAGTTACTCTAAGGTACCTTGTCTTAGTCAAGGAACTCGCTTCCTAAGCTAGTGCCCTAGGGAGACAAGCTGGGGGAAGGGAGGGATGGAGCAGTGGGTAGATTGGCAGAAAGAAGGTGGGAACCCGACAGACTGGAGCCCTGCGGGGCTAATCCATAGACTCAGGGCTGGATTTCCCATGGCGGTTTTGTTTCCTTTGGGTAAGGAACCGAGACCTCAGATTGTGTCTGACTGGCAATGTGAGGGTTGGATTTCAATGAATGGGAAACTCAGCATTCAGGCTTTCTTTTTCTCTCCCTCCCTCTCTCCTTCCTTCATGCCTTCCTGCATTTTTCTTTTTTCTTAAGATCCATGCAGAGGATAGAAGAAGGGCAGGAGACACAGAGGATGATTCCAAAAGCATCACATGGATCTGAATGAATAGTGTCAGGAGGAATAGACTGAGAGGCTGGCCAGGGAAGCTGTGGACAACAAAAAGACCTTAAAAAAGGAGAGAGAGAGAGAGAGAGAGAGAAAAGCTCTGTCGGGAAAAGAGGCTTAAGCAAGAAATAGGACTTTTGTTTAGCACAAATGGGACCATCAGATCTGACAACTGAGAGAAGGCAGAGCTGCTTAATTCTGATTTAGCTGCCGTTTTTTTCTCTGCCAAAAAGAGGGATCTTTGAACTAGAGAGGGCAAAAAAAAAAAAACAGACTAATAGTTAAGAAAAATAGGAAGGGGGGCAGCTAGGTGGCTCAGTGGATTAAGATCCAGACCTAGAGATGGGAGGTCCTAGGTCTGAATCTGACCTCAGACACTTCCTAGATGTGTGACCCTGGGCAAGTCACTTATCCCCATTTGCCTAGTTCTTTATACTTTTCTGCCTTAAAATCAATAGTTCATACTGATTCTAAAACAGAAAGTAAGGGGGGGTTTGGTTATCTTTTTTTTTTTTTTAAACACAGTCCAGTTGGATTCACAGCCTGATAGTCATTGGCCTTGGGAGCAACTTGTGTTTCAGAGGAGAGGATAGAAACTTTATAATCTACTGATCAGTCATTGGCTTCCAGGGTCTGAGACAAGGTAGCCTCATTCTTTTTTGACTCTCTTGGGGACTGTCTTCCCCATTAGGTTCAACTCCTTAAGAACAAGAACTGTTATTTGCCTTTATTCAAATCCCCAGCACTTAGCCCAGTGCCTAGCACATGGTACACCCATAATAATGCCAGTGGCTGACCCACTAACTTTGCTTAAGATTTGGGGTAAAGGAAAGTAAAAAGACCATAGGGGTCAGAGGTGGCTCGCCATTTACACTGAGCTAGAGGCTCATTCTTATTTGGTGTGCCTAGGGTCAAGAAAGGGGGAACACTGCACCCCCTTCTCTTTGCTACTTAGAAGGAAGTGGCCTTCCTCAGGGGTCTGTGCTTGGCCCTATGAAGTATTTAATCTTTTTATCAGTGACTTAAAGGCAAAGATCTCAGGATGATCAAATATGCCTAGGAAGGCTAGATAACACTGTGGGGGACAGATTTAGATTTTAATTCTTTGTTATAACCTGGTTCTCAAGGAGAGGAATGGATACATTGGGAAATGGAGGTGATGTGAAAACAAACCATAGCAATAAAAATTAGAAGGCGAAGAAGAAAGAAGTTAACGTTATAAGAAAGGTATTGGGGCCAGCTGATTCCCATTTAATTTCTTGTTCTGGCCTGTGCCATATTGAAACCACAATGGGGAAAGTCATGCTGTAGAAGAGATCCCTGTCCTTGGTATTGATTCTAAGACAGAAGGTAAAGGTTTAAAAAAAAATAGAAATTGACAACAAATATGGGGCATAATGGCCATGGAAGTAGCTACGGAGTCAGGGATGGTTATTGGATCCATAGAGCAATCAATTGATACGCCCGTCCCAGAAGCAATAATCCTTTCTTTGGTTGACTTTACAGAACTCTGCCTAATTTAAATCCTATTTACCACTCAAGTGAAAAGATACCATTTGATGATATCATTTTGGTCTTCCTAGAGGACAAAGGACAGCAGCCAGAGGAAAAGATAGAAGTTGGAAAATGGCATTTGTTTGTTTGTTTTTAAACCCTTACTTTCTCTCTTAGACTTAATACTGAGTATTGAGTAAGGGTTAGGCAATTGGGGTTAAGTGACTTGTCCAGGGTCACACAGCTAGGAAGTATTTGAGACCAGATTTGAACGTAGGACCTCTCAACTCCAGGTCTGGCACTCTATCCACTGAGCCACCTAGCTACCTCTGGAAAATGACATTTAAGAGAGAACACTCTAGCAGTGGGTACAGTTTGGATTAGAGATGGGGACATGCTGGAGCCTGGGAGAGTAAGTAGGAGGCTCTCAAAGTAATCCAGGCATGAGTTAATAAAGACCCAAACTAGGTGGTGGCAAGAGATAATGGGAGGAGAAAGACTAGGAAGCACAGGTCAGGACCAGGTGACTGGGTGGTAAAGAACAGGGAGGAGGCAAAATGATGCTAATAGCTGTAAGCCTGGCTTACCTTGAGGATTATTGATTAACCAAAATAGGGAAGTTAGGCTGAGGAACCAGCTTAAACAGGAAGTGCTGAGAAGGGATGGAAAGTGAGTAGTTCAGTTTTAGGTGGGATGCTGGGTGATGTTGTTAGCCAGTCTCAAAGCCAGGAAGACCTGGGAATAAGCCCTCTCTCTAATATAGACTGACTGTGTGGCCCTGGGAAAGTTACTAAGCTTTTCAATGCACTAGGTCATTTTTTAAGATGTTAAATTTCACAGGGTGCCAACAAGCATTGGTGAAGGTTTCCTCACCTGGAAGTTCTGTAGTCCGATGAAATCAAGAGGTCCAGAACCAATACCACAACTGGCTGTTGTAGCACCCAAATGGACAGTGGGACAGTGGGACCGTCAGATGGAAATATCCAATGGGCAACTGGATGGGGTGGACCAAAATTTCTAAGGACCCTTCCCTGCAAGTCAGACTTGAACATGTCAGGGCTGCTTTGATTTTAGAGGACCTTTTAGGCTTTCTCCTCTCCTTGAATCCTCGTGTTAGCTGTCATTGATCATTCTTCCTTTCTTTAAAAAAAAAATCCTTATCTTCCATCTTAGAAATCAACACTGTATGTTGGTTCCAAGGCAGAAGAGCAATAAGAGCTAGGCAATGGGAGTGAAATGACTTGCCCAAGGTCACACAGCTAGGAAGTGTCTTCAGTCATATTTGAACCCAAGACCTCCTGTCTTTAGGTCTAGCTTTCAACTTCCTGAGTTACCTAGCTGTCCCCTAGAACCTCCATTCTAAGAAAGTACCCCAACTAGCTCAGTCTTCATTCTTTTCTAACTCCACTCACTGGTACCTTTTCCCTTTCCACTGTTCCTTTTCCAGCTTCTCCTCCATCCAAATGTAAGCTCCCTGAGGGCAGAGATTATCTTTCCTATATTCATATCCCTAGTGCCTGGATTATTATTTATAAACCATCATATGTTATAAATACTTATTAACTGGAGCATCTGAGAACTCCAGTTGTCTCCTTCAACTTGAAGAGAATGAATGAATGAATGAATGAATGACATAAAGATTGCCTTACCTATCTTATTAGTATAGTTAGCACTATTCTTTTTTTTTAGTTTTACTTTTATTGTCATTGTTGTAAGAGCACACTCATACAAAATCAAAACTCCCAAATAAAACCAAAGACACTGATGTGAAAGACGACTCCACAGTTCTTTCTCTGGGGGTGGACAGCACTCTACATCGTGTCTTTCAGGCTTGTCCCAGGTCATCGCATTGTTGGCTCTGTTCTTATCCCATTTTACAGATGAGGCTCAGAGATTAAGTTGTCCCAGTGTCACACATCTTCCTGACCTTTAAGCCCAACAATATAGTTTTTAAACATGCAACAGTTTTATTTTATTTTTGTTTTATTTTGTTTTTTTAATTTTTTTTTAAACCCTTAACTTCTGTGTATTGGCTCCTTGGTGGAAGAGTGGTAAGGGTGGGCAATGGGGGTTACTTGCCCAGGGTCACACAGCTGGGAAGTGTCTGAAGCCAGATTTGAACCTAGGACTTCCCGTCTCTAGGTCTGACTCTCAATCCACTGAGCTACCCAGCTGCCCCCTAACAGTTTTATTTTAAATGAATAAATATTTTAAAATTTTATCATTTTCTTTCTAACATAATAAATAGTAGCGGATATTACTCATATTAAAAATAAAAGCTCTTTGGGGGCACCAATAACTTTGAAGAGCGTAGAGGGGTCCTGTGACCCAGCAAACCCTTTCTTCATGCCTTGCTTTGTTTGTGAATTTATGTCCACAGAATGTACAATAGGCCCCAAGAACTCCTGGGAGGCACGGTATTGTGTCAGGCTGTCCCCACCCTGGCCCAAAAAAAGAGAAAGGAGTTAGTGCCTTGTGGTTTCTTTGGCAACTGCTCTCAGGTCCTTGAGCTGCCAAACCAGCTGATCTGGCCAGGCCACCGGGCTAGCTTATGCTGATTCTCTGGTCCCTCCCACTCTCTTGCACCCAGTGCCCTGAATCCTCTGGACTTTAGCCTTTCATAGGCTAGATCATCAATATATTCTTGGAAGGGACCTCAAAGGGCATTGAGTCTGATGCTTTCACTTTATAGGAAAGGACAATGAGGCCAACCGAGGTTAGATGATTTGCTAACGTCATAAAGGGAGTGACAAAAGCAAGATTTGACTCGACTGTATTTTCCCCTTTCTTGAATGTCATTCTTTTGAATGCTCTCAGCTTTTCATTTAAGGCTTAAATTTTCATTATATCTTTTCCCATTTTTCTCCTTCCTCTCCCCTTTTATTCAGACTGGTTGCCCAGACTCTGGCCTGGCCCCTTGCCCAGGTTGGAAATACAGAAGCCACACTCATGGCACTGATTCCAGGACTGATTAGCATGGAAGCTTCCACTGTCTTCATCTCAATGGCCCTGAGCTGTGGGGGGCCCACCGTTATTGGTGCCAGGCTTAATGTAGACCCCCTAAAATAACTTTAACCTTATTATATAGCTCAGGACCCCCAAACTCAAGTCATCATCTTCCAACAGGAGGGATCGTGCCTCTGAGAGGCAGCATGGGACAATGGAAAGTACATTGACTCTGGAGTCAAAAGACCTGGGTTCAAATCCCATCTCTTGTGGGAATTTAGACAAATCACTTCTAACTGGGCCTCAGTTTCCTTAATTACCAAATGAGGGAGTTGGGCTATCAGAAATCTCTTCCAACTCTAGATCTACGATGCTTCTTTAGTTTTTTTCTCAGTAAACATTTATCAAGTGCCTAATGTATCCGAAACTGTGATAAACATTTTTCTCTTTGTCCAAAGCAAACTGTTATGATATCACCTTCCCTCTTGGTCCCTGTTTTTGGGCTTCTTTCCCTTCCTAGGTACTACAGTCTGACCAAACTGGGTTTTTGAGAAGCAGCATTGTGTAATAGGGGGGAAATATCCATAGATTTGGAGTCAGAGGACCAAGAGTCAGTCCTATCTCTGATGCCATCCTTATGGCCTTGGGCAAGTCACACAGGACCCCTCTCTAGATACCAGTTTCCTGAGGGTATTGGACTAGATGGCCTCTATGGTTTTTTCCAGCTCAAGATCCATACAAGACCCCCGTACCTACCCACATTTCCCTTTCTCTGTACCTTACACAGAGAGTCCCCTCTTCTCATATTTATGATGTTGTCATTGAATTGTCAGTTGTATCTGACCCTTTGTCATCCCTTTTGGGATTTTCTTGGCAGAGATACTGCCCAAAACTCATTTTACAGTTTAAAAACCTGAGACAAATAGCATGAAGTGACTTGAGCAGGGTCACCCAGCTATTAAGTGTCTGAGGCCAGATTTGAATTCAGGTCTTCCTGACTCCAAGCCTGAGCACTCTAAGAGCAGAGCTTGTTTCTTGGGCCTTTTGTAACTCTCCATGGTTGATGCTTCAAGCCTATATAGACCAGAGGCTATATTAATTTTTTTTTAAGTTTTTATAATGATTGTTTTTTACAATGTAGTTTTCCCCCAACTACCTTTCTTGCCCCTCTCTCAGCCTTTCTTGTACCCAAGAAAAAGAGTTTAAGAAAATCAACAAAGTTGATGGAGTCTGTTTCCATGTGCATTGTGGTCTTCCCTTCTCTACCAAGGAGGAAGAAATGTGCTTTGGACTACTTACAAGTAATCTGAGCTCAGTTATCTTTTATTATGGTCACAATACATCTCTTCTCCTATCTCTCTGCATTTCTCAGATTAATAAGCTTCCTTCTAGCCTCAGACTTGTCCTTTGGACATGACCCTAGGCAAGTCACTTAACCTGATTTTCTAGCCCTTACCACTCTTCTGTCTTAGAATTGATACTAAGGTAGAAGATAAGGGTTAAAAAAAAGAATCGTTTCTGACTGGGGGCCCTTACATGGCACAGTGGGTAGAGTGCCAGCCTTGGAATCAGAAGGACCTCAGTTCAAATTCAGTTTAGAGACTTCCTAGCTGGGCAAATCATTTAACCCTGTTTGCCTCAATTTCTTCATCTGTCGAATGAGTTGGAGAAGGAGATGGCCAACCATTCTGAGATCTTTGCCAAGAAAACCCCCAAATGGGGACATAAAGAATCCGACATAATTGGATTGTCTTACTGTGCAATGTTATTCTGCAATTCACAGACCACCTTTTTTTAGTTATTCCACAATTGATGGGCATCTACTTTGTTCCCAGAGATTTCCCCCTCTACCTCAAAGTGCTGTAGAAATATATATATTTTTAATATATATACATAAATATATATATGTATTTTTATGTATGTATTTCCCCCCTCCCAATAGAAAGGGGACCTCAATTTCTAGAAGCCTTTGATTTGTGGTCCACATCCAGGAATAGGATCACTAGGTCAGAGGAGATAAACACAGTACTGTGGCTCCTCCCATCATTCCCAGTTGCTTTCCAGAGCAGTTGGACTCATTCACAACCCCACCACCAGTACACTGGTGCTCCTGGCATCCCACAGCCCTCGTCGCTAATTGTCCATGATGATGGCGGGAGTTGTTTTTGTTGGCTGTCATCTCATTGAAGCTGGGACCAAAGTGCTCAGCAAAATTAGTCACTTGAAGTTCCTCAACCACAACACTGTCACCTACCTCCATCCCTTTACTTTGGCTTCTCCTCATACCCTCCTCCCTCCTCCCATTTGCCCCTTGGGTTCTCTGGTTTCCATCGGGAAGAGGCTTAATTCCCACTTTTCCTGGGGAGGTTTTCCCCACTCCTCCTTGTTGCTAGTCCCTTCCACTCAGAGTTTATGTTGCAGCTAGGTGCCTCAGTGGATAGAGCCAGATTTGGAGATGGGAGGTCTTGGGTTCATATCTAGCCACAGACACTTACTAGCTATAAGTCATTTAACCCCACACTGCCTAGCCCTTACCGCTCCTCTGCCTTGGAACCAGTACACAGTTTTGGTTCTAAAACAGAAGGTAAGAGCGTGTATATAGACTCATCTTCCTGAGTTCAAATCTAGCCTCAGACACTTACTAGCTGGGTGACCTTGGGCAAGTCACCTCACCATATTGGCCTTAGTTTCCTCATCTGTAAAATGAGCTGGAGAAGAAAATGGCACTATTTTTGACAAGAAAACCCCAAATGGGGTCATGAAGAAATAGACATTGCTAAACTGAACTAAACTCAGCACTTTACAATTATTATCTCATTTGAGCTTCCCAACAAACTTGCAAGGTGGGTGCTATTATTGATCAGTCATTTTAGTCATGTCTGACTCTCTTTGGGGTTTTCTTGGCAAAGACACTGGAGTGGTTTGTAATTTCCTTTTCCAGCTCACTTAACAGATGAGGAAACTGTGGCTAACAGGATGGAGTGACTTGTCCAAGATCACCCAGCTAGTAAGTGTCCGTGGCCAGATTTGAACTTGGGAAGATGATTCTTCCTGACTCCAGGCCTGGAACTCTTATCCACTATACCACCTAGGCTCCCTGTTTCCTTGGTAGTGTTCCTCAGTTCTCTGGGCCCCACTTTCCTTATCTATAAAATGCTCCAGAGGTAATCATTGAGGGTTGGGGTGAGACTAAACCAGTGGTTCCCAAACTTTTTTGGCCTACCACCCCCTTTCCAGAAAAAAATATTACTTAGCCTCCTGGAAATTAATTTTTTTTTAAATTTTAATAGCAATGAATAGGAAAGATAAATGTACCTGTGGCCATTACTGCTCCCCTGGATCGCTGCAGCACCCACCAGGGGGCAATGGCGCCCACTTTGGGAATCACTGGACTAAATGTTCCCTGCCAGGTCTCAAATTTATGAGCCTCTAATTCCAGCCAAGGAAAGTGAATCCAAATCTGATTACCCTTAATACTGAAGCTTTCCCTCTTGAAGTTTCAGCAGCTAGAAATGGGCGGCTAGGTTTAAGTGAGCCTTTCACTTGATAAGGGATTTCCTTACAATGAGACTGGGAGGAGGCCAGCCTCCCTGTACTTTCTGACTGTTTGCTTTGGAAAAAAAAAACATTAAGGGACTAAACCCAATAAAAGAAACCTGCTCTATCAGCAGAGAACTCTCGATGAAAGATTGGGCTGAGCTATTATATTACAATAAATTCTGAATTTAGGCCAGATGACCATCAGGATCCCAAGATTAGGTCTGCCCCCTAAACCTCCAGATTTCTATTCTGTCCAGAGCTCCATCTTTCTAGTCCTCCAGGTTCTCTAGCCTTGGTTCTTCCCTCTTCTCTCTTTCTCACCCCTTAACATCCAGGCAGTCCCCAAGACAGGTTGACCTTGTCTCTGGAGTATAACCCTTACCCTTGTCACCTCTCACTTGACTAACTTCCAGAGGAAGCATCCTGGATGTGGTAAATTGAGGGCACTGGCTTTAGGAGCAAGAAGAAGAGATCAAAGTCCCAGCCCTGGCACTTGGTTAATTCCTTTTTAGGGATTTGAAAGGCTTTGTGGAACAATGGAAAGTCTGCTGGTTTTGAAATAGAAGGGCCTGACCCTTTGGAGGAACTCAATAAATGCTTGTTGAATTAAGTCCAGTTAT
Organism: Gracilinanus agilis; assembly: GCF_016433145.1. Lineage (NCBI taxonomy): Eukaryota > Metazoa > Chordata > Mammalia > Didelphimorphia > Didelphidae > Gracilinanus > Gracilinanus agilis. Next base: position 50,441,040 of record NC_058132.1, read on the forward strand.
CCATGTGATTTTGGGCAAGTCACCCTCTTTGGGCCTCAGTTTCCTCATCTGCCAAATAGAGGGGAAAGATTGGATTAGACTCTGAGGTCCCTTAAATCCATGATTCTGTGATCCTCTAGCTTCTTGACCCTGGACAGAAAATTAATTTCCCTTGTTGACTCTTTAAAAAATAACATTGTGATGACTATTGATAATGTATATAAAGTATATAAGGTCAGACACTACTGAACAACATATAAAATGTGCAAAGAACCCTGACTCTAGAGTCAGAAACTGAGTTCAGATTCTACCCCTGACCCTGACCTATGTGACTTGATTCTTGTAGTTGAAGTTCAATTCTTTATGACCCCATTTGGGGTTTTCGTGGCAAAGATACTGGAGTGGTTGGCCATTTCCTTCTTCAGCTCATTTGACAGATGAGGAAACTGAGGCAAACAGGGTAAAGTGACTTGCCCACAATCACACAGTAAGTGCATGAGGTGATCTTGAGTCAGTTCATCTCCCTGGACCTCAATATTCTCATTTATAAAATGAGGGATTGGAGTGCATGACTTCTTGGAGTTCCTTCTAGCTCTAGGCTATAGTTCTTTTATCTATAAGGCTCTATATAAATGAGCTACTATTTTTATTATATGTTATACTAAATAATATTTATGACCCTTAGCCATGATTATTAGCTTCAAAAGCTTTTTCTTTTACATCACCTAAATTTCCACATATATCCCTTCCTTTCCCCCATTCCTAGAGAGTTATTCCATATAACAATAAGGAAGGAAGGGAGGGAGGGAGGGAAAGAAGGAAGGAAAG
>NC_058132.1:50456734-50460451 GCF_016433145.1 Gracilinanus agilis
AGAGAGAGAGAGAGAGAGAGAGAGAGAGAGAGAGAGAGAGAGAGAGAGAGAGAGAGAGAGACTGATTGAAGGCTGAAGGCACTGGAGATGTTTACTCTGGAGAAGAGAAGAGGTCTCAGAGGTGTCTGAGCTGGCAAGATTTGGCCTTTTTCAAGGATTTTAAGGACTGTCACACAGAAGGATCTGCTTTCTTCTCAGAAGATGGAATTAGGCCCAGTGGGTGGAAGAGTCAAGGCAGGAAAATGGCCCCTTACTGTATGGCCAAACCTTCTGACAATAAAAGCTGTCCAATAAGAATGGGTGACCCCAAGAGGTAGTCTAGTCAAGTCAAGTCAAGTCATGTCAAGACAACAAACATTTATTAACTGTCTATTCTATGAAGCTGGGTAGTGCATGCCTTGGAGTGAGGAGGACTCAGACACTTACTAGCCGTGTGACCCTGGGCAAGTCACTTAGCCCTGTTGGCCTCAGTTTCCTCATCTGTCAGATGAGCTGGAGAAGTAAATGGCAAGCCACCCTAGAATTTCTGCCAAGAAAACCCCAAATGGAGTTACAAAAAATGAGACATAACTGAACAACAGAAAAAGCTATGTTACCCTGGGCAAGTCATCTAACCCTATTTACCTCAGTTTGCTCATCTATAAAATGAACTTTAAGGAAATGGCAAACCACTCCAAGAAAACCTCATATGAGGTCACAAAGAGTAGGACACCATCAAAAAATGATTAAACAAAAGTTCTCTACCAGGCACTGTATTAAGCTCCTAGTGTAGTAAGGTTTCCCTTTCAAAGATGTCTTTCTTTAATCAAAGGCTGCAGGATGCCTTTTTTATTTTTTTTTGGGGGGTGGGGAGACATTGTGTTAAGGGGGGAAAGCACAGGCTCCAAAGTCAAAGGAGCTGAGTTCAAATTATGCCTCTGATACTTATTACCTATGTGAGCTTATGTACATTATTTAACCTTGATGGACCTTTTTTTTTTCCTCATCCAAAAAATGATCAAATTGGACCAGATGGCCTCTGTGGTCCCTTCCAGCTCTGTGCCTGTGACTCTATTGATAAATCTGTAGCTTTTATATTTTACTGACTTCCACATCCAACCCCCCCACCACACACACATACCCAGAGAGCCTTCCTTTATAACAAAGAATACAAAAGAAAGGAGAGAAGCAGTTTCAGCAAAGTTAACCAACTCACCAACCAAGCCTGCCAGTACCAGGAAGTCCAAAAGTTTTATTAGTGACTTTCTAGTCTGAGATTCTCTGATTCAGCTCAAGTTCTGGGTCAACAAAATAAAAAGGTAAAGCGGGCTATCATTAGGGAGGGCTTCTAGAGTCAGGGTATAGTGCTATGGAGGGCCAGACTAAAGGAACCCAGAGGATTCTGATGGGGAGAGAGGCAGGCCTACAAATGAGATCACAAATTCAGTCAAAGATTTTTCATTTGCATTGTATGGGGCCTGCACTCTACCAAAGCAAACTGGGACTCCTCAGGGAACCCTGTACCTCCGGAGTTGTTGTTTAGTCATTCTTCAGTCATGTCCAACTCTTCCTGATCCCATTTGGGGTTTTCTTGGCAGTGTAATAATTAAAATTATGAGGCTGATAGTAGCTTAATAATTTTATTATATCAAAGTAGTAGTAATAAAGAGAGGGAAAGGTAGGAAAGATAGAGAGAGGTATTTAGTTTACTAATCTATTGGCCACCATGATGGATTGAAGCTTACTGCCAACAAGGCTCCCTCCAACTTCCACACTCCAGCCAGAAGACCCCAGCAGGTTCCTGGGTCTCCCCTTATAAGCTGTTTTCTCCACCCACTAGCTCTCACACGTCACATCTAAGGAATCAACCTTAGTTTCTTAATTTGCCTGGGCTGCCCAGAAGGGCAGTGCCTTGGTTCTTTAACTTCCTTTCTCTGAGGGCTTGGCTATACCTGAATTTGCTCAGTGGTCTTTGACCTCCAGGTCCCTGAAAGATGACGTTAAGCAAAGCAACTTAATGGAGAGAGAAATTAATTCTCCTCCAGCAATCCCCCCTGTGATTCTATTGGGAGATGAGCATGATGAAATCTCCCCAATTGAGGTCTGTGGAAGATTAACATGCCTAGTCTCCCCAGTGAATTGTTGCTAGTGCTGTTTGCCATTTTCTTCTCCAGCTCACTTTACAGATGAGGAAACTGAGGCAAACAAGTTGAAGTGACCTGCCCAGGGTCAAACAGCTAGAAAATATCTGGAACAGGATTTGAACTTGAGAGTCTTCTTAACTTAAGCCTAATCCTCTATCCTCTATGCTCCCTATCTGCTCTAAGGGAGGCTTTAGCAACAGTAAAAGTAAAATTGACAATTAAATAATTTAAATCTCAGGCTGATCCTGTGAATTGGTAATGCAAATCCATTTTACACACGAGGATACTGAAGCTCACAGAGGGAAGTAATTTGTACAAGGCCACACGAATAAGAAGTGATCATCTTAGGGCTCTTCTAAAACTACCCCAGGAAGTCAGGCTAAATGTATGAGCTAGGAGAAGCAGATAATAATCCATTTCTTTAAGACAGGGATAGTGAAAGGGGAGGGAGTACTGAGTACCAAAAGGACCTCTTGGCAGAAAGTTTGGGAACCACTCTTGCTAAAAATGAAAGTTTCCAGATTTGGGCAAGACAGATTATCTTCAAGCAGGCCCAAGGCTTCAGAATTAGTAGAACTCTGGGAAGGGGCAGGGTTTTTATGCTTGAGACTAAACTGGTCTGAAAAATCCCACCGTTCTTCCCCCTCCTTCTCTCTTCTGTGGAAAACTCTTGGGAGAGCTATAGTTTATAAAATAGATTCTGACCCTGTCACAGATTGACCCTCAGAGAAAAATGACCATCCTCTTCTTGGTAGCCTAAAAATGCCCCTGGCTTGGTTTTTCATCCAGGTAGATTTTGAAGATTGAATTCCTGGTTCATTCATAATATTGTGATTGAAAATTCAAAAAGAGCTACTGGGGAAACTGATTTGTTGAATCTATGTTGGACTTAGCCTGACCATTGGACATAGCCTGAATGGCCGTTTCAGTGATTTTATATTATATTTTTTAAAATTTATCTTCTGTCTTAGAATCAATACTGTGTCAGTTCCAAGGCAGAAGATCAATAAGGGCTAGGCAATGGGGTTAAGTGACTTGCCCAGGGTCACCCAGTTAGGAAATATCTGAGGTCAAATTTGAACCCAGATCCTTCCTACTTCAGGCCTGACTCTTTATCCACAGAGGCACCTAGTTGCCCCTCCTTGAGTGCTTGATTTTATAAAAATTCAAAAAAATTATTATTATGTATAATAATAAATTAAATAAGTGTAAAATAGAATAGAATTAAAATTAAAATATATAAAAATTAAAGACATGTGCTAAGACCAGATTGTTAGTGTACCTGCACGTTTTGTGTTGTCTACTTGCTGTACCTTGAACTTGGCACAAGCTTTCCCATATGCCTGAAATGTTTTCCTTGACCTCAGACACCACTTCCCATGTAAGAAGCTTCTCTCTTCTTTCTTTCCTTCCTTCCTTCCTTCTTTCTTTCTTTCCTTCTTTTCTTCTTTCCTTCTTTTCTTCTTTCTTTCTTTCCTTCTTTCTTTCTTTTCCTCCTTTCTTTCTTCTTTCTTTCCTTCTTTCCTCCTTTCTTTCTTCCTTCCTTTCTTTTCCTCCTTTCTTTCTTCTTTCTTTCCTTCTTTCCTCCTTTCTT
>NC_058132.1:50460457-50489476 GCF_016433145.1 Gracilinanus agilis
TCTTTCTTTCTTTCTTTTTCTTTCTTTCTTTTTTTCTCTCTTTCTTTTTTTTTAACCCTTACCTTCTGTCTTAGACTCAATACTGTGTATTGGTTCCAAGGCAGAAGAGTGGTAAGGGCTAGACAATGGGGGTTAAGGGACTTGACCAGGATCACCCAGCTAGGAAGTATCTATGGCCAGATCTGAACCTAGGACCTCCCATCTCTAGGTCTGGCTCTCAATCCACTGAGCTACCAAGCTGCCCCCCCCCCTTTTCTTTCTTGACTAAAGATGTTTGCTGTCTGGGCTCAGATGCTAGCAGTGTGACCCTGGGCAAGTCACTTAACACCTATTGCCTAGCCTTTACTACTCTTCTGCCTTGGAACCAATACTTAGTATAGATTCCAAGACAGAAGGTATGGGTTGGGGGGGGCAACATTTTCTTAATTGCCCCCCTCCCCCCCCACCCCTACCCAGTACCCCCTTCCCCCTAGAACCAGTTGCCATTCAGACTCAAGGACTGCATATTTTCCGAGGTCCCTGTTCCCTCCCCCTCCCATGCACTGGTTTAAAGGTCCCGGATTGTTTCTCTGAAATAGAATCCGCCATCCCTGTGCCCTGTGATCTGTCTGGATGTGATCTGAACCTCGCCATGGGACGGTTTTGGCTGGCACCAGCCATTCATTCTAAGTCCCCGCTTTGCCTGGACCTGGGATTTGGGGACAAAAGCGTTTGTGGGTTGAAACTTGGCAGGTCCCGAGCCCCTGTGAATTCTCCCTTTGTCTGAATGTAGAGCAGCCCCCCTCTTTGCGAGCAAGCACAAGGGCTATCATTCCCAGTTCTGCAGCCTGCCAGGAGGAGGTGTGCTGGCCGGAGCAGCAAAGAAGTCTCCTTGCGGGAGCTGAGAGGTCTGTCTGCGCTCAGGCAAGATGGCCTCATCTCTACGAGGCTCGGACGGTTCAGAAGCCTCCATGCCCCGTGTCAGGAACAAATCTGGGACTCTGGGGCCCCGGCCTGGGTCTTCTGTGCTGGAACAGTGGGCAGAAGCCAGAGGACCTGGATTCGAATCCTGAATTCGTCACTACCATTTGACAATTTGCTTCTTTGCCTCCCTACGGCTGTAAATGGAGGACTAGGGAGGCAGCTGGGTGACACAGCAGATAGAGCACCAGGTCTACAGTGGGGAGGACCTGGGTTCAGATGTGTATGGCCTCAGACACTTCCTAGCTGTGTGACCCTGGACAAGTCACTTAACCCCAATTGCCTAGAAAATGAGGGAACTGGAGGTAATGACCTTAAAGATTTCCTCTAGCTCTAAATCTGGGATCCGAATTCCCCGTACCTCTCGGTTCCTCGTCTGTAAAAGTAGGGGGAGGACTTGATGACTTGAAGATCTCTTCCAGCTCTACATCTATGATCTTAAAATCATGTGACAATATTTTCCATACCAGGATTCCTTCACTTTCTCATTTGTAAAATGAAGGAGTAAATGGATTTGGAGTTGGGAAGACTGGGTTCATAGGCTAGCCCTGCCACTTACTACCTATCTGATGGGTCCTCCCTGTGCCTCAGTTTCCCTGTCTGTAAGAAGTTGAACTCAGCGATCTCTAAAGCGATCTCCAGTCCCCCATCTCTGTTCTAATTTCTCTCTCATTTCTAATGGTCTGTCTTTTAACCCTTCCTTTCTGCCTTAGTAACAACTCTAAGACTGAAGGGTAAGGGCTAGGCAATGGGGGGGTTAAGTGTCTTGTCCAGGGTCATGTAACTAGGAAGTGTCTCTGGTCAGATTTGAACCCAGGTCCTCCCTTCTCCAGGCCTGGCACTCTTATCTACTGTGCCACCTACCTATCCCTCTTGCCTTTGCCCCTTCTTTTTTTTTAAGCCCTTTATTTCATATCTTAGAATCAATACTGTATATTGGCTCCAAGGCAGAAGAGTGGTAAGGGCTAGACAATGGGGGTTAAGTGACTTGCCCAGGGTCACACAGCTAGGAAGTATTTGAAGCCCATGTTCCCCCAATTCCAAGCCTGGCGCTCTATCTACTATGCTACCTGGTTTCCCAAGAGGGTCTCTTCTGAGCTCCTTCTCTGCCCCATTGTTCTGTGCTCTGGTTCTTCGTTCTAAGGGACAGATCTAGGTACTCCGGAAGGTTTCCAGCCTTGGATCCAGATGCTGGCATGAATGTGTTGCCTGCCTTTCCTTCACCAATCCCAGGAAGCTCGTATTATTCTTAGGACCCCCAGGCTGTGTTCGTGCAGGCAAGGTTGCAAAGATCCAGTTAAGGTGGGGGTCTGGAGTACCAAGGAGGGGAGCATGAGCTGCTTCCTCCTCTGGGTCCCCATCAGGTAAGATGTCATCCCTGCCTGGAGAATGCTCACAGTCTGCCTTACCTTTTGGGGTCCTGGTTCCTGGTCCTTGGAAGGGTATAAATGGGTTTTGCATTGCTTCTGGGCACCAGGGCAGGTGATTTATGATCCGTGTCTGCATACGGTGAAATGATTTGTATGTTGGCATCTGTGTGAGCCTGAACCTTTGTGCCAGGGGTCACTCTGGCCCCTGGGCATCACTGGGTGCCGTCCTCTGCCAGCCCACTAGCCTTTCCTACTGAATTCTTGTATCTGCCTGCTATGTCTAGATGATATTGTGAGCTCACCAGAAAAAGTTTAGACTTGAAAACAGGGCCAGCTGGGTGGCACAGTGGATAGAGTGCTGTGCTGGGCCTGGAGTCAGGAAGACTCATCTTCCTAGGTTCAAATCCAGCCTTAGATAATTCCTAGCTGTGTGACCCTGGGCAAGTCACTTCACTCTATTTGCCTCAGTTTCCTCACCTGTCAAATGAAGTGGAGAAGGAAATGGCAAAGTACTCCAGTATCTCTGCCAGGAAAATCCCAAATGAGGTCATGAAGAATTAAATGCAACTGAAAAATGTCTGAACAACAAAATATTTTAATACACCCAAGATGGAAATCCTCGCCCTCGACTAAGACATCTGGTTCTGTGTGCTTTTTTTCAGGTGAATCTTGAACCCAGGACTTTAGCATGAAGGGCTATTGGCAGGTATCCCCTGAATTGCTTCTGGTAATAGCTGGTAGGTATCAGGCTCTGTTGGGTAATATTCTGAATTATGAGTGAATCACAGAGTGTCAGCAGGGAGAAGTATTCGTGTTTTTACCTATTCGTGTGCCTGATAATTAGCCCAGTGCTCCATACTTATTAAGAAGGAGAAAGGAAACCAGCATTTATTTTTTTTTTAACCCTTAACTTCTGTGTATTGACTTATAGGTGGAAGAGTGGTAAGGGTGGGCAATGGGGGTCAAGTGACTTGCCCAGGGTCACACAGCTGGGAAGTGTCTGAGGCCAGATTTGAACCCAGGACCTCCTATCTCTAGGCCTGGCTCTCAATCCACTGAGCTACCCAGCTGCCCCGGAAACCAGCATTTATTAAGCATTTACTATATGCCAGGCACTGTGTTGAGACTTTACAGAGTGTCATTCATTCTCATACCAACCTTGGAAGATGTATTCTTATGATCTTCATATTACAGATGAAGAAACTGAGGCAGACAGAGGTTGAGTGACTTGTCCAGAGTCACACAACTAACACCAGTAGTTAGCATTGACTCCCAGATGAAACATAAGGGTTTAAGAAAAAAATAAATAAAAAGATTAGCTAAAGGAAATGAAGGTAGCTTTAGTATCAATTCTAAGATGCAATGGAAAGAAAGGGGTTGGGGGAGGAGGGAGGAAGGAAGGAAAGAAGGAAGGAAGGGATGGCTCTAGGTTATTGAATAGTTTCAGATAATCTATAACAGCGAGAGTTTCCTAACCAAGAAGACAGCTAGATGGCACTGTGGACAGAAAGCCAGAAGTTAGGAAGACTCACTTTAGTAAGTTCAATTCTGGCCTCTGACACTCAGTAGCTGTGTGACCCTGGTCAAGTCACTTAACCCTGTTTGCCTTAGTTTTCTCATCTATAAAGTGAGCTGGAGAAAGAAATGGGAAACCCCTCTAGTATCTTTGCCAAGAAAACCCCAAAGGAGATGATGAAGAGGCAGACATAACTAAAAACAGTTGAAAAACTTCCTAACCCACAGTTCCCTAAACCAATGAAATCATAGATCTGTTCCCTCTCCAAAAAAGAACTGACATATACGTGTATATTGCTCATAAAGTTTATGATTTTTTTTAATTCGGTCTCCTATTTGAACCACAGTCCTGTGAGGTAACTATTATCCCCACTTTTGAGATGAGGAAACTGAGTCTGATTGAAGTATAGTTGCCCTAGGTCATCTACGTAGCAAGTATCTGAGATGGCATCAAGCCCAAGCTTTCCTAACACTAACTCCTCACTCCATCCACTGTGCCATAATGCCTCTAACAATGCAGGGAGAGTTTTGTGTAGTGGGAATCTGCTGGCTTTGACCCTTAGCAGCTATGTGATCGTGGTTATATCTCTAAACTACCTCTCTAAGCCTCAGTTTCTTCTGTTGTCAAAAGGAGCAATAACCCTTGCACTGTCATCTCATAAGGTTGTTGGCAGGCAACAGATAATCTGTAACAGAGGGAGTTTCCTAACCAAAAGGACAGTTCAATGGCACTGTGGACAGAAAACCAGTTGGGAGTGAGGAAGATTTACTTTTGTAAGTTCAAATGTGACCTTTGACACTTAGTAGCTGTGTGACCCTGGGCAAGTCACTTAACCCTGTTTGCCTCAATTTTTCTATCTGTAAAGTGAGCTGGAGAGAGAAATGGAAAACCCCTCCAGTATCTTTGCTTTATAAACTGCATAATATTCCATATGCAGGAGCCATGAGGGAGGGAGGAGGATGGGTTCACCCAGGATGTCCTGCTTGGAAGCAACCTTCTCTCACATTCCTGCAGACACAAAATTAGCCCCCTTTTGTCCCAAAAGGAAAGAACTCAAGACTAAATACAGCTGTGGTTGGTGCTCTGTGTTACTACCACCAAGCCTAAGAAGGAGAAAAGCAGGAAAAGTAGACATGTAGAATGGATTCAGATGGAGTAAAAGGGAATTCTTTGTTCTCTGAGTTTACATTTGGGAAAGGGAATCCCTTATTCTCTTTGCCTAGTTAGAGCTGAACATTTTGGTTAACAATAACTTAATTAACCCTACTTAGCACCTCACTAGATTGTGAAGACAGGATTAACTCTCCTTTGTCTACCTTTTGATTGAATCAACAAAAGTTTGAACTAGGTAGAGGAGCTTGCAAACCACTTAGAATTCATACCCTCAGAAACTCCATTAGCCAGGAATCTGTGAACTCTTTTTAATGAGTATTCACCCCTCCAGGAGGTTAGAACTGGTTCCCAAAACACTGCCTCCTGGGCGGTGCTAGACAATTTGGAAGCTGTGATTGGCCCCTTTGAAAAGGAGAAGAGACAAAAAACCCACTATAAAAGGCCCTGAATTTCTGGGGTTAGGGAAGGAAGTTGACTCCAAGAAGGAGTTGGACTTCAAGAGGGAAGTCAGCTTCAAGAAGAAGGTTGGCTCAAGGAAGAAAGTTGGCCTCAGGAGTCACCTTCAGCTCAAGTCATTGTCTCTTTGAGGGAATTTGATTGAATAGATAGCTGGCTTTCCCTTCCTCTCTTCTGGAGAGAGTTTAATTCCTGTTGAAGGTCAACAAGTCCTGGTAAGATAGGCTAATGTCTTCTCTACCCTTTTGTATTTCTCTGCTTTCACTCTTTCCACCTCTTTTGTAAATAAAAGCTATTAAGTCATTTTGACTTTGAGCAATAATACTTTGAATAGGCGATCATCATTATTTATAATCTTCATATATTTTAGCCAACCATTAATTTTTACCTTTACAGTGGACAGTCTTCCTATCTTGGTCCAAGCCTCCAGTGGGAAGGCAAGGGTCTACACATGTTTTCCATCCATTCCAGGACCTGTTTGGGGAACCATTGTTGAAAACAATGTAATGAGTGGGGAATATGGCTGTACACATGGCCAGTCTGGACTCCTTTCTCTTATGCTCCATGTTGGGTGAGGAGGCAGAATCACTTGAAATAATCAAACACTTGACATACATTCTTTAAGCTCCTACTATGTGTCAGGCACTGTGCTCTGGGAATGCCTGTTGAGGTTCAAGTCGTGTCTAACTCTTCATGTCCCCATGTAGGGTTTTCTTGGCAAAGATAGTAGCGTTGCTTGCCATTTCCTTTTCCAGCTCATTTGACAGATAAGGAAACTGAGGTCAATAGGGGAAAGGAAGTGGCCAGGAACATACAACTAGATAGCATCTGAGGCTGAATTTTAACTCATGAAGATGAATCTTCCTGATTCCAAGCCCAGCATTCTATGCACCATGGTGCCACCTACCTGCCCCTAGTTGTTCTAGGGATACAAAGACACAAAAGAGACATCCTCCTGGAACTTAGAGTCAGTAAGAAAACTTTCATTCAGCCCCTTGGAGGCAAGGATTGTTTTTTTCTTGGTCTTAGTATCCTTGGAATTAACATAGATTTAACCATGGTGCACAGTAAACATTAAACATTTAATAAATGCTCGTTGAGTGATCAATGCCTGAGGTTTTGTCATAGCATACATAAGAGTCGGTCAGATATGGTATGTGTTGACCCTTTGGTATGTGGATTTTGAGATATTGTAGCTTCAAATATCTTTTTTTTTAAAAACTATTTTTAAACCAAGGAACAGATTTTGATTCACCATAATTATCAAAAGAGAAAATGCCATTGGCTTTCAGATAACAGATAAGTAATCCCTGTTTTGGGGACTAACAGGAATGCAGGATTAAAAGCAAGACCTTGCCCATGTAGGGCCCAAAAATTCGTCCCAGTGATGCTAAAAATACAACAGTTCTGGTGAGGACTTCTGAGCAGATCAGGGCTGTTGACAGAGGCAGTGAGAGCCTTTACCTTCCCTGAGCTCCATCCTTCTTCTGACCCAGGCTGATTAGCCCAAGTCCTACCCAGACTTGCTTCTCTAAATCGGATATGGGCAACTTTTTGAGCTTGGTATGTCCAAATTCGCCAAAAAACCAAGCATAACTCGGGTGGTGTGTCACTTCGAGAAAAAAAAACCATCATTTCACAATATTTATAGTTTAAATAACAAAAATGTATAATTGTAATATATAACTGTATTTAATAAACCAAGATAGGTAAATTAATAGAGGTAGAATTGTCATCTATAGTGCACAGAGCATCTACACTATCCTACAGCAAATGTTTCATCCTCGGCATGCGGCCCCAGATGTCTCTGTATGCAGCTGCATGTGACCACATGTCATCGAAAATGGCTGTGCATGTGCCATAGGTTTGCCATCACCTTTCCAAATCAAGAAATAGTTTTTTAGTGTCTGTTTGGTAAGGCACTGAACTGGCTGGCGGCTTACTTCTGGACAGGGGTCCAAGGCTGCTATCTAAAGGAAGAAGCATTATGATTTTTGGAGTCAGAGGGTTCAGGTTTGAAGCTCAAAGTCAGGAAATTGAACCCTAGTCCCTGTTTTTGTTGTTTGGTCATTTTTCAGCCTTGTCTGATTCTTCATGACTTCATTTGGGGTTTTCTTGGTCAAGACACTGGAGTGACTTGCCATTTTGTTCTCCAGTTCATTTGACAGATGAGGAAACTGAGGCAAACAGGGTGAAGTGACTTGCCCAGGGTCACACAGTATCTGAGGCCAAAATTGAACTCCAGAAGATGAGTTCTCTGTTTTAATTTCAAGCCTCTTCATCTATAGAATGAAGGGATGGGCTAGATGTACTCTGGGATCCCTTATAGCTCTAGATGCTTCTGAGATTAAGTTAGAATAAGTTGTCCCACAGAGGGGCAGTACATCCCTTTCTCAGCATGGTTTCTTAGAATCTTTAGCTTTTTTCTCAGAATTCAGTTTAGCAGTGCACATCCCCTGGGAAGTCTTCCTTGATTTCTTTATTTGTTAGTGCTGTCTTCTTTCCTCCCATGGGAACTCCTTGAGGCCAGAGACCATTTTTCCTTTTGTCTTCGTATTCTTAGTATTTGGAAACCAATCAGTGAATCCCCACACAAAACTTGCTCTATATGTGCTGAATATACATACTGTGGGCAGTGTAAAAGAGAATTCTTTGTTCTTTTTTCTCTCTTGAGTTAACAATAACTTAAGTACCCCTACTTAGTACCTCAGCAGTTTGTGAAGACAGGATTAATTTTCCTTTGTCTACCTTTTGATTGAATCAACAAAAGCTTGAACTAGGTAGGGGAGCTCACAAACCACTTAGAATTCACACCCTCAGGGGCAGCTGGGTAGCTCAATGGAGTGAGAGTCAGGCCTAGAGACAGGAGGTCCTAGGTTCAAACCTGGCCTCAGCCACTTCCCAGCTGTGTGACCCTGGGCAAGTCACTTGACCCCCATTGCCCACCCTTACCAATCTTCCACCTATGAGACAATACACCGAAGTACAAGGGTTAAAAAAAAAAAAAAAAGAATTCACACCCTCAGAAACTCAATCAGCCAGGAATCTGTGAACTCTTTTGATGAGTTTATATATTTTAGCCAAACCATTAAAATTTAATCCTTACAGAAGCTAGGTGGTGCAATGGATGGAGCACTGGGCTTGGAATCAGGAACACTCATCTTCATAAGTTTAAATCTAGCCTTAGTCATTTATTAGTTGTGTGACCCTGGGCAAGTCACTTAACCCTGGTGGTCATCTATAAAATAAGGAGGAGAAGGAAATGGCAAACCACTCCAGTATCTTTGCCAAGAAGACCCCAAAATGGGGTCACAGAGAGTCAGACACAACTGAAATGACTGAAATAACAACAGCAAAATCTAGACACTGTTGAAGGCTCTGGTAATACAAAGATAAAACTGTTTTTTGGTGTTGTTTTTTTTTTTTTAAACCAACACTAGGTATTGGTTCCAAGGCAGAAGAGCAGTAAGGCAATTAGGGTGAAGTGACTTGCCTAAGGTCACCCAGCTAGGAAATTTTTGAGATCTGAATTAACTCCCCTCTTCCCCATCTGTACCTTCCTTTCAGATCTTTTGGTGAAGGTATCCCAGAAGAGAAGTTCAGGATTTATTTGGAGGATACTTGAAGTTATCTCTTGAAAGCTGACTTAGCGGGTTGTTTTACCTTACTTTGAAAGCAAACACACCAACCAACCTCTGCCTGTTCAGTGTTTGTGTGTGGCAATGATGGCCCAGTCCAAGGCCAATGGCTCCCACTATGCCCTGACTGCCATCGGGCTAGGCATGCTGGTGTTGGGGATCATCATGGCAGTATGGAATCTCGTCCCGGGATTTAGCCACTCGGACAAACCATCGATACATGGGAACAGCAGCAGCCCCAGTGGTGGAATCCTCAAGAGCAAGACATTCTCTGTGGCTTATGTGCTGGTGGGTGCTGGGGTCATGCTCCTGCTCCTTTCCATCTGCCTGAGTATCCGGGACAAGAGGAAACAAAGGCAAGGGGAGGAGGAGATAGCCAGGATCCAGCATGAAGCAGCTGTCGGAACTCAGACCCAAGAAGAAGAAGACAGGTAAGCCAGCAAGCGATAAAGCTTTAAAAAGGAAGTTCCCCCTTTTTTTTTTTAATTTTATTTTTTAGAAAAATTTTTTCCATGGTTACATGATTCATGTTCTTACTCTCCCTTCCACCCTCCCCATCCCCACAGCTGACACACATTTCCACTAGTTTCTTCATGTGTCCTCGATCAAGACCTATTTCCATATTATTGATAGTTGTACTAGGGCAATTGTTTAGAGTTTACATCCCAAATCGTGTCTGCATCAACCCATGTGTTCAAGCAGTTGTTTTTCTTCTATGTTTCCACTCCTGCAGTTCTTCCTCTGAATGTGGGTAGCATCTTTACCATAAATCCCTCAGAGCTGTCTTGTGTCATTGCAGTGCTGCTGGTACAGGAGCCCATTACATTCGATTTTACCACAGTGTATCAGTCTCTGTGTACAATGTTCTTCTGGCTCTGCACCTTTCACTCTGCATCACTTCCTGGAGGTAGTTCCAGTTCACATGGAATCCCTCCAGTTTATTATTCCTTTCAGCACAATAATATTCCATCACCAGCATATACCACAATTTGTTCAGCCATTCCCCAATTGAAGGGCATACCCTCATTTTCCAGTTTTTTGCCACTACAAAAAGTGCAGATTTATAGCCTCACTCTTTGTGGTGGAGGAAGCTCCCTTTCTAAACTGCTGGTTTGGTTATTTGTGGGGACAAGTGGGGAAGGAATGCATATTAATACACAAACTTTTCCCCTTGCATTCGTCATTGGACACACTTTTCTTCCCATATGTGTTGTCTTAGTGGGTAGCAGGTGGGACATCTAGGGATTGGTGCTGACTTTGGTCACCTCCATTTCTCCATTGACCTGAGCTAACGGATGCTTTGTATTTGCTGTATTACAGCCAAGAAGAGGAGGAATCCCACTCAAGATATTATGTCCCCAGCTATGAAGAGGTGATGAACACCAATTACTCAGAGGTGAGAGAATTGGAACAGAACCCCGGGATGAACATGTCTCTCCCATCCTATGAGTCCCTGACGGGGCTGGACGAGACAACTCCCACGACCGCCCAGGCTGACACGGAGACCCATCCGCCAGACAGGCAGAACTCCAGGCTGGCCAAACGCCTGAAGCCCCTGAAAGTCCGAAGGATTAAGTCAGAAAAGCTTCACTTGAAGGATTTTCGAATCAACCTGCCGGAGGGGAACCTCCCTCCTCCCACAATAGAACCTTTGACTCCTCCTCCTCAATATGACGAGGTCCAAGAGAAAGCAGCAGCCGATACTCGGCCACCGAACTGAGCTCCTGATGGTCCTGGGGCATCACTGTTCCGGGCTTTGTTTTGCCAAGAGACTCCCAATGAGCAGGAATGGCTTAGTTTTAAAACTGATGGACCCCATATATATGTGTATCATATTAACTTTGGTGGGAAGGGAGGAGAGAGGTCAAGGAACAAGATCAAGAGCCAGAGGACAGCTGGGTGGCTCAGTGGATGGAGAGCCAGACTTGGAGATAGGAGGTCCTGGGTTCAAAATGTGGCCTCAGACACTTCCTAGCTGGGTGACCCTGGCCAAGTCATTTACCCCCATTGCCTAGCCCTTACCGCTCTTCTCCTTGGAACCAGTATACAGTATTGATTCTAAGATGGAGGGTAAGGGGTTAAAAAAAAAGAGGACTAGGTCAGACTGACATTCCACAAAAACTTACATAGCAGAGAGATTTGAAAGAAATCCACATCTTAGACATCTCTGTTTCTCAGTTGAAATTGAGGGACCTATTTTGGATCTTCGGTAGCATCTCTTCTGGATCCTGAGTTATTAGTAAAAATCACTCCTCT
The DNA here is from genome assembly GCF_016433145.1 of Gracilinanus agilis. Classification (NCBI taxonomy): domain Eukaryota; kingdom Metazoa; phylum Chordata; class Mammalia; order Didelphimorphia; family Didelphidae; genus Gracilinanus; species Gracilinanus agilis. The sequence continues at coordinate 50,471,767 of NC_058132.1, forward strand.
TTCCATATAGGAAAGGAAAAAAAAATTTTTTTTGGCTTTCAGTGTTTGTGTGTGTTTTCCTTTTCCCAGCAGAAATGGCTTTTTTTGTTTGTTTCAAAGAGAAAACAGGAAACGTCTCTGCCGTCACGAGCATTTAGAAATGTTAGCAGCAACGTGCAAGGGATTCTTTTGTCACCAGACATTTAAAAATGGTTCAGGGGCCCGGAACCCAGGGCTTGGGCTTGGGAAAGCCGATGAAGCTCTCACTTCTTTGAGGGCCAAAGGTCTGCCGGGCTGCCCACCGTGGACGGGTACTGGTCTGCGCTGGCACATTTCTCTCCTCTCTCTTACACGCCTGGGGAGGAGCAAAGCCAATCCTCCCCGAAGTGTATCCAAGATGCCCGATGTTTTCAAAGGTTTCTTCTAAAAACTGTGCAATGGAGTTTGTTTGTTTGTTTGTTTTTAATAATAAAAATCATTTTATATGTTGTATACCCGTGTCCTAAACTACTCAACCAAGTGAGCTCATAGACTCCGGGTTCCAGAAGAGACGATGTTGGTTTGGACTCAAAGGCTCTGGATTCGAACCGTGCCACCTGTGCCATATCACATCTCTGGGCTTCATTTTCTTCGTCTAGAAAATGAAGGGGTTGTATTCATAGGTGATGTGAAGTTTTCTTTTTTGTTGTTTTTTAAGCAGCCTTCTGATTTCATTGGGGTAGAGAGCTCCCACTGGAAGAGCCCCATCCCCAACTAGTTCAGGTGGAACCTTCTCTGCATCTCTTAGTCCTAGAATTGCCTGCGGATACCAAGTGCTGGAGTCCCAGAACCAGTCTGTCAGAGATGAGACTTTGAACCCAGGTCTCTGTGACTCTAAGGCCAGCTCTTAACCATCCTCCTTGGCAGCCTCTACGTGTAACGGAGAGGGACTAGATCATAGGGAACTTCTGAACTGAGGATCCTCAGTGCTTGGCACACAGTAGGTGTTTAATAAATGTTTATTGACCAACTGAGGGGGGCTCCCTCTACCAGCATCTACTAAGTGCCAGATACTATATGAAATGCTTTACGATTATTGTCTCAAGTGCTGGTCTCTGTACCATCTCTGCACCTTAGATCCTCAGGTTGTTGCTGGGGACACTAAGTGGGCAAGTGACTTGCCCGGGGTCACACAGTCAGTACATGTCAGAGATAAGTCTTCCTGACTCTGAGGTTGATTCTATACTCTCCTAAATTTTTTAGAATGTTTTTTTAAACCATTACAGTCTATCTTACAATCGATACTAAGTATCGGTTCCAAAGCAGAAGAGTGGCAAGAGCCAGGCAATCAGGGTTAAGTGACTTACCCAAGATCACACAGCTAGGAAGTATCTGAGGCCAGATTTGAATCCAGGATCTCCTGACTCCAGGTGGCAATCAATCCATTATCCTACCTAGCTGCCCCATAGTATTTTTTTTTGTTTGTTTGTTTTGTTTTGTTTTTTTAAACCCTTAACTTCTGTGTATTGACTTATAGGTGGAAGAGTGGTAAGGGTAGGCAATGGGGGTCAAGTGACTTGCCCAGGGTCACACAGCTGGGAAGTGTCTGAGGCCGGATTTGAACCTAGGACCTCCCATCTCTAGGCCTGGCTCTCAATCCACTGAGCTACCCAGCTGCCCCCTGCCCCATAGTATTTTAATAAAAAAAGTAAATGAAGGAGGTGGGATTGAATGAGCTAACCAGTCCAGCAAAGCGAAAAGGCCATTGGAGCTGACTGCTAATGACACTGGCATGTGGAGCAATCATGAGAAAGTATTTTCTAGAAACAAAGAACACAGGGGACATCCAGGTGTCTTAGTGGATGGAGAGCCAGGCCTAGAGACGGGAGGTCCTGCGTTCAAATCTGGCCTCAGACACCTCCTAGCTGGGTGACCCTGGGCAAGTCACTTAACCCCCAGTTCTTAGCCCTTATCACTCTTATGTCTTGGAACCAACACACAGCATTGATTCTAAGGCAGAAGGTAAGGGTTCAAAAAAAAAAAGAACACAGAATTTAGAGCTAGCGAGGCCTTTGGAAAATATTGGCAGAGCTGGATAAAAGAACTTGAAGATCAGAGATTCTTAGCTTGGGTCAAGTGAATTTTAAAATATACATACATATATATATATATATATAAATGTACATCTTTCAATTACATTGAAATTAAAGTATATGTATCTACTTTAATTTCAATATAATTGGCTTCCTTTATAGTCCTGTGTGTTTTATTTTATTAATTTAAAACACTGAGAAGGGGATCGAAGGCTTCATGAGAGATTGCCGAAGGGACCCATGACAGAAACTATTAAGACTGGCTTTCCCTCCCCCATTGCCTGCCATCTTAGAAAATGAAAAGAAAGAAAATAATTCTCTTAATTTTCGATAGAAAGCTATGGCTTATACTATGGTTCAGATCTGACCACAGCCACTTTTTAATAGCTATATGCCTGGGGAAAGTCACTTAATCCTATTGATCTTGGTTTCCCCAAACTGTCAAATGAGCTGGAAAAGAAACTGGCAAACCACTCCAATATCTTTGTCAAGAAAACTTCTAGCTCAGTGGATGGAGAGCCAGAGCCAGAGATGGGAGGTCCTGGATTCAAGTCTAGCCTCAGACACTTCCTCGCTCTGTGACCCTGGGCAAGTCACTTAACTTCCGCTGTGTAGCCCTTACCACTCTTTTGCCTTAGAACTGATATATAGTATTGATTCTAAACTGAAAGATAAAGATTTTTTTTACATATAGAAAACCCCAAATGAGGTTTCTTCTGATGAAGAATCAGACAAAAGCACTGGGGGGTGGGTTATTTATTCATCCCCCACTCTACAGAAAATTAAAATAAACAGACTCAGAAGGGAAAGGGTCTTGCTTCTGGTGCCACAGCTGGGAATTACCAAAGCCAAATTTGAAACCGTCTCCAGGTTACTTTCTACTCCTTCCCACTCCCTTTCTTAGCAATGCTAAGAACTCATGTTGTTCCAGGAATTCAAGGTTTACAAAGCACATCCATGTTCTGAGGTAAGTGGTACAAGGAAACTGAGACTTAATTGCAATGACTAGCCCAAGGTCACACGGTCAGGGAGTCCTGAAGCCCTGGCCTCATGGCTTAGTGGACAGAATGCTGGACTTCTAGTCAGGGAAGTCAGAAACTGACTTAGAGAGGCTCTCTGCTGGCCAAGAGACTTTGTAGTACATCCCACAGCCCCTGAGATCTCATCACTGAAGAGCCCATCTGGAGAGTGACTTTAAAAAAATGTACTGCCCCTCTTCATTGCCCTCCCTCCCCCAATTATATCCTCCTTTACTACAAAGAGAAGGTGACCCCAAATCTACCAACCATTGATGGTGTGCATGCAGCATTCCTCACCCACAGCCCCCCACCCCTAAGGAGAGGAAAGAGTTGTTTCCTTATGTCTTCTAGACCACGATTGGCCATGGCAATTCATCTTCTCCGTTCCTTTTTGAGTTTATTTCTGCCTCATTCTTTCTCCTAGCTTGACTTACTTCTGCTAGGAGTAAAAATCTCTGGAGACTATATACTCATTTACAATTATTTATTGGACAGTAAAAGCAATTTGGAGAGAGAAAAGGCACATAATCACATGACTGGTCACCTAGCTAATCTGTGTTTGCCAAAACTTATATCCTCTGCATCAGTTCATATAAGCTTTCCTATCATTCTCTGAATTCATGCACACATACACACACACTTTTTTTTTCTTTTTTAAACCCTTACCTTCCATCTTGGAATCAATATTGTATATTGATTCCAAGGCAGAAGAGCGGTAAGGGCTAGGCAATGGGGGTCAAGTGACTTGCCCAGGGTCACACAGCTGGGGAGTGTCTGAGGCCAGATTTGAACCCAGGACCTCCTGTCTCTAGGCCTGGCTCTCAATCCACTGAGCTACCCAGCTACCCCCTACATACACTTCTTATGGTGCAAGAATATTCCATTATGTTCATATTCTCCAGTTTATTCAACCATCTCCCCAAATTAAGGGACACTCACTTCTTTTCCAATTTTTTTGTTGCAGTAAAGTATTACTCTGAATATTTTGCTATGTAGAGGACTGTTCCTTCTCTTACCTCCTTGGTGTCTCTTCCCAGACATGGGATGACTGAGTCAAAGGGACAGTTAAGCCAATAGTGACTTTTGTAGCTACAAAGACATAAAGTCCCAAACTAAAAATGCTGGGTAAGAGGCACCCTGAGAAGCCAACTTCTACAGGGGGGAAAGTGTGTTAAACTGATGGTAGGGGATGTCTCCTTGGTTCTACAACTTACTAACTTTATGACCTTGGACAAGTCACTTCTCAGAGCCTTATTTCTAAAAGAAAGATGTTAGATTAGACTTCTGAGGACCCTGCCAACAGTGTGATGCTATGACCTCCCTCAATGCTAGACCCATAGAATCTCAGCACGTGCATATGAATGCTCAGAGTTCTTTCTGAGGGTGCTGGCATCTCACCACTTTGGAAGGTCCTTCCAACAAGGCAGGATCCATCCCATCCTGGGCATTTTCTGGATAACCGAACACTAGGGCCCCCTGTGTCCATGGGGGATATGTTCTAAGACTCTACCACAGACGGCTAAAATGGCAGATACAAGCGAATACCTGTAAACCCCCACATATATGTGTTCTCTCCCTGATCCTGCCCCTTGGCTCAGTGCTCCACAGCCTCCCACCTTCACTGCACCCACAAAAAAATGTGAACAGTCCTCCAGCATTTTGAATTAACTACAGATAACTGAAGCACATGGGGTGGGATGGAGTGGGAAGACCCTACTGTAATTGTTTTCTCAGACTCCCAGCAGAGTCATTTTCCCTTTTCTTCTGCTATTATGATTTCCTTGCCCACCCTTCTTGTATGAGTCCACATTCTTCTGTAAGTTCCCTTCAGAGGTTTCACCCAACATTTGGACAACCTTCCTCAAATCCTGCCATTTTCAAGGACTAGTGGAGCAGCTGCCCAGCTGTCACACATCACATCTGAGGAATCAACCATAGTTTCTTAATTTTCCTGGGCTGCCCAGAGGGGCAGTGCCTGTGGGATCACTTTCCCATCTCATTGGTTCATTGGTTCTTTAACTTCCTTTCTCTGAGGGCTTGTCTATACCTGAATTTACTCAATGGTCTTTGACCTCCAGGTCACTGAGAGATGACATTAAGCAAAGCAACTTAATGGAGAGAGAAATTCTCTTCCAACAATCCCCGCTGTGATTCTATTGGGAGATGAGCATGTTGAAATCTCCCCAATCTTCTCTTCCAATCCTTCATCTTTTTAGCAGTATCTTACTTCTGATCCACCTATAATCCAGTCTCAACACTGCCATCTATCAACAATATGACCTTGGATAAATCATTTATCTCTGAATACCTCAATTTCCTCATTTGTAAAATGAAAGGATTGGATTTGATCGCCTGTGAGATCCTTCCTGGTCAGAGACATCTCCATCTGAAATGTTCTAAAGGACTACTTGTGCCTCACATGTGGTAGAGCTGAGTAGCCACAGTTAGACATGCTACATCATGATGTCTTTGGTCCTTTTCAGAAAGGATGGATGAAGGCAACAACAATATATACGATGGTGTTCTCACTCACCCTGTGCTTCTTCATTTCCCTTTAGGTGAAATTAATTTTCTTTGGAGTCTGTGGATTAATTATTTAGTTACCATTTATCTAGCATTTTAAATTTTACAAAGCCATTTTCCTCTGCATTGAGCATTATCCCCTTTTCATTCATAGATGAGTAAATGCAGACTCAGAAAGAACTGACTTGTCCAGGGTCACATCCATTAAGTATCAGACACTAGATTTCAATCCAGGGCTCCTGAGTTCTTGATTCCAAGTCATGTTGCCTTTTTGTATTTTCTGATGAATTCTCAAAAGGATGGAGGGCAAGCAAATTGTACTCCAGCAAAAAACAAAACAAAACAAAAAAAAAAAACTCTGCATATATAAAGAAATCCTTAGGAAACAAAGAGACCTGATACCATTCAACCTCAGCTCTGCTGCTTGCACCTGTGTGAAATCACTTCCCACTCTGGGTTTTCATCATCTACAGAATGAGGAGATTGAGCTTTACAAATGAAGAAACAGGTCCAAAGAGTAGAAATGATTTACCCAAGGCCATAAAGGTCACAGAGCCCAAAGAGTAGAATGAAACAGGTCCAAAGAGTAGAAATGATTTACCCAAGGCCATAAAGGTCACAGAGCCCAAGCTGAGCTTCCTCTATAATATTATACTGTGTAACCCAATAAACACTTAATAAGTATCTGTTGCTGGACTAAATGATGGGTGCCTGCAAATGGGACTCTCATAACTTTCGAGAAGTAGTTGCTTTGGAAGCACCCTTGGAAGGGGGACAGTATAGAAACCATGAGATGCAGGTGGTAGTAGCAGTTTGGAGTCTCTGCGGTGAAAAGCTGTCTTCAAGGACAAGTCCTGTCTCTAAGTGCCATTGTATTCACCTGCCAGAAAAACAGGACATGAAGAAGAGAATAGTTCAGACGCCATTAATTTTGAAACACAAAATCAATATGTGACTTTACTTCCTGGGCAATCACCCATCAGAAAGATGGTTGCTGGAAGAACAAGGTAAATGCCAATGGGGCGAAAACCTAACTCAATACAGTCTTTCAACAAGGCAGTTTTCCAGGGGGACTAAGGACCTCTCCTCCTAGGTTGCCAAGTAAGGATTGGAATTACAGGTACTTGACTCTCAACTTCTAGAAGAGTACTCCATGGCCTAAATCTATGTTCCTATGATGAAAAATCATAACTGAATAATTTAAAGTATGACTGAAGAAGTCAGAGATCCTACGGTGAAGATTCTGTGGTCGCCATAACAGAACACTCCAGGTTAGCTTCAAGCATTGCCCTGCAAAACCACACAAACAAAATGGGGCATCAAAGAAGCCTGGCTTTACTCACTGGCCACAAGTATTTATAAAACAGCAGTATTCAAAAATCTGACCTTGGACCACTTTGACTAATCACTGACAAAAGGAATATTCTCATTAAATCAAATGATTCAACCCAGAATTCCTTTCAATAGTGAACTGAGATTTCATTGCACTGACCTTGAGTCAGATAATTAGGCCTCCAATAGGAATAGAAAGATAAAGAGGACCCTGAATAGAGGTATTCCTGGTAGGTACCTCCCATGGAAGGAACAGTATTTGAGGAAAGGAACCCTGCTACTACTGTGTGACCTTGAGCTAATTACTTTATTTCTGCCAGTCTCTTTCCCCATCTGTAAAGTGGGTATATCTCAGATCCCTGTCTTGAACTGGAAAGGATCCTTGAGGTCATCAAGTCCATCATCTACCCCTAATTTGATATGATATGTGATTTTCAGGACCTCCCTTAACTTTGGAACTAGAAACCTACTAGAATATTCTAGGTGCTTCTTTTCCCCCATATTTGAGTTGGGGTGATCCTCATTTCACTCTTCCTTTAGAGAGGGATGTGGAGTGGATAAAATGAAAAACTCAGCTTGGTATTAACCAGGAAATAAACCAGGGAAGGGAAAAATTTCTTAGACAAATTGTTTAATCTGGCCCAACCCTGCACACTGAACCTCATTTCTCCAATAATACCCGTACCAGTTGACTTTCCCCACCCTCCAAGTACACAAACATTCACACTTTGCCTTGGTTCATGCCACCTTCTGTCCCCTCAGAACTTCCCTCTTCCTCCCTCTAGTCTGAATATTCATCTTCCCCCTTTTAGGCTATTATATGACCTGCCTGCTCTATGGAAGGTTCAGGAGCTCCCTGTTGTCCCTAGAATTAAATATACACTCAACCATTGGGTGGTAAAAGGCTTCAGCCTGCTACTCCAAGAGATGGACATGTAGATGATGAGGTTGACATGGGCATTGGCAGAACTAGCTCAGGACACACCATATGCTGACCCTGATAGAGTGATGTCATTTGGTCTTCTTTGAGTAGGAAGGGTGACAACCAACCAACCAGCCAAGTGCTCCACGTTGAATCCAGAATACTCCCAACACATTCCGGATAAATCAGCCCACTTGATGTCTGGCACAAACTATCCCCTCTAATGGGAGTGCCCTCCTTCCTGGAAGAAAGAAGCTCCCTAAGAAGCCCGATTCCTCACCACCATCAACCCACCTCCCCAGACGGTTCTGCATGTATTTTGTATTTTCTTATCTGTGTACGTGTGGCAAGGATTGTACTGTTTCTGTCTGGATAGCTGGTTCCTAGCACCATGCCTGGCAGAGTAGGCTCTCAGGAAAGGCTAGTTGGATTCCACTGGACTCCTTTTGAAGTTAATCAGCAACAGTTGATTATTTAAGTAGAACATTTAATTATTTAATTTAATTTTATCTAATTTAAGTTGAACATTTAATCAATCACTTTTGTGCCCATTATTTCACTTTCCCCAGCTAGACTGTGCTAAGCAGTTTATAATTATTATTGATTTTGATCCTCACAACAACCTTGCAAGGCAGATCCTATTATTATCTTCATTTTAGAGATGAGGAAACTGAGGCAAACGGGGTAAAGTGACTTGCCCAGGGTCATACAGCTACTAGTAAGTGTCAAGGCTGGATTTGAACTTAGGTACATGAGTCTTCCTGACTCCAGTCCCCATGATCTACCCAGCGCCTCTCCCAGCTGCCTAGGATGAATTATGCATGTATTAAAGTGCCCTTGTAGACCTCTGGCTGATAGAAATCACTGAGAGCTGACTATGTTTGCAATTATGATACCATAAGGTCAAACCAATTCTGCACTGTATAAAGGAAAGGTGAAAAGGGACAGAGTTAATCCTGGGCTTTTAAACTACAAGTAGAAAATCAATTAGACCCCACGCCTAATAAATGGCTAAAGGTGAAGAGCCCTTGTGTTGTTATACTAAAAGTGCTAATGAGGGCTGTTCAGCCTCAGCCAAGCCTGTGATTGCCATCTGTTTCTCCCTATGCAGATAGCCACCACCCTAGTTCCTGCCCTCATGTCTCACTTGCACTATTTTTTTTTTAATTTTAAACCCTTAACTTCTGTGTATTAACTTATAAGTGGAAGAGTGGTAAGGGTAGGCAATGGGGGTCAAGTGACTTGCCCAGGGTCACACAGCTGGGAAGTGTCTGAGGCCAGATCTGAACCCAGGACCTCCCGTCTCTAGACCTGGCTCTCAATCCACTGAGCTACCCAGCTGCCCCTCTCACTCGCACTATTGCAACAGCCTCCTCATTGGGCCCCTGCTTCTAGTCTCTGCCTCTCCATTCTGCTTTCTGGATGTTCAGTCAATCAAGCTGTGACCAGCTCTTTCGGAGGTTTTCTTGGCAAAGATACCAATGGTTTGTCATTTCCTTTTCCAAATCTAACCTCTACAGAGCAGCTCAATTTGGTTTTGTTGTTGTTTTTATTTTAATAACATATTTCCGCCTAAGTTTTCTGAAGTTTTAAGATCCAAAACGTCTTCATCCCTTCTTCTCTCCCCTCTCCCAGAGCTGACAAGCAATTTGATTTGGGTTATGCATGTCCCATCACACAAAACATATTTCCATGTCATTCATTTTTGTAAGTGAATAATCTTATAAAACCAAAACTCCATAACATATACTCGAATAAACAAGAGATAAATCATATGTTTTCTTTTGAATATCTATTCCCGTAGTTCTTTCTCTAGATGTGGACAGCATTCTTTGTCAGATGTCCCTCAGAACCATCCTGGATCATTGTACTACTGTTAGCAGTAAAGTCTATCATATTTGATCATTCCTCAATGTTTCAGTTATTTGTGTATATTTTCCTGGTTCTGCTTATTTCACTGTGCATCAGTTCATGGATCTCTTTCCAGCTTTTTCTGAAATCATCCTGTTCATCATTCCTTATAGCACAACAATATCCCATCACCATCGTATGCCACAATTTGTTCAGCCATTCCCCAATTGAGGGACATCCCTTTAATTTCCAATTCTTTGCCACCACAAAAAGAACAGGAACTGCTCAATTTGTAAAGCTAAAGCACAGATCTGGGGATGCCTCACTCCTGCTCAAAAAACTAGCAGTTTCCTATCACCACAAGGGCAAAAGAAAATTCTTCTGTCATTTAAAGCCCTGCAGAATCTGGTTCTAACCTATCTTTCTGGGATATTTGTTCATTATATTCTCTCATTCACTCTATATTTCAGCCAAATCGTTCTAGTTACTATTCCCTGAACAACATTTCACCTCCCATTTCCATACCCTTAAATAGGAATCCTCCCTCCTCGTTTCTTCCCCTTGTTATCCCTAACTCTAAGCAGCACTTATATTTTTGTTTATCCTTCCTTTCAAAGAGGACCAGTAACATCATGGGGGCATGTCTAGATGCTCCTGGGTTTGATTTAAGTGATGTAGAGTTGCAGAAAATCATCAGCCTTCCTCACTCCCTCTCCCTCCTTCTCTCTCTTCCCCCCCTCTCTCTGCCCCCCCCATACCTTCTGTCTTAGAATGGATACTAAGTATTGGTTCTAAGGCAAAAGAGTGGTAAAGATTAGGCAAGGGGGGTTAAGTGGCTTGGCCAGGGTCCCACAACTAGGAAGTGTCTGAGGCCAGAACTGAATTCTGATCCTCATGACTTCAGGGCTAAAAGTCTATCCACTGAGCCACCTAGTTGCCCCCAACCTCATTCTTTCTTCCAAAGTCATCAAAATCCAGGGGCAAGACAAAAGTCAAGACATATGGCAATGGACAAGGATGCAATGTATGGCCTTGACATCTTCGATGTCTGACCAAGTTCTTTTTTTTTTTTAAAAAACCCTCACCTTCCATCTTGGAATCAATACTGTGTATTGGTTCCAAGGCAGAAGAGTAATAAGGGCTAGGCAATGAGGGTTAAGTGATTTGCCCAGGGTCACACAGCTAGGAAGTATCTGAGGCCAGATTTGAACCCAGGACTTTCCATCTCTAGTCCTGGCTCTCAATCCACTGAGCCACCCAGCTGCCCCCTCTGACCAAGTTCTAAGGACTCCATAGTGCCTACTTCAGGCTTCCTCATGGACTTTGGAACAAATTGTTCTCATCTGTCCATTCCATCTGGTGACATCTTCATATGCCTTCAGTAAACATTCCCTTAATTCACTGAAGGATTTGAGGTCTGTCAGTTACCCTCAACCTGGTTTAGCCCCTCTGCCAAGACAGTTTTACCAGGGTGCGGATGCCCATATTATAGCTGGGTGGCTGGTGGACACAAAAGGTGGATGAGCAGCCCTGAAAAGGTTTCAGCAAGCCCTCACACCAGACCTGCTAGTCCTTCTCCTTGAACACCACTTATACACCTCTTGTTATATTGGACTCATGTAATTTTTCCAATTCCGTCAGTCATTTCAGTCAATTTTTCATGACCCTGTTTGGAGTTTTCTTGGCAAAAAATACTGGAGTGGCTCACCATTTCCTTTTCCAGCTCATTTTGCAGATAAAGAAACTGAAATAAACAAGTTTAAGTGACTTGCCCAGGGTCACACATCTAGTAAGTGTCTGAAAATAGATTTGAATTCAGGTCCTCAAGACTTCTGGGCTGGTGGTTTATCCACTGTGCTATCCAGCTGCCCAAATTATGTTGTAATCGATAATTAAATATACAAGGAAATAAGCACCTCAATGTCACTATAATATAGCCTGGGGAAATGAAGCTGCTCCCAAAAGGACAACTACATATAGACCTTACACCACCTTGCCACCCAGTAGAGCTCACAGATGTTAGGGGCTGTGTAGTTTTATACTAAGATAGACAAAGGAAGATGGACTTTCCAATACAGGGTAAAAAAGCTCTATATTACCTAGGCAGCTAGGTGACATAATAGATGGAATGCTGGACATAGAGTCCAAGAAAACCTGAGTTCAAATCCAGCTTCAGATGCTTACCCAGTATATGACCCTGGGCAAGTCATTTCATCTCCATCTCCATCTCCTTCAGTTTTCTCATCTGCAAAATGGGGGTAGTGATAGCAATTACCTCCAAGGGTTGTTGTGGTTATAAAATGAAATGATAAATGAGATGATATTTATAAAGTGTTTTGTAAGTCTTAAAATGTCATAGAAATGCTAGTTGTTGTTTTTCTTATTATTACTATACCAGTCATAAGAAGGGCAAATAAATCTAACCAGAGTTGTTGATAGAATTCCTTTGTAACCAGAGACTATTCATTAATCACTCCAGCTATCTCTATCTTCAAGTCCTTTTTCTCCAGTAGAGGAAGGGTCCTAATCTGACTAGTCTGCAACAGACATTAAAACAAAATGTTAGAATTGAAACACACTTTGAAATATAGAAGACTAGAGCTGGAAGAGAACTAAGAGATGATCTAGTGCCAGCGTTGGTGAACCTTTTGAGCTCAAGTGCCCAGAGGGCAAATTCAAGCTGTCTATGAGCTCCTGAATTACCTGAGAGAGCTGAGGGAGAAAGTGCTGGCACTGGGTGGCTGGACAATGGGGTGGAGCACTGGGCTCCACCCCATTGTCCTGGGGCACTGGGAAGAAGGGGAACAGAGTAATTCTCAGAGTGCTGGGTCTGCACTCATGCTATGTCTTCCACAATACTGATCTAGCCCAACCTGATCATTTTATGGATAAACTGAGAACATCAAAAGAGACATAATGTCCTGGGCACTGGGAAGAAGGGGAACAGAGTAATTCTCAGAGTGCTGGGTCTGCACTCATGCTATGTCTTCGACAATACTGATCTAGCCCAACCTGATCATTTTATGGATAAACTGAGAACACCAAAAGAGACATAATCAAGGCCACACAAGTCATTATTCACAGAACCAGGCACAGAGAACTCTGGTCTCCTGAATCCTGAGCCTGTGCTTTTTCCATGATCTATTTAAAGATTTATGGTCAGGGTAGAAAAACCCAAATTCCGACCTATCTCAGAGGGTGGCCATCTTTGTGCCCAAATTTCCCAAAGTGATTAGTCTTTGCAGGGAACAAAAAACTTGTGCTTTTAAAAAGAGTCCCTTTACAGAGAACTCTGAAAGAGCTAGGAAGACTTTCTTGGCAGCAGGGAAAGGGGCTAACTTAGGGACAGTGTGGGAGAAGAAAATAATACTGGAAATATTTAGGCTAACAAAATGTTTCCATGGAAAGAACACTAGTTCATCAAAGTGGCATGATAGAAAATAAATCCACATAAATCATCATTTCTGATTAATTCAAATTTTAACACAGGTCCTCTCAACTATAGGTCTAGCTTTCTATTCACTGAGCCACCTACCTACCCCTAAAAATTGAATTAAAAATTAAAATTTTTAAATTAAAAAACCCAGCATTTTTGAGGGGACAACACAGAGTATTAAGGATATTTCTCTGGCAAATTTTCACATAATCTTGTCTGGAATTTCCTTTCATTTCCCCAACCATTTCCAAAATTTGCCTCCATATGTATCCATCTTTTTTAGCTTCTCTTTATGTGCTGTCTTCCCCATTAGGCTAGAAGCACCTTAAGGCAGGCACTGATTTCTTGGCTTATATTTTATCTTCAGCACTTAGCCCAGTGCCTGACATGTAGTAAGTACTTAATAGATGTTTTCTTTTTCTTTTTCTTTTTAATTCATTCATGATTGCATTCTTGATGGTTTGAATGAGGTAGTCAAAGTTAGTTGCAAGCATTGTTCTGTAAAAACTGCCACTAAGACAGAAGGAGGGCACTTTAGGCTTAGCTTTATTCGTGGGCCACTTAACAGCTTGCTACTTTGAGCTACAGGTGTGTCTCACTGGTTTATTATTGTTCAGTTATTTTTAGTCGTGTCTAGTTCTTCATGATCCCATTTGGGGTTTTCTTGGCAAAAATACTGGAAGGGTTTGCCATTTCCTTCTCCAGACATACATGACAGACGGACAAATAGAGAGTATAGATGGCTAGATGGATGGACGGATGGATGGATGGATGGATGGATAGGTGGATAGGTGGATGGATGGATAGGTAGATGGATGGATGAGTGAATGTATATATAGATGGGTGAATGTATATATGGATGGATGGATGGATGGATGGATGGATGGATGGATGGATGTATATATGTATGTATGTATGTATGGATGGATAGGTGGATAGGTGGATAAATGGATAGGTAGATGGGTGGATGGATGGATGGGTGGATGGATAGATGGATGGATGGATGAATGTATATATGAATGGCTGGATGGATGGATGGATGGATGGATGAATGTATATATGTATGTATGTACAGATGGATGGATGGATAGGTAGATGGATGGATGGATGGATGGATGGATGGATGGATGGATAGGGAGATGGATGGAAGGATGGATGGATGGTGTTAGAATATTTAGATTAGCTTAGGAAGATTTGAGTGACAGGGACAGCTAGAGAATTCTATGTGTGAGACACAGAGAAGGAAAGACAGTTGAACTCCTGGGAGGGGGGACACTTGCTTTTCTCCTGTGTGTGGAGCCTAATAATCAGAGGACCCCTACAATCAAGACCTGGTCTGCTGGAGGTTGGTCAAGCTGTGGTGAGACATTTCAGTGATGGACACTGAATGTCAATAATCTTAGCTCCATCTCCAAGCTTGGATTTACTGGCAGTTACCCTGGTCATCTTTGAAGATCTGCTGAATCTATCTACTGAAGATCTGCGAACACATGTGAGATCCCAAACTACAACTGGACCTGTTACTACAATTGTTAGCTTTGCAGTACTATAGATATATCCTCTCAGACCTTTGGGAGGGACCCCTTAGTATTTTCAAGATAGAAAACCTGATCCCTTCCCTTACCTGTCCCCAAAATTTTATTAAACCCTTTTTATACACAAACCCTTCTTTGTTATTCCTCCTTTCCCAAACCTGACACCTCATTGACATTAAGGACCCACTGTGATTGACCCAGCTGTTTCCTTGGTGGGTTTTCCTCTCTACTCCATTTTCTCCATTCCTAACCTTTCCTAAATCACCTAGGAGTTATTTACCCACTGGATTTCTTTATTGAACCCACATTCATTTAGTTACTAATTACAGTGGGTGGATGGATGGATGGATGGATAGGTGAATAGATCTATCAAGAGATAGAGATATATACAGAGTAAATGGGACACAATCCCATATGAAAGACACTAGAAATTGGAGGGACTGGGAAAGACCTCCCTCTTACAGAAGGTGGGATTTCAGCTGAGTCATGAAGGAAACTAGGATATGAAGAGGGAAAGCATTCACAATAAAGGCCTTTCTGACCTTGGGGAATTTGTTTCTTAACTACCAGATTATAAACTGGGGAGCTCAGGAGACTAATGGAGTTACCAAGCAAATGAGGAAAGAGTCCAAAGTTCGTCAGAAGGTTCTGCTAATGAGCATGTCACCTAGAGTCAGGTAACAGCACTGGCAAAGGGTGTAGAGAGCATCAGCGACTCTCTTGCTTCCTAAAATCTGTCAAATTGCCTTGGCAGGAGTTCCTTGATGCTTTCTCACAATCAGAATCTGCTTCCTTTGCTATAAAAGCACCAAAGCTTAGAATATAGTCTCAAGTCAGATACTTTCTAGCTGAGTGATTCTAGGCAAATCACTCAGCCCCCTTACCACTCTTCTGCTGCAACCAATACTTAGTACTGATTCTAAGATGGAAGTTGAGGGCTAAAAGAGAGAGAGAGAGAGAGAGAGAGAGAGAGAGAGACAGAGACAGAGACAGAGACAGAGACAGAGACAGAGAGACAGAGAGAGAGACAGAGAGACAGAGAGACAGAGACACAGACACAGAGACAGAGAGAGACAGAGACACAGAGACAGAGAGAGACAGAGACAGAGAGAAGGGAAGGGAAAAGTGGAAGAAAGGAGGGAATAGAGGAAAGAGTGAGCAAATGAAGAAATGAAACACTAGCTCTAGAGTCAGAAGGCCTGGGTTCAAATTCTGCCTCTTATACTTATATCACATAACATCTATGTGAACTTGGGCATATCACAACTTTCCTGGACCTTGTTTTAGTCATGTTTATGAAGGGTTGACCTATACGACCTCAGAAGTCCCTTCAACTGTAGAAAATTAGTATTGAATTGGGATATATATTTATTTTTATTTTTTAATTTAATTTTTAATTTATTTCCATGGTTATATGTTTCATGTTGTCTTCCTCCCTTCTTCCCTACCCACTCCCACAGTTGACAAGCAATTCCACTGGGTTATACATGTATTATCACTCAGAGCCTATTTCCATATTATTCATTTTTTAATATAATAATCTTTTAAAACCAAAACCCCCAATCATATACCCATATAAACATGTGATAAATAATATGTTTTCCTCTGGATTTCTACTCCCACAGTTCTTTCTTTAATTGTAGATAGCATTCTTTCTCTTAAGTTCCTTAGGATTGTACTGGATCATTGCATTGCTATTAGTAGCAGTGTCTATTACATTTGATCGTCCCACAATATTGCTGTTACCGTGTACAATGTTCTCTTGGTTCTGCTCATTTCACTCCGCATCAGTTCACATAGATCTACCCAGTTCATATAGAAATCAAGTGATTCATCATTCCTTATAGCACAAGTATTCCATCACCATCAACACAGCCATTCCTAATCAAAGGACAACCTCTCATTTTCCAATTCTTTGCCACCACAAAAAATGTACCTCTAAATATTTTTGTACAAACAGGTCTTTCCCCAATTTTTTAAAATCTCTTCGGATTACAAACCTAGTAGTGGTATTGCTGGATCGAAGGCAGGAGGACCAGGGTCCAAATCTGGCATCAGATATTTCCTCGCTGTATGACCCTGGGTAAATCACTTAACCTCAATTGCCTAGCTCTTCTCTTCTTCTGCCCTGGTACCTATACTTATTTGACTCTAAGACAGAAAATAAAGGTTTAAAAAAACAAAACAAAACATGAAAAGACCAATAAGAAATTACGGAGAGTTAAATAATTAGAAGCAAGAGAATATCATATACAGCAACAGAAATACTGTATGAAGAATGACGTGTGTATGTCTACTTCCAAAAAAAGGACTGGTAAAATAGGAACAAGAAACACATAGTGTGTGTGTGTATTTTTTAATTTTTATTTATTTATTTTTTGTCAGATAGTGCCTTCTCTAGTGCAGGGAGAGGAAGGAGGGATTTACCTAGAAATATTTTTTAAGTGTGTGTGTGTCACAAGACCTTTATTTCCTAAGCTTATATGGTCAGGTTATTAATAGACCTGAGGGTCCCAAGGGAGCAGTTAAGTTCCAGAAATACTCTACTTTCCATCACTGGTTCATTCTCGACAGCCTTGAATTTTAGTATGTCTCACCAGTTTTCTTTTCTGGGACTACAGAGATGGGGAGAGTGAAGGTGCCTTGCATCCTGAGTGGGCTGGGGTCCTGAGCAAGTGAAGAGCCCTGGATGGATTTTGGGGTTGAATACATGAAGGAAACAGAGAAACATGTACCTTTGAGTGAAGCTGCATCTCCTGCTGACCTGGGTTACAAAGAACATTTTCTCTATAATTCCCAGAGTCCTGGGTCTTGGGCAGAATGAAGTGAATGTTATGGTATAGTGAAAGGAGAAAGCGGGAGGAAATGCCCAGAATGTTGAGTTTGGGGTCCAAAGGACCTGGATGGGGCCCCAGATCTCCCACTTACAGAACTGTAGCATCCTGGTTAGGGGCCTCACATTCTTGAGCTGCCATTTCCTCACCTATCACAAGGGAATAATAATCCTTGTTCTTGCTGCCTTGAGATGATTTAGCGTGGGG
>NC_058132.1:50489548-50527658 GCF_016433145.1 Gracilinanus agilis
GGGGGGTGGGGGGGGGGGGGGAGGTGTATTACACTTTGAGTCTGGAAATACAAGCCCAAATTGGGCCTCTGACATTGGGTACATAACTCTGGGGATGTCAGCTCACTCCTCTGGATAGCGGCCATACTCTAAAATAACAAGTCAGAAATGGGTTGTGATCTGTGTTGGTGGAAGGAGTTACTCTCTTTGGAGTTCCTAACCAGATTAATGTATAGGATCTTCATGGAATGACAACTTCCCTCAAAGGTAAGGTCTGTGGGGAGAAAAAATGTTTTATACCTTCAATTCTATAGAAATGGAAGTTAATGATGAAAACCAGAATTCCCCAAGAGACAGTCAAAAAGAATGAATAACCAGTTGTCAAAGAATGCTCCAGATTCCTTTATAATAAGAGAAGAAGGAGGAGGAGAAGAAGAAAGAAGAAGAAGAAGAAAGAAGAAGAAGAAGAAGAAGAAGAAGAAGAAGAAGAAGAAGAAGAAGAAGAAGAAGAAGAAGAAGAAGAAGAAGAAGAAGAAGAAGAAGAAGAAGAAGAAGAAGAAGAAAGGAGGGAAGAAGAAGAAGAAGAAGAAGAAGAAGAAGAAGAAGAAGAAGAAGAAGAAGAAGAAGAAGAAGAAGAAGAAGAAGAAGAAGAAGAAGAAGAAGAAGAAGAAGAAGAAGAAGAAGAAGAAGAAGAAGAAGAAGAAGAAGAAGAAGAAGAAGAAGAAGAAGAAGAAGAAGAAGAAGAAGAAGAAGAAGAAGAAGAAGAAGAAGAAGAAGAAGAAGAAGAAGAAGAAGAAGAAGAAGAAGAAGAAGAAGAAGAAGAAGAAGAAGAAGAAGAAGAAGAAGAAGAAGAAGAAGAAGAAGAAGAAGAAGAAGAAGAAGAAGAAGAAGAAGAAGAAGAAGAAGAAGAAGAAGAAGAAGAAGAAGAAGAAGAAGAAGAAGAAGAAGAAGAAGAAGAAGAAGAAGAAGNAAAGAAAGAAAGAAGCAGCAGCAGCCTGGGTGGAGAAATTATTATCACTGTCTCCATCATCATAGTCATCAACAACTTTGTCATTATTTTGAAAGGAAGAGACCTTTCTTGCTTTAATAATAAATAATAACATTAGAAATCTTCATCTCATCATCATTTCTCTAATATTATATCATTGCTTTCTCACATGAGGAAAGCACCTAGTAAACCTTAAAGTGGGATATGAATAGAATCTTTTTTCTCATTATTATCATGTGATAATACATATATATCCTGGTGGAATTGCTTGTCAGTTCCAGGAGGGGGGATGGAAGAAGGAAGGGAGACAACATGAATCATGTAACTTTGGGAAATTTACATGGAAATTTGTTATTGGAATAAAATAAAAAAAATAATGATATACTATTATCAGATGGTCACAGACTCTCAGAGTTAGAAAAGACCTGAGAGGCTACTAGTCCACACCATGCTTGAACAAGAATCCTATCTGTACAATCCCCTCACAAGGATTTACTTATAGAGTTCAATAAAGGAGAATACATGACCACCCCAGACAGCTCATTCCATCAAAGGATAACTGAATAGTTGGAAGTTTGCCGCAACATCTAACCCAGTCAGAGACTTAATATTCCTGACCCTTTTCTTAAGGGATCTTTAACATGCTTTGAGATTCTTCCTCTAGTTTTTGCTTCTATCTTCTATATGTCTTTTAAAAATATAACCTGAGAAATGTTGGAGTCAGATAGATGCAGTTCAAAGCATACCACCTTTCATGTTAGTGTATTCACTATTTTATTTTGGGATTGTGGTTTTGTATGAGCGCTCTTTTACAACAATGACCAATATGGAAGTGTGTTTTTGCATGATAATTCATGTCTGACCCTGAAAAATAGTGTTTTTTTAATTTGAAATTTTTTATTTAATTAGAGTATTTTCCCACGGATCCATGATTCATGTTCTTTCCCTCCCCTCCTCCCACTCCACTCTCGTAGCCAACGAGCAGTTCCACTGAGTTTTACATGTGCCATTGATCAAGGCCTATTTCCATATTATTAATATTTGCAGAAAAATAAAGTTAAAAAAATATAACTTGATTGGTGATTACCCTGTGTATCCACATCTGTCTTTTGAGCTCCCACCAGAGTGCTTCCATTTACCCCAACCCAGCCACCAATAGTGATCATGTAGATCTTTGTTGTTTAATCACTCCCTGAGGACTTCCCATTCAGACTAGGCTAATGTAACTAATGTCTCTGGTAGAATCTTAGTCCATCCCATCCCATTTACCCTTCCTCTGAATTCTCTGAAATCTGCTCTCCCTAAATCTAAGCTATCAGACTATTCCTGGCTTTCCTCTCCTCTATCATAAATCCTATGACAGGTTTAGATGAACTGGTCACAAATTACAAGACAGGAATTTTTTTGTTTCATTTTTGTATTCTCAATGCCTTGTATGTAATGGACACTTAAAATTGCTCCTTAAATGTATAAATCAATGCCACTTCCCCCCCAAGATTCCAATCATTTCCACTCCAATAACCAGTTTATAGTTATTGATGAGAAACAGATACAGAACTAGTTCTTCTTCCTTTTGAAGGATTAAATTACCTTTGAGGAAAGTCAAGAAATTATTCTCTTAGCAGAGAGAGTTTTAGCAAATACCCATATCATTGGTTTCCCATCACTTTTATATAACATGCCTCTATATCCATGTTGGCAAACCATGGTACGCATACTGAAGCATGCCAGAGGAGACTTCTCCCTTCCCCCTCTCCACACATGAGGATATTTCTCACATCACCCACCTCTCTGCCCAGCAGTCCAATGGGAGTGCTTCCTCCCTCTCCTCTCTGGGGTAAGGCAGGAGGCTCACATGCAGTGTGAGAGTTGCAGTTTGGGCACTTAATCCCTGAAAGGTTTACCATCACTGCTCTATACCATATGTGATGTTTCATAAACTTATTTGTTTCTAATTCCATTGATTTTTATTTAAATTCTTTCTGCCATCCATCCCTCCCTTACTAGATTTCCTCACATGAAAATGTACCGAGAAACACACACACATACAGAATATATGTGTGTATATGTAAACATATGTGCATATTCATCCATATATGCATCCATATTTAAGTTCTGACTGGAATGCCTCAAGGTAGATTCCTCCCCTACAATCACTGGGTTGTCCTAGTGACCCCAACTTGTTCTCACACTGACAGATCTGAATTCCTAAAGAAACTACACTCCAACTTTCTCAGGGTTCTAGAGGCAAACTTGTGGGAAAATATGCTCCCCCTACTAATCACTATAGCTCTTGAATTCCCACTAGAGTGATTCCATTTACCCAAACCCAGCCACTCACCTTGATAATTTAGATCTTTGTTGTTGTTCAGTCATTTCAATTGTGTCCAACTCTTCATGGGACTGCATTTTGGGGGTTTTCTTAGCAACGATATTGGAGTGGTTTGCCATTTTTTTCACATGTGAGGAGCTGAGACCAATAGTGTTAAGTGACTTCCCCAGGGTCACCCAGCTACTAACTGAGGCCAGATTTGAATTCAGGAAGATGAGTTTTCCAGACTTCAGACCTTGCATTCTATCCAGTGCACTACCTAGCTGC
Source organism: Gracilinanus agilis (assembly GCF_016433145.1). Lineage (NCBI taxonomy): Eukaryota > Metazoa > Chordata > Mammalia > Didelphimorphia > Didelphidae > Gracilinanus > Gracilinanus agilis. The sequence goes on from NC_058132.1 coordinate 50,493,115, forward strand.
CCTGTATTTAGATCTCAAACATGACCATTTATTTAGCAGCAAGGTAAAAGCAACAGTAAAACCATATAGGACAAAAGCAGGAATAATAAATATATCACAGTCCACAAATAAGCCTGGGCCACACACTCCTAACAATATAATCAGTATCCCTGGGAGACAGTGGTCCAGCAGAAACCTGGCAAAGCTGCACAGATGTGTGGGAAACCCATTTGGTCAGCGTAAGTCACAGCTCTGGAAATGTACATTTTGATGTCCTTTTTCTGTCTCAATAACTACATATAAAAGTTCCTTCATGATCATAGCATCTGTGTCAAACAGAATGTTTTCACTAGAAAGTTGAGTTGATGATACATGCCGTGCTTGAATAAGCTTTCACCAGTTGTTACGTCTCCACCCAGCTAGTCAATTTATTGGGTAACTTGTCAGAGTCTCTGTTTTCTTTTTGTTTCTGCTCAATGAATGTACTCCTCAATAACAACTATAGTATCCATCACTACCAGCTTTAGCCTTAGTTGTTATCCACAGCTGACAGAGTGTAATAATACTCTTTTAGGAAAAGGTGATGACTTTTATTTTAAAGTTTATAAAATCCACTCCTACTGCATTCCTTTTGATGTTGAACATTACACATTAAGCCATTGATGTGATGGTTAATTTTACAGAACTGGGTGGTTTTTTTAAAATCCTTTATTATAAGGGATGGCTTTCTGGGAGGAAGAGGAGGAGAGAGAGATTGTGAATTGAAAGTGATATAAAGACAAAAGGTATCAATGATTTTTTTGATAAAGAAAGAACAAACACCAAGCTTGCTCCAGGAAAAGAAAGAAGAAAATACACCTACATCTGTTCTTTGCAGAGGTGACAGGCTATAGGTGTGGAATACTGCATGTATTATCACATTCTACTGCTGTATTGCTTAGTTTTTTCTTTCTTTATCTGTTGTCTCAAGAGATGACTAGCTGAGTAAGAGGAAAGTATGAGGCAGAGAGAGAAGAGAGAGGGGGGAGGGGAGGAAGGAAAGGACGGAGAGAAAAAGAGAAAGATCAATTTTAAAAATTAAAGGAAAAAAGTTGACTTCAGCTCTAACCCCTGAGATTGTATGAATCTGCTTCTTTGGGGCTTTTTTTTTTAAACCCTCACCTTCCATCTTGGAGTCAGTACTGTGCATTGGTTCCAAGGCAGAAGAGTGGTAAGGGTGGGCAATGGGGGTCAAGTGACTTGCCCAGGGTCACACAGCTGGGAAGTGTCTGAGGTCATATTTGAACTAAGACCTCTCACCTCTAAGCCTGGTTCTCAATTCACTGAGCTACCCATCTGCCCCCTTCTTTTTTGCCTTTTAACCTCTAATACCCTCATAATTTGCAGAAGAAAAAAAAATGCAGCATAACATAACTTCTTGGGTCTTTTTCTTCTTTTAAAGGCATTCCAGTGTCTTCTACTGATGTCCTCCTCTAATCCAGAAAAATCATTGCTCTTGAGTCAAAGGGCCTCATTTCAAAACCTTCCTCTGGCTTTTGTGACCCTTGAGACCTTGTGAAAGGGTCCTACTCCCTAAGCTTCAGTTTCTTCATCAATAAAATAAGGGAATTGGGCAAAGATCATCGAATTAAATCTAGAAGAGACCTCAGGTATCTTTTGGCCAATTATTTTATTTTAAGGATAAGGAAATTGAGGCCAAAGAAGACAATGACTTGTCCAGGATCACACAGCTAGGAAGGGTCTGAGGCCAGATTTAAACCCAGATCCTTCCAACTCCAGACCAGGCTTTCTATCTGCTAAGCCCCCTAGCTGTCCCTTCTGTTCTTGTGGCTGTAAAAAAAACCTTAAAAGCCAAATAGGATTTTATATTTCATCCTGGAAGTGATACGGAGCCAATGAAATTTAATGAATGGGGTGGGTGTGACATGGTCAGAGCTATGCCTTAATTATCAGTTTGGCAGGGGTGAAGGAGGGACTAGAAAAGGAGAGGCAGGAGACAGGCTGCCCCCCCCCCAAGGCTATTGCAGCAGCCCAAGTGTGAGGTCATGAGGGCCTGCAGCAGAGTGGGGGCAGTGTCATAGAGAAGGGGGTGTATTTGAGTGATGTTACAAAGGTAGACACCATATAAATTGGCAAAAGATTAGCTATGGAGGAGTGAGAGAGAGTGAGGAATCGAATAGGTCCCTAGATTGTGAGTCTGGGGGACTGGGAGGATGTTATTGGAGTGTGAAGAAGAGAGGAGGGCTCCTGGGGCTTGGGCAGACAGTGCAGATAATGCTAAGAGCCAGCAATGTTTGCTAGCATGGAGGATCCAGATTTAAAGAGTGAAAGTCTCTCCCCTCAAAGAGTGGCCATTCCACTGGGGGACATGAGATTTCACATCTCAGTGGCTTAATGATTCCACTTTATTGGCTACTTGAAGTCAATAGATCGTGGAAAAGTCAATGCAAAGTAATTTCCTGCCATCCAATAATGAGGGGCCAGGTAGCCCAGTGGCTAGAACACTAGCCAACTGCCTAGCTTCTAGTCTTAGAATCAATACTCAGACAGAAGGTGAAGGTTTACAAACTGCAGGGGGAAGGGGATAGAGATTAGGAAAAGTCACCAGGAAGCAGGTAACCCCTTAGCTGAGCTCTGAAGGGAGCTGGGGAGTGTGGAGACATAGAGAGAACATTTCTAGCTAATGCCACTGTGTTTGTTCACTTTGAGTTTTCCACACTAAGGTGCAGCGGTAAGAACTCTGGCTTGGGAGGCAGACGACTTGGGTTCAAATCCCAGCTCTGCCATTCCTACCACACGTATGACCTTGGTTACTTAGGCGTCCTGGTTCTCAGTTCTGTAAAAATGAAGGGATTGGACAAGATAACCTCCAAGGTGACTTCTAGCTCTAAGGAGAAATGGAAAGACTGATGTTACAGTCTGATAAGACCTGAGTTCAAATTTACTACCTATGTTACGTTGGACAAATTATTTTGCCTTTGTGGGTCTCGGTTTCTTTTTCTGAAAAATGAAGGGAGCCTGGCTGGAGATGATCCACCTTCTGGCTCTAAATCTATGGCCCCCTGATCCTGGGGGAGGGGGAAGGGCGCTTTCTCAATATCTGAATGGAATTGTGCCTGAGTAAGTCATTTCCACTGGGTCAGTAAGCCCTGAGCCTCAGTTTCTTCATTTGTAAAAGAAGGCTTGAAATTCTCACACTGCCTGCCTCGCAGGAAAGGTGGCTGTCATTATCTTAGCCAGGGACCATGGGTGGCCGGGCTGCCCGCCTTTGGCCCCCTCCTTGGAGTCCGTGGGAGAAGTGTGTTTGTCTCCTGGGTTGCACTGGGTAAAACATGTTTTGTTTAGAAAGCACCTGGGAAGCCTGAAATCCCAGAACTGAGTCGGAGCAGGCGCCGGGAGCGGAGGCGGCTCAGGGGATGAGGCCGGGGCATGCCCACGGCCCAGGAGAGAGCCGAGCTGGGGGGAGGAGCCGCGGGGCGGCCGGACGCAGGTTTAGGGGCTCGAGTAGTGAGGGAGGTGGGAAAGCCTGCTCTGCTGTGAAGTCTGGCGATTCCCATCCCCCCCGCACCTGCCTAGCATCGTCGGATCTAAGCTTAAGGATAGGAGGACTCGTTTAGTCTTTCCTTTTACAGATGACGACCCTTGAGACTCAGAGAGGCTACGGATTCGGCCAAGGTCACCCAGCAAATTAGTGGCTGGGGTTATAATTCGAACCCAGCTCCTCTCACCGAAGTCGAGAACTCTTCCCACTGTCCAGAGCTGGGGCTGGTCCTTTCCCTGCCCCCGATCCAGATACTGGAGGAGGGCCCTGGGCACAGGGCTAGGGGCAAGCCCGGGTCTCACCATGAAAGTGGCGAAGTTCCCGGCTGAGGCTCCACTCCCTCCCTTCTTCCTGCCGGAGCCAGGACTGGCCAGACCTGCGCCGGTTGCCATGGAGACTGGCGTACACAGGACAGCAGCGCGCGGGGTTCCCAGCTGGCCACCTGCCTCTAGATCTCCGCGACGCCCCCCGGCGGGGCGCCTCCTCCAGTCCTGTGAGTAGAGGACTGACGGGGGGAAGCAGGGCAGGAAGGGGCACGGGAGGTGGCGGTCACCCCATCTGGTCAAGGGAAGGGCCGCGTCCAACCGGGTCTGGGCTCCTCCGGACGCACGTAGGACGCCCAGCCATCCCCATCTCCAGTACCACCTTCCTCCCTTCTTGGCTCCTGCAAGCCGCCTCGGATGGGCGGGAATCTCAGCCTCTGGCCAAACTGGACACGTGTTTCCCCATCCGTCCCATTCTCAACAGTATTTGTTCATTCATTCGTTCTCGCCTTTCATACTATCATAGTCAACCAATAAATATTTCTTAAGCTCCTACTGTGTGCCAGGCACTGGGCTAAGCCCTGGAGATGCAAAGAAAGCCAGAACCGCTTTCCCTTCCCTTAGGAAGGTCACATTCTAGGAGACAATAAGTAAATAACTTATATTTGTTAAACACTGGGTTTAATAATTAATTTATTATACATAATCGATATCATTATAAGATATGTTTTATATTATATAAGTATAACATATGATATTTCTATAAATATATTCTTATTTATATATACTTTAATTAAGGATATAATTATATATTATTTCATTTATTAAACACCTGCTGTGTGCCCGTCACTGGGGATAGGAACCGAGCTACAACCACCTTCCCTTCCCTTATGAATTTCACATTCTAATGAAGGAAACAATAAGTAAATAGCCAATATTTATTAAGCACCTACTCTGTGCCGGGCATTGGGCTAGAGCACTTGGGATTACAAGGAAAGGCAAAAGATAGTACCTAGGGGCAGCTGGGTGGCTCAGTGGATTGAGAGAGCCAGGCCTAGAGACGGGAGGTCCTAGGTTCAAATCTGACTTCAGACACTTCCTAGCTGTGTGACCCTGGGCAAGTCACTTAACCCCATTGCCTAGCCCTGACCACTCTTCTGCCTTGGAATCAATATATACTATGGATTCTAAAGTGGAAGGTAAGGGTTTTAAAAAATTAAAAAAGGAGTCCCTGCCCTCAAGGAGCTCCCAGTCTAATGGAGGGGATGAAATGAAACCAACTATAAACAAGATATAGTCCGGATAAACCTGGTAGTTGTGTTAGACTCTAACGCTTCTTGAGAGTAAGGATTATGTCATTTTCCATTTTTATGTCCCCAACACCTAATAGAGTGCCCAGGTTGGGAGGGTATATGTGTGGTGGGCAGAGAGAATGATTAGGATCCTGGACCTAAAAAAAAAAAAAATCTTTGCTTACTGGGGAAAATGTTGGATTTATATAAACAGGGGTCCTGGGTTCAAAATCCCAACTCTACCCCCTTGCTAATTAGGCAAGGAATTTACCCTCCCTGGGCCTCAGTTTTCTCATCTGTAAAATGGGGGCATTGGCCTAGATGACTGGTAGGCTAATTTCTATTAGCCTCCAGTGATAAAACTCAGCAACTCTTCTGGGATTTATAATATTAGAGAGTTACCTGCAGGGCATTGTCCATGCTCACCCAGCTTTATGAGTTAGAGGCAGAGCTTGAACTCAGGTCTTCCAGAGGGCAAAGCTGGCCCTCTTTCCATTCTTACATCACCTGTTGCCCTGCATATAATGTATGTTTAGTAAATATTTGCTACCTTGGAATGCTGATTGACATTAGCAAACATTTACTGCCAAGCGCCTGGCTGCTGCAGCCAGGTACAGTGCCCAGGGGAGGGAGACGGGGTGAAGTTTGCGTTGTGTCCTCGATAGGATTCTGGGACTTCAGATTCTGAGATGTTTACATTCACACTCAATCTGTGGTTAAATAACTCTATTTTCCTTTCCTTTCATTCTTTCTTGAAAACAGGCTTACCTCTGTTTGGAAGTGAAATCGCCCCTCTTTAGTCCCCTTCTGGGCAAGTCTAAAATGAGTGCATTCACTTGACTTGGCATAGCAGGTGGGCCAGAGGGTCTCAAAGAGGATTCCTAGAAAAGCTATTTCGGTTTGTTGTCTTTAGGTGAAAACTGGCAAACGATATTTATCTTCTGCGCTCTCTTTCCCAGTGTTTTGAGGTAGGCTATTGCTTAATGCAAATAATGTGGATAACTCACATTTCTAAGGCTCTTACAAAGTGATTTTTCTTTGGGGAGAGGCCACATAAGGTCCTCGAGTTGTTGTGATTTAGTTGTTTCCAGTCACATCCAATTCTTTGAGACCCTTAGGGGGTTTCTAAGTAAAGATACTGGAGGGCTTTGCCATTTCCTTCTCCAGCTTATATGACAGATGAAGAAACTGAGGCCAACAGGGTTAAGTGACTTGCCCAGGGTCACACAGCTAGTAGTAAGTATCTGAGGTCACATTTGAACTCAGATCTTTCTGACTCCAGGCACAGCACTCTGTTCCACTATGCCACCACCTCAGCATCAAAACTCTCATTTTACAATTAAGGAAATTGAGGCCCAGGGAGATTAAGAGTTGAGGTTAACTAATGTCATACGGATAATATATATTGCAGATGGGAGGGAAACACTTCTGTCTTAGCCTGTTTCCTCATCAATTCAATGAGAGAACTGGCCAATAACACAAAGGTCCCTTCCAGTCTTTTTTTTTTTTTTTAAACCTTTACCTTCCATCTTGGAGTCAATACTGTGTATTGGTTCTAAGGCAGAAGAGTGGTAAGGGCTAGGCAATGGGGGGGGGGGTCAAGTGACTTGTCCAGGGTCACACAACTGGGAAGTGTCTGACACCAGATTTGAACCCAGGACCTCCCATCTCTAGGCCTGACTCTCAATCATCTGAGTCATCCAGCTGCCCCCCTCTTCCAGTCTTGAATCTCTGATTCAGTCTATGATTCTCTGACTCTTAAATCTATTGGTTTTCCCCACCATACCCCACTGCCACTCTAGCAGATTAAAAATAAGCCTTGGAATAAATCACTTGAGATTTAAGGAGAATAGGGAAGGAAGTGAACCTAGATGTCTTCTCCCTTCTTTGCTTCCTTCCCCAAACAATTATTTAATGCCATCATGGGCAGAAGAGTGAGCTAGGCAAAGGGAGATACAAGGATAACACAGTTTCTGCACTCAAAGAGGGCTTGTTGTCTATTATTTGACTGCCATTTCTGTATTTTATATTTACTAGAATCCATCACAAAGCATACAGTTTCTCTCTTCCTTTCTTCCTTTTTCTTATTCTTTGTTCTAAGGGATGGCACTCTGGCAAACAGTCTCTAGAATGTGTTGGTTTTGTGCTTGTTTTTAATACTCCAAACATTTCCTTAGGTTTTTCTTAAAGAAAAAAAAATTCCCCAACCTTGCATCCAGACACTTTTAATTTAATTTAACACGATTAAATTTTATTGATGACATTTATTTTTCCATCACCTACATACACTACCTGATATTTCTTTCCCTCTTCTCCCTACCAGAAAGCCATCTTTATATAAAAAAAAAACTAAAAGAGACAGAAAAAAAAAGCAGTTTAGCAAACCCAATCGGTTCACCAACCAAGTCAGCTATTCTATGTCTATAGTGTTCATCATCCATCACTTCTGCAAATAAGGCTTGGCAGTGGATTTTTTTATCCCTTCCTTAAAGCCAAGTTGTGTTCATTATGGTTTCACAACCTTTAAATTGTATTGGTTAGTTGTTGTTATCCTTCCCCTGACATTGCTGAAGGCATCATATTTATCGTTCCTCCTTTGTGCGTGTTGCTTCATGTATCCGTCATAGTCATCATTTCTTATAGCTCAATAATCTTGCATTGTGTTAACCTACCGTAACTGGTTTAGCCATCGTCCAGTCCAAACTTTGTGTCCTGTTCTTCTTTCCTACCACAAAAAGTAACCATTTGGTATACCCCAGGTGTTGGGGGGAACTGCCTTTTTGTCCTTGACCTCCTAGGGGTGTGTGCTCATGCTTTCAAATGGGATCTCTACGCCAGAGGCTTTGGACATGGTCCTCAATTTCTTCTTTGGTAGGAGTTGGAGCCTAGAGAAGAATGTTAGAATCCTTCCTAACGATATTTCCCAGCTTGAAAAATAGAATGCAAACCTTTCCTCCCTTTATAATCTCTCTAGACTGAACCAGTGTAGACATCTACAAGGGCGACTTTCTTCTTCCAGCTAGTTTTGGGGGAAGGGAAAGGATGCTTTTGTGATGATTTGTTTGTTTACCAAAATCTCTCTCTATATATTTTTTGTTAAGGTGGGGAACCTCTTCCCCCAAACACATGAACTCACCACTGTCTTTATCGGGTCACAGATCTAGAGCTAAAAGGGACCTCAGGGACCATCTAGTCCAACACCTCCATTTTACAGACAAGGAAATTGAGGCCCAATGACTTGCCCAGTGTCACAAGGGACAGAGTCACTCAATTGAAATTTATTGAGGACCTACTCTGTTCCAGGTACAGTATTAAGTGTTATAATCTAACTGCTGTTTGTCCTTCATTTTTGAAGAGGACCAATGATATCATGGGATAATGTCTTGACTTGTTTGAACCCTGGTCCTCTGACTCCAAGTCTAATAGAGATTCTAATGGATAAAGTGATATTCTAAAGTGATAGAGAGTTGCTAATACACTGGAATTATAAACCACAGATCATAGATTTAGAATCAGAAGGGAGCTATAGAAAATTTAGTCCAACTCTCTCTTCTATGATATATATACACATACATATGTACATATACATACCTACATATATATGAAGGGGGAGAGAGAGAGAGAGAGAGATTGAGCCTAGAGAAAGGAAAGGATTTTCTGGGATTTGAAACCAGATCCCTTGACTACTGCATGGTGCAATAAATGCAATAAATAGAATGCAAGTCAAACCTGGCTTCAGACACTTACTAGCTGTGTGATCCTGGACAAGTCACTTAACTCTGCTGTTTTTTTTAAACATTTATTAATATTTATTTTTTTGAAAAGTTAACATGGTTACATAATTCATGCTCTTACTTTCCCCTTCACACACCTCCCCCCCCCCCAACTTCTCCCTCTCCCCCATGGCAGATGTGTATTTCCACTGGTTTTAACATGTGTCATTGATCAAGACCTATTTCCAAATTGTTGATAGTTGCATTTGTGTGGTAGTTTCGAGTCTACATCCGCAATCATGTCTGCCTCAACCCATGTGTTCAAGCAGTTGTTGTTCTTCTGTTTCCACTCCTGTAGTCCTTCCTCTGAATGTGGGTAGCGTCTTTACCATAAATCCCTCAGAATTGTCCTGGGTCATTGCATTGCTGTTAGTACAGAAGTCCATTACATTCTATTTTACCACAGTGTATCTGTCTCTGTGTACAATGTTCTTCTGGCTCTGCTCCTTTCACTCTGCATCAATTCCTGGAGGTCTTTCCAGTTCACATGGAGTTCCTCCAGTTTATTATTCCTTTGAGCACAATAGTATTCCATCACCAGCATATACCACAATTTGTTCAGCCATTCCCCAATTGTTTGCTGTTTTTTAAAAAAAGATAGAATGCTGGTCCTGGAGTTAGGAAGACTTGAGTTTAAATCCAGCTTTAGACATTTATCAACTGCTTGTCCTTGGCAATTCATTAGCCTTCTGTCTTGCCTCAATGTTCTCATTTGAAAATGGGAATAATAATAATAATAGTGCCTGCTTTCCCAGGGTTGTTGTAAGGATCAAATGGGATCATCCTGATGTGCTTGCAAACCTCGAAGCAGTATAGAAAGGCTGGTTCTTATTTGTGTTGTCCAAGGTCACCTCGGTAATATGTATCGAGTACGTTATCTTTAAATGTGCCCCTCTTTCCTCTTTTCCATGATGAAGTTGAAGCAGCAGTTGTCTATCTTCCCTTAGGTAGTATATGGCAGAGGCAGGCTCCAAATGTTCATCCACTGACCCTGTCCCCAGCCCACTACATAACTATGTTTCTCTTTCACTGGGATGATCAAAGTGGGGAAACCACACGGGGTTACTGGTTTCTCAGAAAATCTAGGGGTCTAGGATTTGCCCTGGAGAAATGGAAACCTGGTTTGTTTCTGAAGCAAAACTTTAGGGTTGATTTCAATGGGCACTTCAGAGGACACTACAGAGGAGAAAGATAATCTATGATGCTGGACTCTGCCTCTTTTGCTTTGATCCTGGCTAGCTAATGTTTCCCTCTTTCTCTCACCTGGATTTCTAGTCTGGGGTATCATCCTGACCATCATTTAGTCTTTTTTTTTAACTTAACTTCTGTGTATTGACTCCTGGGTGGAAGAGTGGTAAGGGTGGGCAATGGGGGTCAAGTGACTTGCCCAGGGTCACCCAGCTGGGAAGTGTCTGAGGCCGGATTTGAACCCAGGACCTCCCGTCTCTAAGCCTGACTCTCAGTTCGCTGAGCTACCCAGCTGCCTCCCCCCCATCATTTAGTCTTAAGGACCAAAGAAAGCCATTTCAGACTTTCCAAAGATACAGAAACTTAGTCCTAAGATTCTGAGAACTGCAATCGAGCTAGTATAGGCCTTGGGTACATCTGAGGACAAATGGACCACCACGATAGGCTAAAGAGGAGAGAGAGGGCAACGAAATTTGATCCAAAGAAAGATAAATGGCCATAACAGCCTCCCCTTAGGTACCACTAGGAGAGTTACAAAGCACTCTCCTGACAGCAAGTGCAGCTAAGGTTCACCCCATTTTACAGGTGAGGAAATCAAAGCTTAGAAAGGCTGGAATCTCATCGACATAAAGCAAGGCAATTACACAATGGGGATTCCAACCCAGGTCTCCTGACTTGCAAAAACCAGCATCCTTGGGCTTTTTCAATTAAAATAAGAATTTCAGTACATAGTTTGAAAAGCCCTAGAATGGGGGAAATTTGAGCTTAAGAACATTCTAAGGGAGAGAGTTCAATAAGACCAAATAGCTCTGAACAAAGCATCTTGGAAAATTAAGGCAAGCGACTGGGAAAATGAAGCTGTTTGGCCCTGAAATGCTCAATGAATACGACCAGGCTACTGGATTCTAGCTACTGTTACCATAAAGTGGGTCATTAGGATTTGATTTTGTTTTTTGAAACCCTTACCTTTTGTCTTAGAATCTTGCTGTTTGTTGGTTCCAAGACAGAAGAGTGATAAGGACTAGGCAATGGGGGTAAAGTGACTTGCCCAGGGTCACCCAGCTAGGAAGTGTCTGAGGCCAGATTTATCCAGTAGATTTATTAAATGCAACATGTCCAAAATGGAATTCATTATCTTTCCCCTAAACCCTCCCCCTATCTTCCCTGTCACTGGAGAGGAGACAGAGTTCCCCCCCTCCCCCAGGTTTACAATCTAGGAGTTATACTGGACTCTCCCCATCCCACCCTCTATCCCCAGCCAAGACCCTCCCACCATGATGTCCAATACTTTCATCTTTGCAGCATCTCCCTAATGGGCCTCCTTCTCTCTTCTGATACCTGTCACTACTCTAGTGCAGACCCTCATCACCTTCCCTCTGGACTATTGCAATAGCCTGCCGATGGGTCTACCTGCCCCAAGCCTCTCCCCCTATTCGATCTCTCCTCCATTCAGCCACTAAAGGGATTTTTCTAAAACTCAAGTCTGATCATGTCATCCCCAAGTTAGTCAATTCTAGTAGCTTCCTGTTGCCTCCAGAATCAAATACGAAATCCTCTGCTTATCATTCAGAGCCCTTCAAAACCCAGATCCCTCCGGTCTTCCCAGGCTTCTTAGATCCAAACCCAGTGACAGTGGCCTCCAGGCTGTTCCACAAATGGGACACTATCTCTCAGCCACAGACGTTTTCTCTAGCTGGAATGCTCCCCCCTTCCCTTATCTCAGCTTCTTGGTCTCCCTGGGTTCCTTTTGTTGTTGTTGTTCAGTGCTAGCCAACTCCCTGCGACCCTATTTGGTGTTTTCATGGCAAAGATCCTGGAGTGGTTGGCCATTTCCTTTTCCAGCTCATTTTATAGATGAGGAAACTGAGGCCAACAAGGTTAAGTGACTTTCCTAGGGTCACACAGCTAGCAAGTATCTGAGGCCAGATTTGAACTCATGAAGATAAGTCCTCCTGATTCTAAGCCCAATGATCTATCCCTTGCATCACCCCCACTTTTTCAGGAAGTCTTCTCTATATTTCTAGTGTCTTTCCTATGTTAATTATCTCTTATTTAGCTAGTGTATTGCATGCTCTTGATGTGTATATACATTATATAATATGTATTATATTTTATATAATATATATGTCATACACACATGTTATATAATATATTCATTATATAAAAATATATAAATTTGTTATATATATGTTCATATATCATATATCATATATAAATTCATATATGATATACTTTATATATAAATATATAAACTCATATTATATATAAATTCATATACAATATATTATATATAAACTCATATTATATCTATAAATTCATATATTATATATAAACTCCTATCTATAAATTCATATATAATATATAATATATAAACTCATATTATATCTATAAATTCATATATAATATATAAACTCATATTATATCTATAAATTCATATATAATGTATTATTTTTAAACTCATATTATATCTATAAATTCATATATAATATATATAAACTCATATTATATCTATAAATTCATATATAATGTATTATTTTTAAACTCATATTATATCTACAAATTCATAAATTACATAAATTTGTTACCTCCATCAGATTGTACGCACCTTAAGGGCAGTGACTCTCTTTTGCCCCATTTTGTATTCTGATAGCATAGTACAGTGTCTGGCACAAAACTTAAATAAATGTTTGATTGACTGATTGATCGATTTCATTAATGCCTGGATTACTAGGAAACGTCTGGATTCTCCAACCTGTTTCTGCATTCAGACTCTTGTGATATGTTGTTTGGGGTGAAGTAGGAGAGGAAAATCTGATCTCACACAGTTAGGTGGCTGGAAAAGGGAGGAGGATTCGAACAGGCAAATAATGTCTTGGTATTATTATGAAAATAGCTTTGACCTCTCAGGCCCCCTGAAAGCACCTTGCGGGGGTCGGGTAGCAGTGGGGAGGGGGGGCCCCCAGGATTCCACAGACCACACTTTGAATACTTCTGCCCTACGTCATACTATCGCAAGAATCCGATTATAACTCAGTTGAGTCATAGGCGCCCTCTTCTTTGCTAACTTCAACAAATGCTCTTCTCTGGTCTCTGTAAATATTACCATGTTGATAGATTCTAGTTAGCCCAAACACTGGACGCCACTGAATCATTTCAAGTCTGCACTTTCCTAACTAAATTAATTTTTTGATGAAAATCTTCTAGGGAGAACATCAAGAATGAAAGCTTTTTTAAAGTGCTCTGAAGGCTTTATTTTCCTGAGAAAATATACAACCATTGGAAGGCATGAAAATTCAGACCTTGTTTTAAAGGTAAGATTCTCACACCCCCCCCCCAAAATGTTTCTATGTAGTATAGAATCCCGAAGATCATTTCCTTTAGGAATAGCATCCCCTCCTTTTTTTTTTTTTTTAAGCCCTCACCTTCCATCTTAGAATCAATACTGTGTATTGGCTCCAAGGCAGAAGAGTGGTAAGGGCTAGGCAAGGGGAGTCAAGTGACTTGTCCAGGGTCACATAGCTGGGAAGTGTCTCAGACCAGATTTGAACCCAGGACCCCTCCCGTCTCTAGGCCTGACTCTCAATCCACTGAGCTACCTAGCTGCCCCCTCACCCCCTCTGAACTACTAATTAATTCCTGAATTTAACTGTGTCTCAGAACATTTGCCTTTTTCCTGATTGAGGTGGATAGACTGGCCAGTGGGGACCCAGACTTTATTCCTCACTGGCAGGCCATGTGGTTGGCTCCCATTGCTTTAGTGAAATGTCCATTGAGCATGAGCCAGAGGAAAACGGGGGAGAAGATTTAGGTCTTTGATACTCACCATGGAGATCTCAAGTTCTCCTGACTTAAAACGGGAGGAGACGTTAGAGGGCATCTGCTCAAATTTCCTCATTTTCATAGAAGAGGCAGCAGAGGCAGAGTGTGAGACAGTAAAGGACTTGGACAAGGTCCGGCGGGGTTGGGGAATGAGGGTTTCAAGTATTAACTTCTCTGACCCTGAATTCAACACTCATGCCATGAATGGCCACCCTTGGGCAGTGCAGATGGGCTACTCTCCTGTACCTTTCAGTCTTAGAGAGTTGCCTGGAGCCCCGAGAAGTTGACTCATTCAGGGTCATGTGGCCAACACAGGCCAAAGACAGGGCTAGAATTCCCATCATCCTTTTTCCAAGTTTAGACCTCCTTCCGTTATGCCTCAGCTTATTTTTTAAATTTTTATTTTATTTTTCACCAATTACATGTAATAACAAATTTCCTTATAAGTTTTCCAAAAGTTATACATGCTCCCTTCCCTCCCCCCTCCTGGAGCTGGCAAGCAAGTCGATCTGGGTTATACATGTGTTATCATGTCAGAATCATTTTTTAAAGTATTTTATTTTTTCCTCAATTACATGTAAAAAACCAATTCTAACTTTTTTTTTATTTTAAACCCTTAACTTCTGTGTATTGACTTATAGGTGGAAGAGTAGTAAAGGGTAGGCAATGGGGGTCAAGTGACTTGCCCAGGGTCACACAGCTGGGAAGTGGCTGAGGTCAGATTTGAACCTAGGACCTCCCGTCTCTAGGCCTGGCTCTCAATCCACTGAGCTACCCAGCTGCCCCTTTAAAATTCTTTTAAAAAAAATTATAAGTTCCCCATTTTCTCCCTCCTGCCTACTCTCCCTCCTTTTCCCACTCCCTAAGAGGGTAAGCAATCTGACAGAGATTTTTTTTAAAACCCTCACCTTCTGCCTTAGAATAGATACAAGTATCGGTTCCAAGGTGGAAGAGTGATCAGGGCTAGGCTTTTGGGGTTAAGTGATTGTCTAGGGTCACACATAGCTAAGAAGTATCTGAGGCCAGATTTGAACTCCTGAAAGTTTTTGACACTTTATTATTTTTTGTTGTTGTTGTTAAATATTTCCCAGTTACATTTTTTAACTCTTACCTTTCTGTCTTTGAACTGATACTAATGATCAGTTCGAAGGTAGAACAACAGTAAAGGCTAGGCAATTGGGGTTAAGTGACTTATTGGGGTCACCCAACTAGGAAGTATCCAAGTTCAGATTTGAACCCAAACCCTCCTGTCTCTAGGCCTGCTTCTCAATCCACTGAGTCAGCTAATAGAATTTTCTTCCTTTCTTTCTTTCTTTCTTTCTTTCTTTCTTTCTTTCTTTCTTTCTTTTTTTTTTGTTTTTAAACCCTTACCTTCCGTCTTGGAGCCTATATATACTACACACACACACACACACACACACACACACACACACACACACACACAATATACAATANACACACACACACACACACACACACACACACACACACACACACACACACTATATACAATATACTATAATACAATACTGTGTATTGGCTCCAAGGCAGAAGAGTGGTAAGGGCTAATCAATGGGGGTTAAGTGACTTACCCAGGGTCACACAGCTGGGAAGTGTCTGATTTCAGATTTGAACCCAGGACCTCCTGTCTCTAAGCCTGGCTCTCAATCCACTGAGCTACTCAGCTGCCCCC
The DNA here is from genome assembly GCF_016433145.1 of Gracilinanus agilis. Taxonomy (NCBI): domain Eukaryota; kingdom Metazoa; phylum Chordata; class Mammalia; order Didelphimorphia; family Didelphidae; genus Gracilinanus; species Gracilinanus agilis. The sequence continues at coordinate 50,508,663 of NC_058132.1, forward strand.
AATAGACTCATTTTCTAAAGAAAGTCAAAGAAAAAAGTGAACAAGGAAAAGAGTTCAGTGAAACCATGAAGATTCAAAGAAAAAGGAAAGAATCACAGAGGATGAAATCTTCTTTATACAATGTGCATGACAGCATGAGTCATAGAATCGTGGAATAATCAAAGCTAGACAAGACCCTAGAAGTCATCTAACCCAACCTCATTTTTCAGATAAGGAAACTGAGGCCCAGAAAGGGGAGGTGACCTGTCCAAGGTGCCATAGCAAGTAAAAGACAGATTTGAGACTTGAGCCCAGATTCTTTGACCCCAGATCCAGTGTCCTTCTCGAGACAACAATGCCTGCCATTCATTTGCTTGGCTCTAATGGCTCTTCCTGGCTTTCTCTTCTTTCTGAGGCTCCATTATCCACTATCTGCACAGCCCATCAGGGAGAGGGGAGGTATTCCTTACCGACTGGAATTTGTGACTGTGCAGGACAGGCTTGTCTTGTTTTAATTAGACTGGCTCACGTGCCAATGGCACCTTCGAAAGCCTTCCAAATATTTTTCTCACAACAGCCTAGGAGGCTGGAGTGCAAAGATTATTAGCCAACTAGGTGGAAGATCTGAATTCAAAACTTACCCCCAGACACTTAGTAGCTGGCCAGGTGATTCTACCTCTCCTACTCTGTTTTCTCATCTGTAAAATGGGGGAAATGATAGCACCTACCTCCCAGGGTTGTTGTGAGGATCGAATGAGACACAATATTTGTTAAGAGTTTTGTAAGTCTTAAAGTACTTTATAAATGTTAGATATCTAGGCAGGTATGTAAAATATAAGATCTATCACAATTGATATTAATTAATAAAAATTGTTATAATATTAATATATACTATAGTACATGTAAGAAGATATATGATGCTCTATCTGATACAATGTACTATAATATATTACATGACATGATGTAATATAGTATAGGGGTAGCTAGGTGGATAGAGTGCTGGGCCTGAAGTCAGGAAGATCTGAGTTCAGATTTAGCCTCAGACACTGACAAGCTGTGTGATCCTGGGAAAAATGATTTCACACTGTTGCCTCGCTTTTCTCATCTGTCAAATGAGCTGGAGAAGGAAATGGCCAACCACGGCAGTATCTTTGCCAAGAAAACCCCAAATGGGGTCATGAAGAGCTGGACATGACTGAAACAACTGAATAGATAATACAATATGATATAATGTAATATAATATAACAAAATATAATGTAATGTAACAAAACCCATTTTACAGATAAAGAAAAGACTCAAATGGATTTGACCTTGATCAAGGTCCCACAACTTGTAAGAGAAAGGACTTGGACCCAGATTTTATGACCCTTAAGTCTATTTTTCATTCTATTACAGTGTAATATAATAATAATTACACCATGAGACTTCATTTTTTTTAACCCTTACCTTCCATGTTAGAATCAATACTGCATATTGGTTCCAAGCAGTAAGGGCTAAGCAGTTGGGGTTAAATGACTTGCCCAGGGACACACAGCTAGGAAGTGTCTGAGACCAGATTTGAACCCAGGACCTCCCATATTTAGGCCTGGCTTTCAATATACTGAGCCAGGCAGCTGCCCATCACTTTCTTCATTTGGGGAGGTTGGAGAGCACAAATTTATTAATTCACTGGTGTAGGGAATTCTGGAGTTGGAAACTTGCTCAGTCACTGCAGACCTGCAGCTGGTCTGTTGGGTATCTCTTAGAGTGTTGTCAAGGGTTGACTATGTCCAACTCTTGTTGGAAGCAGATTTTGAACTTTGGTGCTCCTGACTCTGGGACTCTCTGACCACCTCTATTATTACCAGTTACTAAAGTATTAAAAAGGCTTCCATCAAAGGCTACCTGACCTCCTGGAGCAGTGATGGGGAACCTTTTAGAGATGGAGTGCCGGGCCCCATCCCCACCCCCACCTCACCCCTATCCCCCCTTAACCCAGACAAGGAAGGGAGGAAGCACTCCCATTGGGCTGCTGGGCAGAGGGTGGGGTGATGGGAAAAAATGTCATCTGGCACAGTGGAAAAGGGGAAGGGAACGGTTCTGCTCAAGTCCCTCTGCCTTTCTAGTAATGAACTGGGGGGGAGAAGGGGCTAGGGGAGCAGTGCACATGCCCACAGAGAGTGATCTGCATGCCATCCTTGGCAACCTGTGCCATGGGTTTGCCATCACTATCCTACAGGGTCCCACAACAAGAATTGATTAAAGAGACAATGGCATTATTCCAAATAAAAAAACAATTGTTTTAATTAAAATTTTTATTTTAATTGTTCTGTTAAAAAAATACAGGGGCAGTTTTTCCTCTTTTCTCCTTTTCATAGCAGGTGGCAGCTTCTAGGCCAGGATGGGGAGCCATGCCCTTCTTGAAAAATAAAGATCAGTTATTCTCGTAGCTTAGGAGACGGTGACAGAGGAAAAGTCTCAGGGGCTTTCAAGATTGTGGCAGCCACCTAGGGATGCTAATGAGATGTTTTGAAATGGCAGCTAATAGGGAAATCTTTTTTACTAAACATCAGAAATTGAGATTCATTCTTAGCACGCAAGAAGGTAAGACAACATAGATGATGGAGCCTCTCAGTCTTAGAATGGAAAGCGGGGGACCAGCACCAACCACAAAAACACTGACATTTTTTAAAGTCAGTTTCCATTTTGGGGAAGAAGCAGATGGTGGTAGATGTGATATGGCCCTCTTCCTCTCAGAGACAGAGTTCTTCTTTTCCAATGTCTTCCGAAAAGACTATTAATGGCCTCACAGACCCATCCTAGGACAGATCTTTTCCTGAAGTGGGGATGAATTGGCAAAAGGAAATGCTATTCACGACAGCAGGAGGTTTGTTTGGCAAATGAGAAGCTGTGTTTACATCACGGTTCTCCCGTTGGTATAAGAAGAGCCAAGTGAAAGGGACCTCTCCTAAGATCTCAGTACACGCTCTCTGCTTGTCTCCCCTGATGGAAGATAAGCTCCCTGAGAGCAGGGACCGGTGCGTTGGTGTCTTTGCCTCTCCAGGGCAGACTCAGGAAGAGAAGGAACTGAACCAGCTGATGTATTAGTGCAGAAGAAGCCCACTTCTGATTCGTCTTTTTTTTTCTTTTTAAACCCTTGCCTTCTGTCTTAGAATCAATACTATGTACTGGTTGGAAGACAGAAGGATGGTAAAGGCTAGGCAATGAGGAGGGAGGGGGGTCAAATGACTTGCCCAGGGTCACACAGCCAAGAAGTGTCCGAGGCCACATTTGAACCCAGGATCTCCCATCTCTGGGCCTAGCTCTCAGTCCTCTGCCCCTTTCCCCTCTATGCCCAACCCCCTCCATCCTTCTTATTGCTGGTGGTTTTCCCTCTGTTGATTATCTCCAGCTTATCTTTGTTTGTATCTATGTCTTGTTTATACGTAGCTCTCCACAATCAGAAACTATAAGTTTGGTTTGGCTTTGGGAAGTGTTTTTTGGCCTTTCCTTATATCTCCAGCCCTTAGAACACTGCCCAGTGGGAAGGCGAAGGTCCTTTATGAATGCTTGTGGACTTGACCTGACATTAACTTTTTTTTTTTAACATTTATTAATAATCATTTTTAACATGGTTACATGTTTCATGCTCCTATTTTCCCCTTCACCCCCCGCACTCCCCCCACCCATCTGACATTAACTTTTTGTCCTCCTACACAGATTGCAATCCAACTATAATTTATTTATTGAATCATAGAGTTGGAGGCCATCTAGTCAACCTCATTATTTTAAAGTTTATTTCAAAATTGTTTATTATTTTATATTTATATCATTTATTTTCTTCTATTTTCTATTTATTTATATTATATAAATAGATGTCATATATTTGTTATTTTTTTAAATCCTTATCTTCTGTCTTAGAATCAATACTAAGTATTGGTTGCAAGGCAGAAGGAGAGTAGTAAGGACTGGGCAATTGGGGTTGAGTGACTTGCCCAGGGTCACATAGCTAGGAAGTGTCTGAGGCCGGATTTGAACCTGGGACCTCTTATCTCAAGGGCTGGCTTTCTATCCATTAAGGCATTGAGCTTGTGTCTCCCTCCCTACAATATACTTTCTATCATGTCATACTGTATAAAAGGCTAAGGAGGCACTTCTCAGTAGGCATGAAATCCAACTGCCTTCATTTTACAGATGAAAAATATGAGGCTCATAAAAATGAAATGACTTAGCCACAGTCATTTGGCTGGTAAGTATGAGAAGCAAGATTGGAGCTTAGGACTTTCTGACTCCAAGATCAGCCACACTGGATCTGCATATGATTATTATTATCAAAATAATAACTGGCATTTATGGAGAAACTTAAGGCTTACGAAACACTTTGCCTACCATTATCTCATCAGCTCCTCAAAACAATCTTTGTAGGAGGTTATAAGCAATATTATTACTTCCATTTTACAGGTAAGGAAATTGAGGCTCTAATGCCAGTAAATGTCAGAAGCAGGGTTCTTTCCAGATTCCAAATCAGAGCCTGAATTCTTTTCATGACATCATTCTGCCTGTTATCCTGTATTCATTCTTTCTTTCTTTCTTTTTCTTTTTTAAACCTTTATTACCTTCCATCTTGGAGTCAATACTGTGTATTGGTTCCAAGGCAGAAGAGTGGTAAGGGTAGGCAATGGGGGTCAAGTGACTTGTCCAGGGTCACACAGCTGGGAAGTGGCTGAGGCCGGGTTTGAACCTAGGACCTCCCATCTCTAGGCCTGACTCTCCATCCACTGAGCCACGCAGCTGCCCCCTCATTCATTCTTTCCACAAATAATCATGCTAAACTTCAAAGGGTTTTCAGTCTAATCATTGTGATGAGATATGAATCCAGATAAACAGAATACAAATGGAAATTTATTGAGTTCATAAAATGAAGACCAAATGCTAGATGACCGGAGTTGGGGAGTAATCTTTTCCACTTGGGCAAGAAGCATCTTCTCGGAGGAAAGGGGTTGTATTTGGGCATGTCTTTAATTAGGACTTTTCTTTCAGGGACAGTTAGGAACCTGCTCAGGTGTGCCGGAGGCTCACTAAAGCTGATTGCTAAATTTTCTGTGTGAGCATTTACATCTTAGAAATTGGCAAATGCTATAAATCAGGGTTTGATTTTTTGGAGGTGTTTGATTTTTGGGGGTTTTTTTGGTTCACATAAACTTAAGAAAGTGATGGAGAAAAATGTTAATAAAGCAGTTCATGGGAAGACTTGCCCCAGGATCACACAACTAGGAGGTGTCTGAGGTCATATTTTAACCTAGGACCTCCAAGCCTGGTGTTCAATCCACTGAAGCCACCTCATTGCCCCTAGCACACAGTAGGTGCTATTAAAATGTGGTGGTTCTTCAAAACCTTGGGAGACTTCTACTGCGATTTTAATTTCTAAAAAGTATATAACCGTGTTGGCAAATCTATGGCGTATATGCCATAACTTCCCCCTCTCTGTGCACACCTGAGGATGTTTCTCTCATCACCTACGCCTCTGCCCGGCAACTCAATAGGAGCACTTCCTCCTCCCTCCTGTGCCTGGGGTAAGGCTGGGGGTTCACATGCAGCATGTGAGGGTTGCAGTTTTGGCACTCAGTCTATAAAAGGTTCATTGTCACTGGCATACGCAGCAGGGACACAGCTCAAACTCCCTCCCTCTCCCTTCTTCTGAACTTCCCTGGGTCTACTAAGGATACCACCCATCCTCCTTCTAGTCACTACCGTTCACCGCCTTGGTGTCATTATAGACTCCTCCTTCTTGCTTACCCCCTAAATCCAGAGTCCCATCTCCTTAATCCCTTTGCTGCACATCTCTTTCATCAATCACCTTCCCTCTGCTCACACTCTAGTCCCTACCCTCATTACCCTCTTGTTAGGACTATTGAAATAGTCTTCTTTTTTTTTTTTTTTTTTTTTCCTTTTTAGCCCTCACTTTCCATCTTGGAGTCAATACTGTGTGTTGGTTCCAAGGCAGAAGAGTGGTAAGGATAGGCAATGGGGGTCAAGTACTTGCCCAGGGTCACACAGCTGGGAAGTGTCTGAGGCCAGATTTGAACCCAGGACCTCCCATCTCTAGTCCTAGTTCTCAATCCACTGAGCTACCCAGCTGCTCCTGCAATAGTCTTCTTTTTTTTTTAAATTTTAAACCCTAATATCTTTTAGATATATCCTTCTATATTAATTTTATTTGTTACAGGGCTAGGCAATGGGGGTTAAGTGACTTGCCCAGGGTCACACAGCTAGGAAATGTCTGAGGACAGATTCAAACCTAGGACCTCCTGTCTCTAGGCCTGGCTCTCAATCCACTGAGCCATCCAGCTGCCCCCCACCCTGCAATAGTCTTCTAATGGCATTCCCTCCACCCCACCCTGCCTCAAGTCTCTCCTCACTATAATCCAGCCTCCCCTCAGCTGCCAGAGTGATCTTCCTAAAACACAGTTCTGATCATGTCACTGTCCTACTTAGTAAACTCCACTGGCTCCCTATTCATTGCCTCTAGGATCAAATGCCACTTTAGATGTATCTCATCCTTTTCAAATTTCTATTTTCTGTGTAGATTTTTAAACGTATACAACAAGTAGTCCAGTAATACACATGCACATTTTGTAAATCCATAAATAGACATGTAGTAAAGGAGCATGCTCAAAATGGTTTTTTACTATCAGAGTCAGTCAAGAAGTATTTATTAAATGCCAACTATATGCCAAGCACTGTGCTGACTCTTTATAAATATTATTTCATTTGATCTTTATAACAACCTGGGGGTAGGGAAGGTTATTTTATTAACCCCATTTTATAATTAAGGAAACTGAGGCAGAGAGAGGTTAAGTAATTTAGCCAGGATCACACAGCTAGTGTCTGAGATCAGATCTAAATTTGTCTTCTTGACTTCTAGGCCACCTAACTGCCTAAGCTAAGAACTTGGGGAGGGGCTATTATTAACCCCCTTTTATAATTAAGGAAACTGAGGCAGAGAGAGGTTAAGTAATTTAGCCAGGATTACACAAGTAATGTCTGAGATCAGATCTGAATTTAAGTCTTCTTGACTTCTAGGCCACCTAACTGCCTAAGCTAAGAACTTGGTAGTACAAATAAATACAAGCAGGAAAAAAGACTAGTTCCTGCCCTCAGTGAGCTTATATTCTGATGTGGAAAGAGAACACTAATGGAAGCTGAAGAGGGTGGAGGGCAAATGTAGTAGCACAGGGGAAGGCATGGCAAAGAAAGTTCAGAGCGTAGCCTGGAGAAGAATGAAGATGCTGCTAGCTTTGTCAGCTTCTTTAAATGGAAGTTCTCAGAGGTCTTCAAGAGGGAGAGGCCATCCAAAGATTGAGTTCTAGGGCTGGAGTGAACCCCTTGGGATGAAGAACTTCTGGAGCCTGGTAGAGAAGTCCCCAGGGAAGAATGGAACAAGAAGAATGTATAGGCAAAAAAAAGTTTTAATAAGGGGCGACTAGATGGCACAGGGGTCTGGAGTCAGGAGGACCTTGGTTCAAATCTGGCCTTAGACACTCCCTAGCTTTGTGCCCCGGGGAAACACTGTTTGCCCAGCCCTTGGCTTTTTGTTTTATAGTTGTTAACAAGTCAGAAAGCAAGAGGTTGGTTGGTTGGTTGGTTGGTTTTTGAAGTTTTCATAGTCTGGTTTGACACCAAGCTAGAACTTACCTGAGGGCACACGGGGAATACACTTCGGAGGTAGAATTTGAACCCAGGTCCTCTGATTCCAGAAAGCGCAATTTTCACCATAACAGACCTCACAATTAATATTATATTCCTTGATTTGAATTGACACCTAAGTGTAGTGCTCTTTCCTCCACCACAATGCATGGAGTACCAGGCTTAAAGTCAGGAAAACTCCTCTTTCTGAGTTAAAATCCTGCCTTAGACACTTACTAGCTATATGACTCTAGGTAAGTCACTTAAAGCCTCAGTTTTCTCATCCATAAAATGAACTAGAAAAGGACAATAACAAACCACTCCAGAATCTTTGCCAAGAAAATGCTGAATAAGTTCCTGAACAGTCAGACTAAACAACAACAAATCCCTCCATACCACTTTGTCCATCCACTAGACATGCCCCTGAGGTGTGATCATCTCGATTTTTTGCGTCAGCCCCTAAACTCAGGGAGATGAGACATCCATATAAGGGGGGGGGGTAACTATAATACAGAAGATTATATCATCTGGACAATAGTAAGATGCAAATTGCTTTGGGAACTCTGAAGGATAAGAGTATTGCTAAGAAGGGATCAGGGAATGCTTCCTGAAAGAGGGGCCATTTAGGTTGGGCTTTATAGGATGGGGAGGAATTTAGCAAAGGGGGAGAGGCATTCTAGGCATCCAGAATAATTTGAGCAAAGGTATAAAGTTGGAAAGTATAGAATGATGTACAGAGAACAGAGAATAATTCAGTTTGGCTATAGAAGACAGTGCACGGAGAGGCGCAAAATGAGATAATCCTGGAAAGGTAGTGTAGAGATTAGATTTTAACCACTAAAGAATATGAAATCATTTCTCCAAGATAACATCGTTTATTAATGGGGGATATACTATTCCCATGAACAAAGAATGGACCTTTTCTCCAGGCTTCTTCCATTAAAAAAAAAAAAAAGACTGAGGAAGTCATCAGTCCTGCCTCTTGCTTATAAAGGGAGTTGTGTCTTCTTTCTCATTGGCCAGACAGCTTGACCTTAGGACCTCCCCAGACAATTCCCATTCCTGGATGCCTCAAAAGAGAAGGTGGACTTAGAGACCTCAGCTCCTCCTTCATTACTTCATCACAAGGGAGATGGGTCTTCATTCATACATGAAAGAGGCCACGACAAGTTTTCCTTCCTCTTGAAGGGAAGCCTGAGCCATCGAAGTTCAATAGCCAGAGCTGGCCACCTTCCCTTTCCAAGGAGAGTTCTTGTTTTCACATAAAGCAGAAGCAGGTCTCTTCCCTGCCTTTTAACAAAAGAAGCCCAGAGAGAGATGTCTTGAGTCCTGGGAGGAAATCACTTTCGTTTGGCAGCCAGCTGACCTTCAAAACCTGAGGTTTAAGAAGGGTTTCATATAGAAAGATTTCAATTCAACTTTAATATTCCTCATTAGGGAGAGGTAGATTGTAGAGCTGCTTAAATAGCAGGCAAAACAGTTTGAATGTTAATCAGGAGGCAATAGGAAGCCGCCGCTGAACATTGTTGAGCAGAGAAATGAGGTGATCAGATCCGTGGTGTAAGAAAATTATACTAAAATTATTCCTAAAATCCCATCTCTTATGGGAAGTATTTGCCAGCCCCTTACTTCTAGTTCCTTCCCTCTGTTAATTCTTCCCTTTTTTATCCTGTACATAGTTTGCTTTGCATATTTATTTGCATATCATCTCCAACATTAGATTGTAGGCTCCTTGAGGGCAGGGATTTTTTTTTTATATCTATTGCTTTACATAGTGTAGACACTTAATAATTGTTTATTTTATCTATTTATTTATTTGTTTATTATTTCTAGCAGTGGATTTGGAATTAGGTTGGAGGGGGGAAAGAAGGCCAATTGGGAGGTTATTGCAATAGGAAGATGGTGATTAAAACCTGCACTAGGGAGATGTTAGTGGAACTTAGACAGGAGGGGATGGATACCTGCAATAATGTGCTAGTTAAATGTGGGACATCTGGTTTTCTGAAAATAGACAGCTTGACATACTTTTAAGTTTAATCTGCATTGTTGCCATTTTCTCCATCACTTTCTTTCTTTCTTTTAAACCCTTACCTTCCGTCTTAGAATCACTAAGCAATGGGGGTTAAGTGACTTGCCCAGGGTCACACAGCTAGGAAGTGTCTGAGGTCAGATTTGAATCTAGGACCTCCCGTCTCTGGGTCTGACTCTCAATCCACTGAACCACCCAGCTACCCCCTTCTCCATCATTTTCTTAAGTGTAGACAAACAATAAATCAAGTCCTGATTTGTAGCAAATGGGCCAATATCCCAGGTGTAAATGTCTACACTGAAAATTTAACAATTTGGTCTTACAAACACCTTTGAGCTGGCTAGAATTCCCTGGATATAAAGGACCTGGCCAAAATGAAACCGATAGCACTTGGTGGCTGATTCCATAGGAAAACTAAGGAAGAGAAAGTCAATGATCAGGCCTTACATTTGAAATAATTTATAATTCAGCCTATTTCTGAATGAAGCAGCTTTTTATAATGGTATTACAGATGCTTTATTCACTTCCTTAATAAGTCCTGGCTGTCCTCTATCATCTCATTAGTAGATAAGTCAAGTTCTGGGCAGTTTTATCTAGTGGGGAGACTCATCAGTGGAAAAGACATCATATGAAGTCAGACTGCCTCAAAGGACTATGGAGCATTTTTTTTTAATTTTTTTAAAAACCCTCATCTTCTCTCTTAGAATCCATACTAAATATAGGTTCCAAGACAGAAGAGCTACCGCTGGGCAATTGGGGTTAAGTGACTTGCCCAGATTCACAACAGCTAGAAAGTATCTGAGATCAGATTTGAACCCAGCACCTCCTGTCTCCAGATCTGACTCTCTATCCACTGAGCCACCCAGCTGCCTGTGCCATAAGACATTTTCTCAGTGACTGATGGGGCAATCCCAACTGTAGTCATATAGATGTGTGGAAAGAACAGTCGTAGCCTAGAAAATGGGATCACTAGCGTAGCCTTGTGGCATTAGCTAAGCTAGCTTTGAAGAGGCATCAGACTTAACAGACTCAAACCAAGGTTAGCACATAGAGAATCAACAGAGAGACCTCCAACCCAGCAGGAAACTCCAGGAGACGCTGATAGTTTTGTAAAACAGAGGGATAAGAATTTTTCCTTCACACATTTGCCCAGGCCACAAATATTCCCCACTTGAATGCTTCTCCTTATATGCTCCCCACGTGAGTCTGCTCTTCCCATTAATGGCACAAATATTTGTAAGAGAGTATGGGGGAAATCCGGCCTCAGACACTTACTAGCCGTGTGTCTCTGGGCAAGTCATTTCACCCTGTTTGCCTCAGTTTCCTCATCTGTGCAATGAGCTGGAGAAGGAAATAGCAAACCACTCCAGTATTTTTGCCAAGAAAATCTCAAATGGGCAAGTCATTTCACCCTGTTTGCCTCAGTTTCCTCATCTGTGCAATGAGCTAGAGAAGAAAATGGCCAACTCCTCCAATATCTTTGCCAAGAAACCTCCAATGGGATCTTGAAGAATCAGACATTGAAGAATCATTTGGATGACAAGAACAAAAATGGGAGAAATGCTTGATAACTACTTCTCTTACTGTGCTATTTAATTAGATGCTTTTATACTTTTAAATATATATACATACACACACACACATATATATATAGGACACTAAAACACAGAATTTGAGAGCTGGGAGGGATTTTGGAATATAGATATTGTTTAAAATTAGGAAAAGGTTTTTTTAAAAAATCAAACCTTAGTAAAACAATTACAAGCACAAAAGAAAAACAGTCCCTGCCCTCGTGGAACTTCCATTTCAGTTGGGGAAGCAAGAGCTGAAATGGACTAAGGAGGGGAGAGATGGAGAGTTCAGAGAATCAGGAGCTGAACTGAGTTAAACATGAGCATGGCATTATGGGCAGTTCCTCAAATAGAGATTCTGAGCATGATGGCAACTGGTAGGGAGGCATGGAAAGGTGGCTAGGACTGAGATGAGCCACATTGGAGATGAGAGAGTAAAGCTGAAGGGCCTAGAAGAGAAACTATCAGAGCTGGGGAGGCCCCGTAGAATACAGGATGTCAGGGCTGGGGGGGGCTGCTTAGAACACAGAATGTGAGAGCTGGGAAAAGACTTAAAACAGAATGTCAGAGCTGGGAGGGGCCTTTGAACCCAGGATGTCTAACGTGGAAGGAAATCAAGAACAAATAGAGTGCAACAGACTCTTCTAACATGGAATACTGGAACACAGAGCATCAGAACTGGAAGGGCTCATCCATTCTAACCACCTCATAGTACAGAAAAGAAAACTGAGTCCCAGAGAGGGGAAATTCTTTGCCCCAGGCAACCCTTCAAGCTAGGCAACAGCAGAAGTGGCACTAGAACTCACATCTCCTGCATCCATCTGGGATGTTTCCCACTCCTCCCATCCAGGCTTTTTAGCATCCTTGGATTTCAGAGCGTGGTTTAACAGTTGTTAGAAGCATCAGAAGTGAAGAGACAGGACGTGGCAGAACCAAACAGTGATGTGTAGAACAGATATCTTTGCTAGGCTGCAGGGACTCCAGGGAGTTCATAACCATTGCTTACAGGATTTAAGCATTAAAATGAAATTTCTGATGCTCCCCAGAGAACCGAATAATCAGTGCTAGTGTTGCTGGTAGAAAAGTGTTTAATGATGATAATTTGGTTTTGTGAGTTATTCCAGGCTTTTTGGAGGCTTCTCAGAAAGAGCCTTTATTACTGGTCTCTCTTACCTACCAGGGAAGGGGTTGAGGATTAAGGGGAGGAGGGTCTGGAGTGGGAACACAGAAAACAAGGGAAATAAGGGGAAGACACAGAGTGATTGCTCAATGTCTTGGTGCTGTGGCAGAAGGAAGACAAAGGGTGCTGACACCGGTTGTCCAGATGCTCCTAGCTTTTGTATTTCAGTTGCTCCTTCTCTTTAGTTCATGGAGGGGTGGGTAGGGGGCAAGCTTGGGGCCCATCTCCTTTACCAGGGTAGCAACTGATTGTCCCAGCTGGGGCAAAAACCAGTCTCCAAACGTGGGCAGCCACCAAAGCTTCCAAGACTGGGCTTGGCAGAAGCTGGAGCTGTGAATCTTTGGCAATGATTCCTGATGAGCAAATACAGATGGTGACTAGAAGGGCTCCCTAAGGAAACAATATTTCCAACTTTCAGATAAACTCTTAAATAGACCATTTTTTCAGGCAACTCTTTAACATTAAAATATCAGGTTCTAGGGGCAGCTGGGTAGCTCAGTGGAGTGAGAGTCAGGCCTAGAGACAGGAGGTCCTAGGTTCAAACCCGGCCTCAGCCACTTCCCAGCTGTGTGACCCTGGGCAAGTCACTTGACCCCCATTGCCCACCCTTACCAATCTTCCACCTATGAGACAATACACCGAAGTACAAGGGTTTAAAAAAATATCAGATGAGGTGACCTGTCAAATCATACCCCAAATATCCCCAAATGTTAGCTATGACAATGATGTTGATGATGATCATGATCATGATCATGATGGCAATGATGGTGATTAGTGGCAGAGGAGTTCTCATGTTTCAGTAGAGGTAGTCTTGACACTAGGACTTCCTTGTGTTGTTCCATTCTCCTTCCTCCAAAATTGATCCTGAGGGGGCAGCTGGGTAGCTCAGTGGACTGAGAGTCAGGCCTAGAGATGGGAGGTCCTAGGTTCAAATCTGTCCTCAGACACTTCCCAGCTGGGTGACCCTGGGCAAGTCACTTGACCCCCATTGCCCACCCTTACCACTCTTCCACCAAGGAGCCAATACACAGAAGTTTAAGGGTTTAAAAAAAATTAAAAAATAAAAAATAAAAAAAATCAATCCTGAAAGCCAAGGATGGAGGAAGGCAATTTTGAGTTTCTGAACACATATCTTTGTTCCAGAAATGAAGACTTCCCTCTAGCATGGTGTTCTTAACCGTTTCTGCGTCATAGACCCTTCCTATGGCAGTGTCTGCCGAAGTCTATGGACCCCGTCTCAGAAGAATGTTTTGAAAAGCATAAGATCAAATATAGAGAGTTCAAAAGGAAGCCAGTTATATTGAAGGAGCTATCTACCCAAATATTTTTGAAAATTCATGCACCCTCTGAAATCAGCTCCACGGGAGTGCAGAGAACCCTGTTAAGAACCCTTAGTGTAATGAGAATATGCAGGCCAGGCAAGATAAGCCTCTCCCTTTCTCTCCTCCAGGAACAAAGGGACAGAAAACGTTGAGCATCCATTCTCCCAAAGAAAGGAGATGATGCCTCCTTTATTAGAGGGGACTGCAGTAAATATCTCTCTCCTACCACACAGGCAGGGCCAGTTAGGAGTATTATCCCCAAAAGGAAGTTGCCACAGTACATCCTCTCCAAGCCCTAAGGCTAGAAGTGGCCTCAAAAGTCATCCAATTTAAGAGCCTACAATGATGGACCCTGGGAGAGTAAAGGACTTGCCCAAAGTTCCCCCAGGTAGTAAGCATTCAGAAGCGAGATTTGCACGCATGTCCTTTGACAGCAGATACAGTGTTCTAAAGCTACATCAAATTAAACTTAACCTTCCCCCTTTTCTCATAAAATGATTCCTGGTTTGCTGGCTAACAGTCTCGCCTCCTTTTACTTTGTTCTCTCACTCCCTGGCGCCTGCTCAAAATGTTCATTTGGAATCAAAGAACATTAGATTTGGAGAGTCCCTTGGGGCATAGAATGTCAGAGCTAGAAAGGGAGCTTGGAATACCAATATGGCCAAGTGGAAGGGACCTCAACGATAATGAGAACTGGCATTTTTATAGCCCTCGAAGCTTTGCAAAGTACATTGTACAGACATTATCTCATCCAAGCCCCACGGCAACTCCGTGAAATAGGTTCCATGGGTAGGAGGATTAGAGATGAGGAAACCAAAGTGCTAAAGGGTTAAAAGATTTGCATATTTTATGGTCATAGGCAGTTAGGTGGTGCCATAGTGCACAGAGTGCTATGCCTGGAGTTAAGTAGACTCGTCTTCTAGAGTTCAAATCCAGCCACACACTTACTAGCCATGGGATCCGGGACAAGTCATTTAACCCTTTTGGCCTCAGTTTCCTCATCTGTAAAATGAGGAGGATAAGGAAATGGTAAACCAGTTGAGTATCCAAGAAAACCCTAAATGAAACTATGCCCAAAGGGCTATAAAAGACTGCCAGCCCTTTGATCCATCCATACCACTGCTGGGTTTGTACCCCAAAGAGATAATAAGGAAAAAGACTTGTACAAAAATATTCATAGCTGCACTCTTTGTGGTGGCAAAAAACTGGAAAATGAGGGGATGCCCTTCGATTGGGGAATGGCTGAACAAATTGTGGTATCTGCTGGTGATGGAATACTATTTTGCTCAAAGGAATAATGACCTGGAGGAATTCCATGTGAACTGGAAGAACCTCCAGGAATTGATGCAAAGTGAAAGGAGCAGAACCAGGAGAACTTTGGACACAGAAATGGATACACTGTGGCATAATCAAACTGCTTGAACACATGGGTTGATGGGGATATGATTGGGGATGTAGATGGTAAACAATCACTCTAGCGCAACTATCAGTAATATGGAAATAGGTTTTGATCAATAATACATGCAAAACCTAGTGAAATTGTGTCAGCTATGGGGAGGGAGGGGGGAGGCTTGGGGGAGAGGGAAAGAACATGGAAAAATATTCTAAAAATAAACAAATAATAAAGTACAGATCAAAAATGAAAAAAAAACCCAAATGGTGTTAGGAAGAGTTGAACATGATTGAAAGAATGCTGAACAATAATATAAAAAGTGAATTTCAAGTAACATGGAAAAGAGGAGAATTAGCATTGGAGGCAATCAAGAAAGACCTCAAAGACTCCTACAGAAACAGATGCCCTGGAAAAACAAGCCTACCCAAATTCTGTTCATCCTTATAAGGCTCCTACCATTCAGGCAAATGAAAGGATGTCTAAGCTTATTAATAATAGCTCACATTATATAGCGCTAACTATGTGCCAGGCACTGTGCTAAGCACTTTACAATTATCTTAGTTGATCCTCACAATAACCCTGATAGGTAGGTGCTATTATTATCATGTTGTCTTAATGGTTGAGGAAACTGAGGCAGACAGTTGTTAATTGAGTTGCCCAGGATCACACAGCTAATAAGTAGTCTGAGGCCAGATTTGAACTCCAGGTCCAATGCTCTATCCACTGTTCCACCTAGATGCCTCACTTTACAATTTATTAATTATCCCAGCTCACATTTTGGTAGCACTTTATGGTCTTTAATGCCCTTTTGCATAGAGGGACCCTATTTGTATCACACAATCACTTTGTGTCATTCTTGCCAATATTTCCCCTTTTCACAGATGGTGCCATAGAACTAGAACATGGCCACATGCTCATATGATAGTCTTTTCTGAATCCCTGGTCGTTGTTCTTCCTGTGTTAGCAGCCTGCCCCCACCCCTCAGTGTTCCTGTTCTTTGGTTTATTTTCTGAACCTGCTTTTTGCCTTTCAGTATCCAGATATTGACAACCATCACGCTCTGATTGAGTTCAATGAAGAAGATGGTAGCTTCATTCTTCAAGATTTCAATTCCCTCAGCGGAACCTTTGTCAACAACTGCCACATTCAGAATGTAGCCGTGAAACTGAAACCAGGGGATGTCCTGCGCTTTGGAGCTGTAGGGCTCTCCTATGAGCTGATAGTGGAATTCCTACCTCATTCAGTAAGCCTTGTCTCTCTCCCCCTCCCCTTGTACTAGATGAATGAATAAATGAATGAATGAATGAACGAAAAAATGTATGGATCCCTTGCTAGGGGCCAAGTGCTTTACTAAGAGTAGGAGAATGCAAACACAAAAATAAATACTGTTCCTGCTCTCAGTGAGCTTATGTTCTTATCACAGGGAGAGAAGGGAGGCACCATATGTAGAGGAATGGTGGCCAGGAGGTCTATTCTGGTTTGAAAAGTTCCTAGGATGATGAGAGGGAGCCACAGAGGATGAGGTTTACATATCCCTTCCAGAAGCAATGATAGAGTAGATGGAATTATGGTTCTAAAATTGCAAAAGGGAGGGGGAGGGAAAGGTTCAGGGTTGATGATGGGCATAAAAGAGTTAGGTGCCCCAGGATTTGGTTTTGGGACCTGGAAGCATTTCAATGGATGAGAAGTCCAAAGAGTGATTGATAGGGAGCTTAGCAGGGACTGCATCGTCAATATATTAGCAGACTCTGTCAACTAAGCATCAGAATATGTAGGAGATGATCATGGGAGGAGACAAGACTTCTATGAAGGAATATCAAAGGAAGAGAGTGGCTGAGGAGTCACCAAATCCATGGCATGATGAGTTGATCTTTGGGATAGTCGGTGGGCACACCCTTCCAGGAACAAGAGAGTATGCTAATATGGGTTTGATTATTGAACCTGGAGCAGAAGTGGCATATTGGAGAAGGGAGAAGTGAAGGAGAGGGTGGTGGATACACACAACCAGAGGGAAGGTGGCATCAATGGCTGGATAGACAAATAGGGGAAACGTTGCGTGACCTACTGGTAAAGGGGCTAGTTGACAGGGCTCCCCCTTTCTCACTGATCCAGACAGTTTAACCCCAAGGGAAAAGACTTTGTATTTCCTTCCATTGATATTCTTTTGTTTTTTGTTTTTTAACCCTTCTCTCTTTGACTCAATACCAAGTATTGGTTTCAAGACCAAAGAGTGGTCAGGGCTAGGCAATGGGGGTTAAGTGACTTGCCCAGGGTCACAAAGCTAGGATGTGTCTGAGGTCAAATTTGAAACCAGGGCTTCCCTTTTCTAAGCCTGGCTCTCTATCCACTGAGCCACATAGCTGCCCCCTCCATTAATATTCAAAACCTGATAGAGTTTGTTTTGAGCAGCATTATAGTTTCTGGAGGATTTGCCATTTCCTTAGTGTGGAGCAGTGAGGGCCCAGTTAAGATTAGATAACATTCTTTGTAGTTAGCATGGTTGATTTTCTTTAGCTCTCTTCAGCAAGTCTGAGCAAGAGCAGAGGAGATGGCTGCTGGGAATGGAACAGGCTTAGGGCTTCTCAAAGGTTCTGACACTGGAAGAAATGCATGCTATAATATACTAGGAGAGTATGATTGCATAAAGGAATTTCAGAGTTCTTTTCATGAAAGTGAAATATTTGGGGTGATGTCAAAATCAAGAGTGTGACTTCCCCTATAGGGAACTGAGATAGAATGGAGGAACTCATGAGAGTTGAGGTCAAGAGACTGGGCAGCTAGTGTGCTATTAACAGATTAGTATTGTGTGTCTACACATACCCCCAAGCTAGAGATAAAAAGGCAAAATGAAGTAATCTCTGCCCTCAAAGAATTTACATCCTATTGTAGGATTCAACATATACACAACTAAATATGCACATGTACACACATATATGTGTGCATGTGTTACATACACTCTTTTCTGAGCTTAGACTTTTTTTTTAAACCCTTGTACTTCAGTGTATTGTCTCATAGGTGGAAGGTTGGTAAGGGTGGGCAATGGGGGGGGTCAAGTGACTTGCCCAGGGTCACACAGCTGGGAAGTGGCTGAGGCTGGGTTTGAACCTAGGACCTCCTGTCTCTAGGCCTGACTCTCACTCCACTGAGCTACCCAGCTGCCCCTGAGCTTAGACTTTTAAAGAAAACCGTGTGCACTTCCTTTCCTTTTGCCCCCATCTTAATTCTGAGGTCTGGTTTCCAACATCATCACTCAATGAAACTTTGTTCTCCAAAGTGATCTCTTAATCACCAAATATAATGGCCTTTTCTCCATCCTCAACTTTCTTGATCTTTCTGTAGACTTTGGCATTGTCAGACACACTCCTTGATACCTTCTTCTCTTGAGGTTTTCATGGCAATGGCTCTCCTGTGGTTCTCCTACCTGTTGGACTGTTCTTTCTAAGTCTCCTCTGCTGGAGCTTTTCAATCAGCTCATCCATTTTAATTGACTGTAACTCCCACAGTTCTGTCATGGCCCTGTTTCTCTTCTCCCTCTGCTATTTCACTCAATGGTTTCATCAGTTCCCATGGTTTAAACTTTCATCTCTACGTGAATGATTCTTAAATTTATTTGTCTAGCTTTGACCTCTTTCTAAGGAGGTCAGGCTCCAGACTCTCATCTCCAACTACCTATTGAACATTTTAGACTGGATGTATCATAGACAGCTTAAACTCAACATATCCAAAACAGAACTTATCTTTACCACCATAACTGTCTCTCCCACACCTCCAGGAAACCCTCCCCTCTTCCTTCCTTCCTTCCTTCCTTCCTTCCTTCCTTCCTTCCTTCCTTCCTTCCTTCCTTCCTTCCTTCTTT
>NC_058132.1:50532342-50557882 GCF_016433145.1 Gracilinanus agilis
AACAGAGAAAGGGAGAGGGGGAGAGAAAAAGAGAGAGAGCACAGAGGGGGAGAGAAAAAAAAGAGAGAGCACAAAGAGAGAGAGAAGAGAGAGAGACAGAGAGAGAAAGAGAAAGAGAAGGGGGGGAGAGAAAAAGAGAGAGAGCATAAAGAGAAAGAGAAGGGGGAGAGAGAGAGAGAGAGAGCGAGCGAGAGAGCACTTCATAAGTGAAAATTTCCCCTGAATTTTAACCAAGACCCCAGTTTGGAATGAAACCTATGTA
Organism: Gracilinanus agilis; assembly: GCF_016433145.1. NCBI lineage: Eukaryota > Metazoa > Chordata > Mammalia > Didelphimorphia > Didelphidae > Gracilinanus > Gracilinanus agilis. Next base: position 50,532,605 of record NC_058132.1, read on the forward strand.
GACCCAGGCCATCCTGGATTTCTCTTCCTTCCTGCCTCTACCTGTTGGCATTTTGCCTTCCCTTCAAGACTCAGCTCAAGGCCTCTCTTTCTAGATTTACCCAGTTGTTAGCACTTCATTTTTCTTCCCCACATATTGTTGTTGAGCTGTGTTTGGCCTTTTGTGACCCCATTTGGGGTTTTCTTGGCAAAGATACTAGAGTACCTTGACATTTCCTTCTCCAATTCATTTTACAGATGAGGAAACTGAGGCAAACAGGGTGAAGTGACTTGTCCAGGGTCGCATAGCTATTAAGTGACTGAGGCCAGATTTGAACTCAGAAAGATGGGTCTTTCTGACTCCAGGCCCGACACTTTCTCCACAGCACCACCTAGCTGTCCTAGGACCCCTTTACACTCTTAAAAATCTTTGTGAATTGGGGGCAGCTAGGTGGCTTAGTAGATAGAGATGGTGAGGTCTTTTGGCTAGCCCTTACTCTTCTTCTGCCTTGGAACCAATACACAGTACTGATACTAAGACAGAAAGTAAAGGTTTAAGAAAAAATGTCGAGAACACCCTAAAGAGTTTTCATTTATTTGGATTATATCCATCAATATTTACTCTATTGGAAATTTAAAATCAACATTTAAAAATACTTATTAATTCGTTTAAAAGTAACAATAACAAACCCATTAAATGTTAGCATAAATAACCATTTTTAATGAAAAATAACCATTTTCCAAAACAAACAAAAATTCATGAGGAGTGGCATTATTTTAGTTATTTTTTCAAATTTCATTAATGTCTGGCTTAGGAGAAGACAGCTGGATCCTCATGGCTGCTTTTGCATTCATCTGTTGCACTAGGTTGTTTTGGTTGAAGTATGCGAAAAAAATCAGATCTCACACAGGTAGTTTGAAAAGAGGGAGTATTTTGATCAGCAAATAATGTCTTAGTATTGTTATGAAAATAGTTTTGACTTCCCAAACCTCCTGAAAAAAGGGTCTGGGGGAACTCCTAAGGGTCACCCCCACCACGTTTTGAGACTCACTGCCCGAGCCCATCTCCCCCATTCTGTTTGGTTTTTTACAGATGTAGAAACTGAGGCCCCAATTGAGTGGAGTGGCTTACCCAAAGGTAATAGACGTCAGAGCTAGGATCTTTGGGCAGAAGATTGGTCCATCCCATTCCTCATTTCTCAGTCTTCCCATTTGCTACTTTGCTGTTGGGAATGATGCTCTTATGCTGACCCATTCTAGAAAGTATCCTCCAAGAACTAGAAAAATCTAAATGGAATAACTGCCTGGCTCTTTCCACGAAGTGGCCCGGAGAGGAACTGATTTCTTCCAAAGTATTTTAATTTGAGATTTGTTGTTGTGGAAAAATTCTTGTCCTATTTGGGGAGATCAGCATCAATGAGCCAGTGCAGAGGGCTCCAGAACAAACTTCCTGCTTCCTTTAAATTCCCATCACTAACCTAATTTTCATGAATACTATCTAAATCTGTTCTCCTACAACAGGAGTTGTTAATAACATTTTTCTATTGACTGAACAAAGAGATGGGGGAGCTCCAAGCTATAACATTGAGGTCAACTCTGGGCTTGAGATTCCAAAGCTGGGGCTTCTTTAACAAATAAGACCCTGAAAAGGATCCTGTTTCTATTGACCTGTTAGCCTAGGCTTGAGTTAGTACTCTGAGGCCTTCTTTAAGGGCAGCTAGGGGCTTTGAGAGCCAGGCCTGGAGCAAATCTGCTCTCAAACACTTTCTAGCTGTGTGACCCTGGGTAAGTCACTTAACTCTATTTGCCTAGCCCTTGCCACTCTTTTGCCTTAGAACTGATACTTGGTATTTATTCTTAGATATAAGGTAAGGGTTAAAAAAAAAAAAAAAAGGGCTTAACTTCTCTGGACCTAAATTTCCTCCTCTATAAAACGAGTGGGTTAGATTACATTGGGGTTCTTAACCTGGAATCTGTAAACTTTAAAAAAAATTTTTTTTAGAATAACTGCATTTCTTTCTTTCTTTTATTAATTAGTTGATTGTATTTATCTTTAAATTTTCTGGTTCCAAATTCTCTCCCACCCTCACCCACTGAAGACCAACTACGTGTCAATATAACTGGTTTCTCTTGTTAGCCTGTGTATTTTTTTGTGCATTAAAAAGTATGACTCTGAGAAGAAGGCCGACTACAGGCCTCACCAAACTCCACTCTGGAGAACAGGACACAAACAAGGCTAAGAACACTTGGCTAGATTGGATCTCTAAGGTTTCCCACAGATCGAGTTCTTTTATTTTTTTTAATTAATTAATTCTTCCAGTTACATGGAGAAACGATATATTTAAACCCTCACCTTCCATCTTAGAACCAATATTGCGTATTGGTTCCAAGGCAGAAGAGCGATAAGGGTTAGGCAAATGGGGGTCAAATGACTTGCCCAGGGTCACCCAGCTAGGAAGTGTCTGAGACCAAATTTGAACCCAGGACCCTCCCATCTCTAGGCCTGGTTGTCCCATCTACTGAGCTGCCCAGCTGCCCCCTAGAAACAATTCTGGATAATGGTTTTTCTGCCATTTTAGGATTCAGATTTTCTGCGTCTATTCCTCCCCTTACTGCCCTGTTAGCACTTAGTTTTGTGATGTAAGTAGAATCATGAAGTTAGGGTCCTTTGTATAATTTAGAATATGTTCCTTCCTCAGTGATGCCTCTCAGAATCTCCACTTTCCTGCAATCAAGCAAGCATTTATTAAGCACCTACTATGTGCCAGATGCAGTGCCTGGCACTGGGGGGTACAAAGATGAAAACAAAACTGGGTTTTCTTCAAGGACTTTACATTTTGTCAGGGGAGATGACATGTACCCAAAGAGGATGGATAAAAGCTGTACAGACTGAATAACAAGGCTATTGGGGGATGAAGGCAGCAGCTGCAAGTGAGGAAGAGTCAGGAAGAATACAAAAGTGTAGATGATCTTGCCAGGAAGCCTTCCCTGATCATCCCTTAGTTGTTAGTCAAGCATTTGCTTAATAATATTTGTAAGCATTATTGAATATCCCTTTTTCCTACCTTCTTCCCTTTATAACCATCCCATCCCTGAGTAAAATAAAGGCTCTTTGGCTGTTATATTTATCTGTCTGTATCTCCCGTGCCTGCCTGGCACCATGCCTTGAACATAGTAGGAGCCTAATAAATGCTTGCCACATGAATTCACAAGGTGTGCCAGAAGTCTTAATGTAGTTTTATGCTTAAAACTGCCCTCACGGGGCAGGCAGCTAAGTGGCTCAGTGGATAGAGAGCCAGGCTTGGAGACAGCAGGAGGTCCTAGGTTCAAATCTGGGGCTCAGATACTTCCTAGCTGTGGGACCTTGGGCGAGTCACTTAACCCCAATGGCTTAGCCTTTACTGCTCTTCTTCCATAGGACCAATATTTAGTATCAACTGTAACACAGAAGGCAAAGGTTAAAAAAAAAAATTGCCCCAAGCCTTTGGAGATATCTTGTAGAAGTAGCCTTGGAAGTCTCCTCTGAGCCCCTGCTAGAGTCATTGTCTCCAACAGAGTTCTCCCCAAGTCTCTTTTCTTCCCCTGGCAACAATGTCATTTCTTCTGGGAAGTGGCAGGAAATAACGGATAGATTCTGGCAGTCCTGGGGCTGGATCTTGTCTCTGATGCACATTGCTGTTGTCACTGCGTCACTATGTAACTGGTCACTGCTCCAGGCTTTAACACAGACGTGGATCTCTACCGAGAGAGGGAGTTTCCTCACCGGGGAGGTCAAGTCACCAGGCATTTAGGAAGTCCTTGGTATGTGGCAAGCACTGGGCTAAGTGCTGGAGGCACTTGAAACCCCAGGTAGAGCCTATTGGAGCAAATCTGCAGCAGTGGCCCAGCTCTGCTCTCAGCAAGAGTATTTCTGGATCTGGGTCTGAGGACGGGACCACTGGCTCCTGACGTTCTCTTTCGGGGTCTGCCTTACTTGCTTCTTTTCCCTTTAAACCCTTCCCTTCTGGGATAGCTCAGCCGACTGGTCCTTACTATTCTTCTTCTTGTTCTTTTTTTTTAAGCTGTGTATTGGCTCCAAGGCAGAAGAGTGGTACGAGTAGGCAATGGGGGTCAAGTGACTTGCCCAGGGTCACACAGCTGGGAACTCTCTGAGGCCAGCTTTGAACCTAGGACCTCCCATCTCTAGGCCTGCCTCTCCATCCACTGAGCTACCCAGCTGCCCCCCCCCTTACCATTCTTCTGCCTTGAAACTGATTCTTCGTATTGATTCTAAAGCAGAAAGTAAGAGTTTCTCTCTTTGTTTTGGACCCCTCCCTTCTGTCTTAGAATCAAAGTACTGATGCCAAAATGAACAATTGTAAGAAAGGCTGGGCAATTGGGATTAAGTGACTTGTCCAAGGTCACATAGCTAGGAAGTGTCTGAGGCTACATTTGAACCCAGCACCTCCCACCTCCAGGTCCAGCTCCCTATCCACTGAGCCACCTAGTTCCCCTTTCTGCTCTTCTTGTTAAAGAATGAAGCATTTCCTGTAAAAATACCACTCTCAGGGAAACTGCACTTTGGGTCCATCTCAAGAACCCAAAGGAAGGCATCTGCATTTTCTCCCCGACAGATATTTCTCAAACAGAAGCTTTTTTTTTTTTTTAAGACAAGGTGATAGACACGTTCTCTGTTTGGGGTGAGGTGAGGGCGAGGGAGAGGTTAGGCAAGGCAGATAGTTTCTGCAAATGTTGCTATAGACGAGGAAGCAGACAATTGCAGACTTGCAAGAAACTTTGGCGGGGATTTTTGCATTGGTCAAACCTCTCCCTAAGCAGGAATTTCCTCTCTGATACCCCCCAGTTACGGGGGAAGGGGGGGATCCTAATTTATCTTGTTGCTGCTGCTGCTTCCTGTACCATATTGCGGCCCCCATCCATGTATGCGTCCGATTCTAGAGCTGAAGCTGAAGTCCTGCGGCCACGTAGTAGAGTCAGGACTCACTGGGAATGCCCCCGATCATGGGAAGCATGGCAGAGAATGAGATGAAGAGGCAGAGTCCTGAATGGAAGCAACAAACAGGAGCTTGGGCAGCCTTGGGGAGATCATCCCACGGGCTCGCAGGGAGCTGGGCATGGATGAATAACTGAACAACCTGATACGACATTTATCATTTTCCTAATCGCCCTCCTCTGGCAGCTAGGTGGCAGAGTGCGTACGGTATCAGGACTGGAGTCTAAAAGACTCATCGTTGTGATTTCAAATCTTAGATACTTATCAGCTGTGTGATCCTGGACAAGTCACTTCACCCTGTTTGCCTCAGTTTCCTCATCTGTAAAATGAGCTGGAGAAGGAAATGGCCAACCACTCTGGTGTCTCTGCCCAGAAAACCCCAAATGGGATCACAAAGAGGTGGACACAATTGAAAACAACTGAATAACAAGAGACCCTCCAGTAAGACCTCCTCAAGCAGCCAGCTGGGCTTTGAGACAAGCTGAAATAGGAGTCTTCAATTTGTCCCCCAAAACGCCCTCTAAGCCTCTTTCTAGGTCTGTCCTTGGGCGCCAAGTGTAGAGCCAGTCTAAGCCTATAGCAGTCCTTCAGATACTTGGCATCAACTCTTCTTTGTCTCTCCCCAACCCCCCTAGGGCCGCTGCCATCCACTGCTAGCTGCGCTTCTAGTTTGTGTCATCTGCAACCTTGATGAACATGTTGCTCCATCTTTGTGTAAGACATTCATCAAAAGGTTAAACCTCACCATCTGGTTGGCTATCTCTCCCCACTGCCTTCTCTTCTCCAGCTCCAATAAGCACAGTTCCTTCAACCAGGATTCTCATGACACGATCCCCAGTCCCTGACCCCATCTTGGTCACTCTCTTTGGATAGACTCCAGCTTATCAATGTCCATTCTAGGGGGCAGCTGGGTGGCTCAATGGATGGAGAGCCAGGCTCAGAAATGGGGGAGGTCCTGGGTTCAAATCTGGCCTCAGACCCTTCCTCTCTGGGTGGCCCTGAGCAAGTCACTTAATCCCCATTTCCCAGCCCTTACCACTCTTCTGCCTTAGAACCAATACACAATATTGATTCTAAGATAGAAGGGAAGGATTTTTTTTTAAATCCTTTCTAAAGGGGCAGCTGGGTAGCTCAGTGGATTGAGAGTCAGGCCTAGAGATGGGAGGTCCTAGGTTCAAATCTGGCCTCAGACACTTCCCAGCTGTGTGACCCTGAGCAAGTCACTTGACCCCCATTGCCCACCCTTACCACTCTTCCTCCTAGGAGCCAATACACAGAAGTTAAGGGTTTAAAAAAAATCAGTAAAATCCTTTCTAAAATATGGGTCCCCAAGGGCAGCAAGGTGGATCCATGGATAAAGAGCCAAGCCTGGCAATGGGAGGACCTCGTTTTGAATCTAGCCTCAGACATTACTTAGCTGTGTGACCCTGGGCAAATCACTTAACCCCAATCACCTATTCCTTACTGCTCTTCTGCCTTGGAACAGATACTTCATATTGAGACAGGAGGTAGGGATTTTAAAAAATAAAATAGAACAAAAGAAAATGTGGGTGCCCACAATGGCGCCACTGGTGTTTACCTCTGTTGAATCCTCCTCTGCCACCTCTCCTTATCTAGTGGAAAGGGAACCTCTGCAAGCAGATTTGCATGAAAGGGGAAACATTTCTGTCCCCCCCTCCCCAAAGCATTTGTTTGGCAAAAACCTTCTGACCGTCAGGATGGCAGAGAGGAGAAGCCGTGGGCACACGGAATCTCTTCTCCATGACTCCAGCTTTGCTAGCCTAGAAGCGGCCACTACAGCAGGCTAAACCCTTCTGTCCTCCCTCCTGTCAGAGCTGGGAGCACTAAGAAATGATGTCTGCCTTAACAGGCGGGCTGTAAAGTCGGAATTGTTGTTTTTAAAATGCGCCGTGAATTTCCCGAGAAGGGCGAACTTTATTAGGAGCTGCTGGCCTGCCTTTATGAGGCCCTTTAGAGGAAACATGGCGATTATACCAATATATGGATCACATTCCTCTCTTTCAAAGAAATGGCAACTAGAAATAGGAAGGCAGCAAAGGTAAGAGGTAGAGAGGAGCTATTGTGTAAGTGAGATCCCCAATCCACAGCGACCAATTCTCTATCAGTCAGTCAACAAGTTAAGAAGTGTTTATAAGTGCCTACTATGTGCCACCTACGCAAAAAGAGAGGCAATCTCTGGCCCCAAGGAGCTTACATTCTTTTTTTTTTAAACCCTTACTTTCTGTCTTAGAATCAATACTGTGTATTGGTTCTAAGGCAGAAGAGAGGTCAGGGCTAGGCAATAGGAGTTAAGTGACTTGCCTAGGGTCACACAGCTACAAAGTGTCTGAGGCCAAATTTGAGCCCAGGACCACTTGTCTCTGGGTCTGAAGGAGCTTACATTCTAATAGAAAAAGGAATAAGCATTTATTACCTGCCTACTATGTGCCAGACTCTGTGCTAGGAATTGGGGATACACCATATAAGCAAATAGAAGTACCCTTGAAATTATTTTTAAATTTTTATTTAATTGATTAATTAAGAAAATTTTCCCATGGTTCCATGATTCATGTTCTTTCTCTCCCCTCCTTCCACCTCCCTCCCATAGCCAACACACAATTCCACTGGGTTTTACATGGAAGGAACCTACATTCTAATAAGAAATGAACATATGTTTTTCACAAGCCTGCTTTGTGACAGACACCATGCTAAGTGCCTTATAAATATTATCTGGCTGTTAAAAAGAAGAAGAAGCCTGAGCAAAGATATTCCGAGCAAAGCTGTCTATTGTGAGAGCCGTGAGCATAAAGCCAAGGCCCACAGACATGCCCACTGGGTCTGAGACTACCCCGCGCCTTGCCACTTACAGATATTTATATCAGAAATGGAAGGTAGAGGGGCAGCTGGGTCGCTCAGTGGTTTGAGAGCCAGTCCTGGAGATGGGAGGTCCTAGGTTTAGATCTGGCCTCAGACACTTCCCAGCTGTATGACCCTGGACAAGTCACTTGACCCCCATTGCCCACCCTTACCACTCTTCTGCCTTGGAGCCAATACACAGAAGTTAAGGGTTTAAAATTAAAAAAAAAAAAAAAAAAAAACAAGAAATGGAAAGTAGTGATGAAACCATCGGGCTTTGGCAAGACCCTTCTGTCAAGGCCGGTCCCAGATGGGTCTTTTCTCCTTCCCCTCCCTTAGGGGCCACAAGAATGTCAGAATGGAACTGAAACCACAGAGCAGGAGGCTCGGTTTCATTATGTCACAACCTTGAGTGTGTGGCAATGTAAAGGGCCAAAATTATTCTTTTTTTTTTTTTTAAGCCCTTACCTTCCGTCTTGGGCCAAGGCAGAAGAGTGGTAAGGGTGGGCAATGGGGGTCAAGTGACTTGCTCAGGGTCACAGAGCTGGGAAGTGTCTGAGGTCAGATTTGAACCCAGGACCTCCCATCTCTAGGCCTGGCTCTCCATCCACTGAGCCACCCAGCTGCCCCCCAAAAATATTCTTTACAAAGAATGAACATTATTTTTGTTGCTCACACAGCACACTTTCTCTATAGTCACTCCCTGAGTACTCTTCTGTTATTAGGCCTCATACAATTATTCAACTAATAACTGGGTCTATTTCTTACTAGAAATCACTCATTTTATAACCAGAGAAATGATTAGAAACTACTGAATTAAATCTCTTCTTAGAAGGAAGTAAGACAATACAAGGGAGGAAGCTGAACAGCAGGGTGAGAGGAGCTGTTGGGAATGGTGTAGGGGGTCAACGTCCAAAGCAGTGTTGGGAAAGGGGAGAAAGATGGTGCTGTCCCAAAAAGTCAGCACTGGCCCCAAATGAGACAATGATGATAGCCTGGGGATGAGAGGCTGGATCCAATCACAGGCACAGAATTTCAGAGCTGGAAGGGACCCTCACAGCTATAATCCGACCCAGACTAGAAAAATAATCTCCTTTATAACATGCTATTTGAGGCTCATCTAGCCTTTTCTTGAAAGTTTGCAACAAAGGGGATCCATCCTATCTCAAGGCAACCCGTTCCACTTTGGGCCAGCTTTTGTTTCTAGAAAGTTGTTCTCAAGATCAAGGCCGATACACTCTCTTTGTGACTTCTTCCCTTCTTTTCTATTTCTGCTTTCTGGGACTCCACACCATAAGCCTAGCCCTTCTTCCACTCTATAAGTGCTAGCTATTTTTATTATTATCACTGGGGATGATGGTGTGTTCAGGGAAGACTAGCACCTCTGGTGTGAGGTTTGCTGAATGTTTTTCAGGGCTGCTCATCCACCTTCGGTGTCTATCTTCACTCCATCCTCACCTGTGGTGCCAAGAAGCTGTAGCACGCGTAGTGACCACATCCCAATAAAGCCAGCTTGGCAGATCAGGTTGAGGGTAACCAATAGATTTCAAATCTGCTTGTGAGTTAAGGGAATGTCTACCCCAAGCATGTGAAGACTTCCTCCCCTGTAATGGACCGATGAGAACAATTTGTTCCAATGACCATGAAGCAGACTGTGGAGTACTTAGAGCTTGGTCGGACCTGGAAGGTGCCAAGGTCATCTGCTGCATCCTGGGCCATCATTAGTTCTCTTGACTTTTGACTTGCCACTAGACTTTAATGACTCTGGAAAGAGAGATTGAAGTGGATGACTGGGTAATTCTGCTTCACTTATATCCAATTTACAAATAAGTCAAAACCTCAACCCATGATGTCACTGGCCCTTTTGGAAAATGGATGAACAGCAATCATCATTAGTGATAATAATAGTCAAAAGACCTTTATATGACATGGACCTTTCTCCATCCTGGTTACCTTCCTCTGAAGGTGCTCTAACTCAACAATCAGTGGCCTTTCTTAGCTGTGGTGCCCAGAACTAACTAAACCCAGTGTTGTAGATAAGGTGTAGGAAGGACAGAGGATAAAGGGACTCTCACTTCCTACTTCCTGAAAGTTGAGACTCTTTTATACAAAAAAAAACCCTTATTTTCTATCTTTGAATCGATAACTAAGTATTGGTTCTAAGGCAGAAGAGCAGTAAGGGCTAGACAATTAAGGTTAAGTGACTTGCTCAGGATCACACAGTTAAGAAGGTCATATTTGAACCCAGGATCTCCCATCTCCAGGCTCTGCTCTCTAACCAAGAAGCCACCTAGCTACCCCTAGCTGAGACTCTTTTTTTAATCATGCAAAATACACTTCCATATTGGTCATTGTTGTAAGAGCAACCAAAACGAAAACCCCCAAAATAAAACTGGAAATACACAGAAGTGAAAGATAGTCTGCTTTGATCAGCATCTATCCAACTCCAACTTTCTCTGGAGGTGGATAACATTCCCCATAATAAGTCTTTCAGGTGGTCCCAGATCATTGGACTGCTGAAAGTAGTCAGGTTTTCACAGCTGATCATTGTACAATACTGCTATTACTGCGTACAATGTCCTACTGGTTCTGCTTATTTCACTGTGCATCGGTTCATGCAGATCTTTCCAGCTTTTTCTGAAATCATTCTGCATATCATTTCTTATAGCACAATAGTATTCCATCACCAACATGTACCACAGTTTGTTCAGCCATTCCCCAACTGATTGACATTCTTCAATTTCCAATTCTTTGCCAGCACAAAAAGAACAGATATAAATCCTTTTGTACAATTAGGGTCCTTTCCCCTTTTTAATGATCTCTTTGGGATACAGTCCCATAGTGGTATTACCAGATCAGAGGTATGCACAGCTTTATAGCCTTTTGAGCATAATTCCAAATTGCCCTCCAGAATGTTTGGATCAGTTCACAACTCCACCAACAATGCATTAGGGTCTCAATTTTGCCACATCCCCTCCAACATTTATCACTTTCTTTGATTGTCACATTAGCCAATCTGATAGGTATGAAGTAGTACCTCAGCCTTGTTTTAATTTGAATTTCTCTAATCAAGAGTGATTTAGAACATTTTTTTCATATGATTATTGATGACTTTGATTTCTTCATCTGAAAACTGCTTGTTCATATCCTTTGACCATTTGATTGAGATTTTCTCAATGCAGTCTGAGAACATATGAACTTTGGGCCACCATATCACACAGTTGGCTCATTTTCATCTTTTGTGAGTGTGTGATTTTATTTTTTTATTTTAACGATAAATTTCCACGTAAGTTTTCTGAAGTTATGTGATCCAAACTGTCTCCCTCCTTTCTTCCCTCCCTGCTCCTGGAGCTGGCAAGCAGTTCAATCTGGGTTATACATATATTATCATGCAAAAAGTATTTCCATATATTATTCATTTTTGTAAGTGAATAATCTAATGGAACCAAAACCCCAAAACATAAACCCAAATAAACAAGTGATAAATCATCTGCTTTCATCTGCATTCTGACTCCCACAGTTCTTTCTCTGGAACTGGAGAGCATTCTTTGTCCTAAGTCCCTCAGAAGCTTCATTTTTGTCTTGAAATCCAGTAAAACTCCAGATCTTGCTCAGATGGGCTGCTGTCTATTCTTTTCTCCCCAACCCCTCTCTTGTACTTGTGAAATGAATTTTTAAATTCAAGTGTAAGACCACATTTTCCCCTGTTAAATTTCATCTTAATAGATCCACTTTATTAAGGCCTTCATGAAATCTTGACTCTTATCATCCTAGGTTTGCATCATTTGCCATCTATAACTTCACCCAAAGCACTGATAAAAATCACTTAAAACAAAGAATGGGTGCAGATCCCTAAGGCCCTCCTCTGGAGACCTCCTTTTAAGTTGATATTTTTAATGGCTATTTTTTAAATTTGGCCCATCAATTAGTTCTGAATCAACCTAATTGTTGTCATTTGTTTGGTTTTTAGTTGTGACCCTATTTGATGTTTTCTTTTTTTTAACCCTTACCTTCCATCTTGGAGTCAATACTGTGTATTGGCTCCAAGGCAGAAGAGTGGTAAGGGTTAGGCTATGATGGGGGTCAAGTGACTTACTCAGGGTCACACAGCTGGGAAGGGTCTGAGGCCAGATTTGAACCCAGGACCTCCCGTCTTTAGGGCTGGCTCTCACTCCACTGAGCTACTCAGCTGCCCCCCCCCCATTTGATGTTTTCTTGACAAAGATAAAGGAAATATTTGTCATTTCCTTCTCCAGCTCATTTTACAGATGAGGAAACTAAGGCAAACAGGGCAAAGTGACTTGCCCAGGGTCACACAGCCAGGAAGTGTCTGAAACCAGATTTGGACTCAGGAAGATGAGTCTACCTGACTCCAAGCCCAGTACTCTATCCACTGGGCCACCTAGCTGCCTCTATAATCAAATTTACTATCTAATTTACATCAATTGATAAATTATGCAACCAACAAACTAAATCAAATGCCTCTGTTCTTGAGAGACAACCAGGGCTTTAGGAGAAAAAAAATTCTAAATACTTTGGTCTTTTATAGTAATTAAATTAAATGTAATCAATTCAGTGATTTATATCAAGTAGATATCCTATGATATCAGAGTTTGAAAATCCTTGGAACACAGACTGGCAGAGCCTGGAGCACATTAATAATAATAATGGCACTTATATAGTGTTTTAAGGTTTCCAAAGCACTTTACAAATATCATTTCATCTTATCTATATTGTTCGTTTACTTATTTGGAACACAGACTATCAGAACTGGGAGACAGTCTAACCCAGGGCTTCTTGATGTTTTTTGGACTCCTCTGGCAGGCCGGGGAAGCCCGTGGACCCCTTCTCAAAATAATGCTTTTACATAATTGTAGGAAATGCTACATTCCAAATGGAGGTCAAGGCAGTGTTTTTTACCTCTCCAACTTCATGAGATCTATCCCTGGAATCCCTCAGTCAAGAATGCCTGGTCTAGGCTCACTGTTTCTCTTTAAGTTAAGAGAAAACTGAGGAGGGGCCCCCAAAGGCGATCAAGATGAGCCAGGGCCAGGGGCTGCTGGGTCTCCTGACTCCCAGGCTAGTGTCCAGTGCAGTAACCTCTCCTTTTTCTCTTCCTCATGACACAAACTGGGCTATCAAGACAAAGCTCCAGGTGGAACATGGGACGAGACCTGACCCAATTAGCAGGATGCCCTTATCAAACCCTGATTTGCTGGCTTGTCTCCTTTCCCAGGAGCACTCAGCCCATCATACTCTCTAGAGGGCAGTGTGGCTGCGGTGTTCAGGGAGGTGGGTGTCAGCATCAGCATCAGCTTCACTGCCCAGTAATTAGAGAAGGCCACCTCTCCATTATATATGCCAGGGAGGTTGGAGGAAGCAGAAGACGGAATCTCCAAGATGATCAGTAACCATTAGTCCTGCCCTGACTTTCCACCTTTACCAAGCTGTGACCAGAGCTGCTTGACTGGAGTCCGTGGCACAGATCCTGGGCATACAGAATTAACCAACTCCCCTCTCTGCTTGCTCTGGGCTAATGGGCCCTAAACCACAGTGAAATGGCAGCAGAGGAAATGAGGAGTAAAAAGAGATGGTCTGGATACTGATTAAGCTGAATCATCTAATATGGAGTCTTTCTCTTTCTCTTCTTCCTCCCATCTTCCTTCCTCTTCGTCATGCTCTCCCCTTGCCTCCACTTTCCCTCTCTTCCATCTTCCTCTTTTCTCCTCTCTCATTCCTCTCCTTTCTTGCTGCCCTCGCCTCTCCTCTCTCCCTATCACCTTCTTTCTCTTCTCCTTCTCCCTCCACATTCTTCCTGCTCCTTCTATTTCTTATTTCCTTCTCCCCTCCCTCATTCCTCTACTATCACCCTCCTTTCTCCTCTTTCCCCATCACCTTCTTTCTCTTCTCCTTCTCCCTCCCCACATTCTTCCTGCTCCTTCTGTTTCTTCTTTCCTTCTCACCTCCCTCATTCCTCTACTATCACCCTCCTTTCTTCTCTCTTCCCATCACCTTTTTTCTCTTCCCCTTCTACATACTCCTTCCCTCCTTCTACTTCTTTTTCTCCTGCCTCTCCTCCTCCACTAAATACTCTCCTGCCACTCTCTTCTCTTTCCCCCATCACTTTCCTTCTCTTCCTCTTTGCTCCCTCCTCTCCCACCTCCTCACCTTATTCTGTAATCTGGATATTGGTTTCCCCCAGAACCACTTGTGTTTATTAGCCCCATTTTCTAGAATCTGGGGCTCAGTGAAAGAAGATGATTTCTATCTAGTAAATGTCAGAGCCAGGCCTGGAACCCAGGTCTCCTGACTCAAATATAACTATCTTCAAATATTTGAATGGCTGTCATGGGGTAAAGGGATCAGATTTCTTCTGCTGGGATCTGAATGACATTATCATTGTTGTTGTTATTCAGTCATTTTCAGTCACATCCTACTCTTTGTTTGTGGTTTTCTTGGCAGAGATACTGGAGTGGTTATTTCCTTTTCCGGCATTTGACAGATGAGGAAACTGAGACACTAGGGTTAAGTGACTTGCCCAGGGTCACAAAGCTAGGAAGTGTCTGAGGTCCTATTTGAACTGTGCCACCTAGCAGCCCCATGGAGGAGACATAACCAGGAGCATTTGCTGGAAGCCAGGAAGAATCAAATGGAGACTCAATGGCAGAACAACTTCCTAGTTATCAGAGCTGTCCCGAAGGAGCAGGAATGAACTGCCTCAGGAGTTAGTGAGTGCCCCGTCCCTAGAAGCCTTTTTGGAGTTAAGTCTGAACAACCACTTACTATCTGTGTTGTGAAGGAGCTTCTCCTTCAGGCACAGACTGAATGAGATGGTCTCTTCCAACACTATGATTCTATGATTCTTACTCTCTGACTCCCAATTCAATATTCTCCATCACACTTGGGACAGATAGGTGGAGCCGTAGTGCACAGACTTTAGAGTCAACAAGATCTGACTTCAAATCCAACCTTAGATACTTATTAGCTGTGTGACCTTGGGCAAGTCATTTAATCTCTACTTCAGTTTCCTCAGTTGTTTAGAGGAGATTAAAGTAATAGCACCTATCTCCCAAGGTTGTTGTAAGAATCAAATAAAGTAATAATTGTAAAGTGCTTAACCCAGTGCTTGGCAGATAATAAATGCTATAAAAATGTTTGCTATTTTGATTATTATAACTTCACACTCCCTCTTGTTCCCTTAGGCCCTTGGTTATTCCCTTTCCACCTTCCCTGGGACTTTACTACCTTGATCGTTATTTAATCCTCCTTTCTGTAAGAAGCCTTTTCTAATTATCCTTAATGCAGATGTCTTCCCTCTGAAATTATCTCCAATTTATCCTATATATGTCTTGGCAGTACATGGGTGTTTGCATGTTGTCTCCCCAATCAAAATATGGGACTAATTTTTGCCTTTGTATTTTGTATTCCCTGCACTCAGCCTAGCACATAGTAGGTGCATAATAAATGAAATGTCAACTTTATACTCATTTATTATCTCTCCCTTCCATTTCTCTCCTCCCATTCGGAAAATAAAAAAGCAAAATCCTCAGAACAAATGTGCCCCAGTCAAGCAAAATAAATCTCATGTTGGCCACGTCCAGAAATGTGTTTCTCATTCTTCATTTTAAATGCATTACCTCTCTGGCGTGAGGTGGGGAGCAAGCTTCATCTGGTTTATCACTGTAATATTCTAAAGTCTTACAAAGTCAAGCAAACATAATTCATCGTGTTTTTTTAAAGCTCTGTACATCCTGTTTGTACCATCTTATTTCTCTCTTTCATTTCACTGTAAGATTTCTAAAACATTTCCTCCATACCTTGAACCTCTCAGTCAGTTAATTAAAAAACATTTTTAAATACCTACTACGTGCCATCACTTTGCTGGGCGTAGGAGTTATAAATACAAAGAATGAGACAGTCCCTATTCTTAAGAAGCTTATGTCATAAAGGGGAAAACAACAATATGTTGTAGATTAAATATGATCCGATGAACCCAAGAAAGGGAGGGACTAGTTGGAGAGGAGGAAAAAGTGGTACTGCAGCTGTACTGTGAAGGAAGAAAGGCTGTCTAAGAGGCAGAGAAGCAAGGAGAGGGCATTCTAGGGCAAAGGCCAGCAATGGAATGCCATGTGAGAAGAGAAAGGAGAAAGACACTTTGGCTGGTTCCGAGAGCATGCAAAAGGGAGACAGGGGATGCTCTGCGTGTCTCCCTGCCTGTTGCCCAGCTTCAGTTTCCAGCTCTCTTTTCAATATATCACTATGACTTCTTACATAGATTCTAGCTTTGGAGTAAGGGAATGAGCTAGAGAACCCTGTTTCAGAACCCAGCAGCCATAGAACTCCTGGGCAAATGGTATTCTACATTCTGAAGTCTCTTACTTTGGACATCCTGTGTTACAAGACCTCTGCCAGCCCAGATATTCTGTTCTTTGGTGACTCTCAGTTTTAATATCCTAATTAATATGTTCTGGCTTTATATGTTCTAAGAACCTTTCTAGTTCTGATAGTCTCTTCTCCAAGGTCCCTCCTAGCTTTAATGTTTTGGTTTTTTTAACCCTTACCTTCCATCTTGGAGTCAGTGCTGTATATTGGCTCCAAGGCAGAAGAGTGGTAAAGGTAGGCAATGGGGGTCAAGTGACTTGCCCAGGGTCACACAGCTAGGAAGTGTCTGAGGCCAGATTTGAACCTAGGACCTCCTGTTCTCTAGGCCTGGTTCTCAATCCACTGAGCTACCCAGCTGCCCCCTCTAACTTTAATGTTCTAAGGGCCCTCCAAGTTCTGACATCTGATATTCTAAGGGCCCTCCAATTTCTGGTATTTGGTGTTCTAAGCCCCCCCAGCTTTAATATTTCCATGTTCTAGGGTCCTTTCTTGATCTAATGTATTCTGAGGTCCCTTCTGGCTCTAAATTCTCTGGCATCTGACCTGAATTCATTATCATCATTGTAGGGTCTTGTGAGGATCAAATGAGATAATGTATGTAAAACATTTTACAAAACCTTTTTTGGAATTATAAAAATGTTAACTATTCTTATTATTACCCCATAACTCTTGTTCAAGGCAGCTAGGTGACTCCTATAGATAGAGTACTAAGCCTGAAGACACTTCCTTTGCCATGAGACTCTGAGGAAGTAAGTTAACCTCTGTCTGCCTCAGTTTCCTGAACTATAAAATGGGGAGGATAATAATAGTACTGACCTCCTAGGATTGTTGCGAGGTTAACATGAGACAATATTTATAAAACCCTTTGAAGACCTTAAAGTACTATGGGAATATTAGTTATTATTAATGCTATTATTAGATCATGATTTGAAAATACTATTAAAAAAAAAACCTTTCCCAGAGAAGAGCCCCTCTCCCAATGCAAATCAGCCTTGGGTTTCTTGGGTTACTGAGAAGTAAATGACTTGCGTAAAGTCATACATTCAGTTTACGTCAGAGGCACAACTTGAACTTCTGACATTTTTTTTTATTTTAAACCCTTAACTTCTGTGTATTGGCTCCTAGGCAGAAGAGTGGTAAGGGTGGGCAATGAGGGTCAAGTGACTTGCCCAGGGTCACACAGCTGGGAACTTGTGACTTCTACCTCCAAGACTGATTTTCGGTTAGGGATATGCTGGCAAATGTTTAACTAGTTCTCTGGGAGGAAAATGTAGACTAAACATACTTTCAAGTTCTAGCTGCATTACTGACATTTTCTCCATGACTTTCTTAAGTCTAGACAATCTACAAAAACAATAAATAAACCAAGCCCAGTTTTTGTAGTGTTTGCTGATTTCTGAAATGTAAATGGTTTAACCTGAAAATTTAACAATCAACTTTCCAGAGCCAAGGCAAGCTAGCTCCAGCACATTCCTGCTCTCAGTCCACAGTTGCCACACTGCCTATTTTGAAAATATTACAAGAAGTAATAAGTACAAATTCAACTGAGCAAGAGAAGCTGAAGAGAGAACATTTATTACTCTCTCATATGCTGCTGAAAGAGCTGTTGTGTACAATTGTTTTTAACAACCTTTGAATTTTAGGGCTCTGAGACAAAACCCAGGCTGTCCCTCCCCAGGTTCTCTTTCAAATTGAGAAAGACAACCCAACCCATTACAGTCCAAGGGCACTATCACATTTCAGTCCCTGTTTGAGAGAGGCTGAAATTGGCTACAATCATTAAGTATGCTCAGCACTGTGTCTGGTGTTGATTAGCATGGAGGGGTTTGATTTCAAGAAAATTCCACACTAATTTCAAGAAAAGGGTCACATAAGGAAAACCCCTTTACAGCAGCCAACTCTCACTGGGGTGGTGTAGAAAGCTTACAGCAGAAGGGTTTTGTTGTTGTTGTTGTTGTTGTTCAGTCGTTTCAGTCATTTCTGACTACTCCTGAGCCCATTTGAAGTTTTCTTGGCAAAGATCCTAGAGTGGTTTGCCATTTCCTTCTCCAGCTCATTTTACAGATGAGGAAACTGAGGCAAACGGGGTGAAGTAACTTGCTCCATTTGAGGTTTTCTTGGCAAAGATACTGGAGTGGTTTGCCATTTCCTTTTCTAGCTCATTTTTTACAGATGAGGAAACTGAGGCAAACAGAGTTCAATGATTTCCCAAGTTCTCCCAGCTGGGAAGTATCTGAGATTGGGTTGCATTTCAGGGAGATGAGTCCTCCTACCTCGGTACTTGGTGCTCTATGCAGTATGGCACCACCTAGCTGCCATGGTGGGAGAATTACAGAGATTTTAGTGAGTGAAAAATTCTTCTTGTACTACATAATAAAAACTCCCCTTTTGGTAGAATGCTTTTCTTATAACAAGTCTAGCTTGCAAGCTTTGTTAATAACTTGCTTTTTTAGTCATGATCTGTGATTTTACACGTGTGGGAACTTCCTAGTATGGAAATGCACCTTCAAGGGGACAGCTCAGGCACTCTTTCTATAACTTGGAGGCTTAGTGATGCTAAGTGACTTAACTGTGGTCACACAGCTGGGTCAGAAATAGGACTTGCACAAAGGTCTTCCTGACTGCAAGGCCAGTTCTTCCATCTATGAAACCATGCTGACTCTCACTGCCATTTTACAGCTGTGGGCATGGCCATGGAGAAATAACACAACAAAAGTCACCCTCAACTGTTAATCCTCGCAACTTGGGTTCAGACTTGGGTCTGCTGATTTTCACTTGATCTGATCATCCTGGCTAACTGTTGCCCTATATCTGGTTTCTCTGTTGTGGCTTGAGGTGGCACCTCTGACTTTCTTTCCTTTAACACTTTTCTAAACCTGTTGGATTCTGGCTTCCAACCTCATCATTCAACTAGAAATGTTCTTTCCAAAATGACTCACAATCCTTGAATAGCCAGATTTAATGGTCTCTACTCAATCCTCACCCTTCTAGATCTTCCTACACTTTTCACACTGTCGAGCATCCTTTTCTCCTAAATGTTCTCTTTTTTCCTGGGTTTTTGTGCCACCTGTGCCATTCTCCAGATAATCTGATAAAGATGACTTAGTTGATAAGGAAATAATGGGACACAGGAGACAATCTTGACTGTTAACTCATAGCTGCTTCTCCAAAGTGCCATTGAGTCACAAGTTTATTATATAAGAAATTCAAACTCCCTTTTACCCAAAAGCACAAGGATAATTTCCCACAATTACACAGAGCTGTATTTTTAACATAGACAATACAACCAGGCTTAGAAGCTTCAAGGTGAAGATAAGAACCAGGCTGGACATTCAGTTATATTTGTTATCACCAAGCCAAGTCTGAGAATACTTTTCTCAGAGGCAAATGCCCCGGCTAACTAAGGTTTTGGCTTTGGCTGCATTTCTGACCAAAGGAGAAGAATGTTAACCTCTTAAATGTTGGTTTGCTAGGAACTTAAAGCTTTTCAATAAGGCCACAATACTTTTCAACAAGAAATCACAAGGAACACAAAAGGGGTCAAAAGAGAAGTCTCAGATTTTCATCTATTCTCTTATTGGCTTCCCACATATTTCCCCCTTTTCTTTAAATTAAAATGATTTATTACACAGGAAAACTTTTAATAATGAAAGGAGTCATGAATTAGTTATAATCATCAGCTATAGCTGGATCTGATAGGATTTACAGATTTAACTGTTTATTTATGGCTCTCTACATGCCATCCTGTTTCTCCTCTTACTTTTCTGACTGTTCCTTCTCCATCTTCTTTGCTGCATCTTTATCCAAGTCATGGCCACTAACTTTTAGTATCCCCAAGGCTCTACCATGACCCTACTTTCTTTTTCCTTTAATACCACCTTTGTTGATGATCTCATGGGTTCTCATGAGTTCAATTTTCATCTCTTTATTGATGATTCCGAAGTCTATTTTTCCAGTCCTAATCTCTCCTAACTGCCAGGCTCACATCTCTATCTATGATTGTTCATTTCCATTTGTGCATCCAGTAGACATCTCAAACTCAACATGTCCAAAGCACAACTCATTTCCTCCCCGATCTTCCAAACTTCCCTCTTGTTTTGAGGATACCACCATCCTTCTAGTTACCTACTTTTGCAACATCACTAGTGTCCTCCAGTCTTTAATCTCATTCATTCCATATATACAATCAATTGCCAGATTTGTCTTCTCTATCTCTGTGTCTTTAACATATGTCCCTTTTCCTCAACTTTTATCACGTATCTCTTAGACTATTTTGATAGTCTCCTAATTGGTCCCCCTAACTCAGGGACACACACACACACACACACACACACACACACACACACACTCTGATATCTTCTCTGCACGGCTGCCAAAGTGACTTTCCTAAAGTGTAGATTTGGCCATGTCACTCCCCTACTCAAGAAACACCATTGGCTCCCTGTCTCCTGTAGGATCAAGAATAAACTAATACATGTCATAGAAAACTCATGCAATCCAGTCCCTTCTCTTGCCTTTCCCTGTTGTTGGCTTTGCTCCCTCCTTCCCTTTCCTGGCTCCTAATGCTTTCCCCTCTCAGATACCCTTCCATCTACTTTGTATTCAGCTTATGAACCTAACTATAAGAATTTAAAATTTAGATTTTTATGCTAATATGAAATTTTGTGGTTGCTGATTTAAAAATATTACAGCTTAAGTCAAAATGACTTTTAGCAGTTTTATTTACAAAGAGGTAGAAATAGTGAAAGTGGGAAAATGTAGATAAAGAGACGGATTCTAATAAACCTACCAGCCCTTCTCCTGAGAAGCCAGGCTCAGCCCCAGCAGAGCTTCCCTAAGACTCTGTCTCCACATGGATTTTCCTCGTAATCCTCAGCCAGAAGTCCCGGCCAGGGTTCCACCAATGTAGCCTCCTCCAAAGCCAAGGCAGGAATCTCCAGAACCAGTCTCTCTCCAAAAGCCAGGAAAGGAAGATCAGCTACTCACCTAGCAAGCCGATGCAGGATCCAGGGGGAAAAGTCTCCTCCTCCAGTCTGGCTCACCCAACATAGCAAGAATCAAAGATGAACTCCAAAGGAGAAGTTCAAAGGAGAAGATTCTTGGACAGGAAGTTCAGGGCTTTTTATAGACCTTTTTCCACATCATTTCCTTTCCCTTCCCCACTTTATGGAAACCAATCACAGTCTTTCAATTTGCCTAGCATGGCCCAGGGGCAGGGCAGTGGCCTCTGGAGTTGTCACCCACTCTAGCAAGTTGTTACCCACTGACTCTTACTTAGTGTCCAATAGTGGGACTTAGGTTCTTGATTTGATTAGCTAAAAATAGGCAAGGGGAGAGTTAATCCTATCTTCACACTAACTATCTATGTGTTATTGTCTCCCTGTTAGAATGTAAACCCTTGAAGACAGGGACTCTTTTTGTATTCCTAACACAGCACAGTTCCTGGTACATAAGAAGTGTTTTAAAATGTTTGTTAATAAGCATATCCTCTGTCCCAGCAATGTATCCCAATGAGTCATTAAAAAGAACCTATCTGTACAAAAACATTCATAGCAACTCTTTTTGTGGTGGCAAAGAACTGGAAATGACTGAATAAGTTGTAATATCTGATTATGATGAAATACTATTGTGCTATAAGAAATGATAAGCAGGATGGTTTCAGCAAAACTTGGAAAGACTTAGATGAACTGATGCAAAGTAAAGAGAACAGAACCAGGAGAATATTGTATATAGTAATAACAGTATTATGTGGTGATCGGCTGTGAATGACTTAGCTATTCTTAGCAATACGATAATTGCAGACAATCCGAAGGTCTTATAATGAAAAAATGCTATCCACCTCCAGAGAAAGAATAGATGGAGTCTGAATGCAGATTGAAATATGATTTGTTTTTTTAAACTTTATTTTTCTTGGGGTGTTTTTTGGTCTATTTTCTCTTGAAACATGGCTAATATGAAAGTATGTTTTGCATGACTGCAACATATAATCTATATCAAATGAATTGCCTTCTCAAAGAGGGAGGAAGAGAGGGAGTTGTTGAATTCTTCAGTCATGTCTTATTCTTTGTGACCTCATGGACTATAGCATACCAGACCCTTCTATCCTCCCCTGTCTTCTGAAGTCTCTCCAAGTTCATGCTCATTGATTGCTTCCATGACACTCTCTATCCATCTCATCTTCTGCTACCCCCTCTTCCTTTTGCCTTCAAACTTTCCCAACATCAGGGTTTGTTCCAATGAATCTTCTTATCTCATCATGTAGCCCCGGAGTATTTAAGCTTCAAGCTTCAGCATTTGACCTTCCAATGAATAATCTGAATTAATTTCTTTACATATTGACTGATTTGCTTTCCTTGCTGTCCAAGGGATTCTCAAGTCTCCAGCACCACAATTTGAAAGGGTCAGTTCAGCAGCACTCAAGCTTTTCTTGTGGTCCAGCCCTCACAGCCATATATCATCTGTGGAAAAACCACAGCTTTGGCTATATAGACCTTTGTTAGCAAGGGGGATATCTTTGCTTTTTAGCATACTGACCAGATTCTCCATGGCTTTCCTTCCAAAGAACAAGAATTTTTTTAAATTTCATGGCTGCAGTTGCTGCCTACAGTGATCTTTGAATTCACAAATACAAAACCTGACACTGTTTCCACTTCTTCTCTCTCTATGTGCCAGAAAGTGATGGAACCAGTTGCCATGATCTGGGTGGTTTTTGATGTTAACCTTTTAGCCAGCTTTTGCACTCTCTTCTTTTCACCCTCATCGAGAGGCTTCTTCATTCTTCTTCATTTTCTGCCATCAGGGAGAGAAAGAATTCAGAACTCAAAATTTTAAAAAGTGAATGTTAAAAATTATTTTTAAAATAATATTTTTATTTTCCCCTAATTACATGGAAAAACAATTTTAACATCCTTTTAAAAAAAGTTCCAAATTCTCTTCCTCCTTAAAAATTATTTTACATGTAATTGGAAAAAATAAAATCTAAAAATTAACACTATGTTTGCTGCCTGGCATTCTAATCTTTTTACATATCCTCTGCACGCTCTATACTCCATCGATATTGGCTGACCCTCCTATCTCTTTCCCTTTGTGTTGACTGACTTCTCTTTTATGATTATTTTATATCTCCTTTCTTATATGTTATCGCTTATGTTATATCTCTTTTCTTATATATACTTATATACATACCTGTTATTGCTAAGGTGTCAATAAGTATAAACTGCTTGAGAGGGCAGAGAATCTCAGCACTTAACCCAGTGGCTATGTACATGGTAAGTGTTCAATGATGCCAAATTCCATCCATTTTCTTTTCTCATTTTCATTTCATTTCATTTCTTTTCTTTCTTTCTTTTTTAAAACTTTACCTTCTGTTTTAGAATTGATACTAAGTATTGGTTCCAAAGCAGAAGAAGAGTAAGGGCTAGACTTTTGGGGTTAAGTGACTTGCCCAAGGTCACACAGCTAGGAAGGTGAGTGAGGTCAAATTTGAACCCAAGTCCTCTTGAATCTAGGCCTGGGACTCTATCCCCTGAACCACCTGGCTGGGCACTCCCAACCCCACTCTCATCCACCTTCCATTGCCTCTTAGATTATGAATTCACATTCTACAATTGCTGTAACTGGGGAACAGTGGTAGCAAAGATAAAGTGTATATAAACAGAGATTTTGAACCTTGGACTGCATCCCCCCATAAATCCCTTAGTTTTCCCAAAATTCCCTTTAATCTCTCCTGCGTCTCCACATTTGTGTGGTCACATTATTGTTTTATGGTTGGCTGTAACGCTGCCTTCTTTCTCTTTTGCTCCTGGGAGTGGGCTGGGTGAGTTTAGCACCTTTTCCCAATAGTTTTTTATGTTAGCTTATTATTAATAAAACTTTATAAAATAATATTTTATTATAACAATAATAAAATTAATATAATTTATAAATATTATAAATAAATAAAAATAAAACAATATAGAATAATATTTAGTTATTGAATATTAATTTTAAAAATCCACAAAAGCCAACTGGGGCTTGTAGGAGTCTGTCATCCTTTGATGGCTCCCTATCAGCAGAGTCCCCTAATTCCTCCCATTTCCAGAACAGAGAAAGTATCTTGCCCTAGACCTGAAGCAAGACAAATAGCCAACAGTCGAATCTGGCTCCCAACATCAAAGAGCATCCATCCTTCAAGAAGTAACCCCAGGGAAAGAAGATCTGAAATAAACCAAAAATAAGAGGAAATTGTAGCTTTGGCCACATCCATTTCATCCCACTGAGATGGGCCACCGCTAGCTTTTTCCAGGGGATTAAGCTACTTGACAAGAATTCTACTTAATTATAATAATAACAATAACAATAATGGCTAACTTTTACATAGTACTTACAATGTGCCAGGGAATGTGCTAAACATTACAATTATCATCTCATTTGATCCTCACAACAACACTGGGAAGTCGGTGCTATTATTATCCCCATTTTACAGAGGAGGAAATAGGTAGCAGAGGTTGTGACTTGCCTAGGGCCAGCAAATAAGTGTCTGAGGCTTGATTTGAACTCAGGTCCTCTTGACTCCAGATCACACAACTAGGAAGGATTCAAGACCACATTTGAATTCAGGACCTCCCATCTCTAGGTCTAGTTCTCAAACCACAGCTTTGTTCACTGAGCCACATAGTTGCCTCATATTATTCTGATATATGACAGATCTGAAGAGACCACAGGATATTTCTCTGGTATCTGTAATAACCTCCTCTCTCCTCCTTCCCACAGGCCCAATATTCACCAGGGGCCAAAGGATCGGACCTATCCCCAGGCCATCACAATACACAGTTCCCTTTTCTCCATAATAGTCGGCCGATGAGTGCTCAACGAAGCTGGTCCCAAGAACTGATGGAAGGCACGCAACCTCGTCCCCCTCCAGAAAAGAGGCCGTTTAGTGCTGGAGGGAGAAGGATGCTGACTCTTTCTTCAGATCCAGTTGGCAGATCTGTTAAACAAGGTATCTGAGGGGCTT
This sequence comes from Gracilinanus agilis, assembly GCF_016433145.1. Classification (NCBI taxonomy): domain Eukaryota; kingdom Metazoa; phylum Chordata; class Mammalia; order Didelphimorphia; family Didelphidae; genus Gracilinanus; species Gracilinanus agilis. The sequence goes on from NC_058132.1 coordinate 50,557,809, forward strand.
TTCATTTTTTGTATAAAGACATTCACAGTCACTTTTGCTAGTTAATTTATATAGGGCAACCCAAAAGTCTTTGT
>NC_058132.1:50576321-50606161 GCF_016433145.1 Gracilinanus agilis
CTCATTGTATTCGTCAGATTAGGAATAATTTCGCTAGGCTGGATAGAACATTTCAGGGGGTTGCATCTGGCCCGTGGGCCATAGTTTGCCCATCACTATTTGGGGATGAAATGAATAACTAAGAATATTTTTAATGAAATCTACAGTTCTAAAGTCCCAAACTTCTGTCTGGGCTCTCTTTTCTTTGGACATGATCCTCTGCATTTGTAGGATTAGGTGCACCACATACTATGAGCATGTTGCATGTTGAACATAATTAAAATGGAAAGAGATTAAGTAGTCCTAGATGGGGTTGTCTGCTCCTTTGTGGTTATTTATATTATATATTTATATTATATATATTATATATGAAATGATATATTATATCATTTCAGTTGTGTCCGACTCTTCGTGATCTCATTTGGGATTTTCTTGGCAAAGATACTGGAGTGGTTTGCCATTTTCTTCTCCAGCTCATTTTGCAGATGAGGAAACTGAGACAGAGGGTTAAGTGACTTGCCCAGGGTCTCACAGTAAGTGCCAGAAGTCAGATTTGAACTCGGGAAGATGAGTCTTTCTGATTCTGTCCACTGTGCCACCTAGCTGCCCTGTCCACCTCTTGACCATCTTCAGAGTGTCAGGAAGAGCCACTGAAACACTCATACCTGCCGCTGATAGAAGAGTATAAGAGAAGAGAGGTGTTTGTGTGTAGGACGCCAGCTCCAGTTCCTGGACAATAACAAGATCTTGGGGAAAACAGTGAAGCCCTCCTTGCCTTGCTCACCAGTCAATATGATTCACAATTGCTGCTAACCTTGAGACTCCAGATCCAGGCTTCTCCTTGAACTCCAGTCCCCTTTTCTGTTTGAGAATCTAAGAACTGAAGAATCTAAGCTATTCTCTAGCAGACACAGCTGCCAGCCAATACAGACTTGGAGCTCAGCTTTATTGGTCACAGTGACCAGCATAGTCCCAATCCCAGAAGCACTGGGTTACCTTGTGGACAACCTACAGTTCAAGTTCAAGGGCTGCAGATTCCCAGGCTCCAACTGGAGTCCAACAAGGGGATCATGAAGTCCAAATCTCAAAGGTAATGGAAGGAAGAGGAAGCCACCACCCTGGACCCGGAGTCCTCACGCTCTTCTCTTCAATAAAGCACAGCATTATGACTGCTGCCAACTCCCATTGCCCAAGTGTCCTGGAAAAAGAAGGATGAGCCTAAGAAACTGCTTTCTTGCTTCCCAAATCTTCATTATTCCAGGTCCAGTGGTAATTGTTTTAAACCCTTACCTTCCATCATACTTAGAATCAGTACTATGGATTGCTTCCACAGCAAAAGAGCGGTAAGGGCCAGGCAATGAGGGTTAAATGACTTGCCCAGGACCACACAGCTAGGAAGTGTCTAATTGGAACCCAGGACTTCCCATCTCTAGCCTTAGCTCTCAATCCACTGAGCCACCCAGCTGCCCTCAATCCCCAGCATTTTTTTAAAAGATAAAAGGGTTAAATATGGTAACAGATTGTTTTTATATATAAACATACATATACACACACACACACTCATGTATGTATAGGTCATATCTTCCATTAGAATGGAAGCTCCATGAAGGCAGGAACTTGTTTTCTTAGGGGCATCATGGCATGGTGGATAGTCATGAAGACTCACTTTCAGATCCCACCTCAGATACAGTAGCTACACAATTCTGGGTAAGTCAGTAAATCTCGCTAAGTCTCAGTTTCCTCATCTGTAAAATGGAAGTAGCGCTACTTCTCAGATTTACCTTATAAGGTCATTGAGAGAATTAAAAGAGATGATGATATGTGTAAAGTGCTTTCCATTCCATCATAGTCATGACTTCATTTGTGTATCCTTCCGCCCAGCAGGCATTTACTGAATGTTTGTGGAGTCATGGCATCCTTTGGGGGAACATCTTCCGTATGATGCCTCCTGACACAGAGAGCCCCCAAGGCTGCGTTCTGAGCCCTCTTCTCTTTTCTCCCAGCACTCTCTGATTCTGTCAGCTCCCATGGGTTCAATGAATCTTGTCTGTGCAAATCACTGAGCTCCCTACTGAGTTCCAGGCATGAATCACCAGCTGCCTGTTGAATATTTTGAACTGTGTCCCATCAGCCTCTCGGATTCAACCTATCTAGACTAGAACTCATTATACCACACCACCACCTACCCAGTCATCTGACTTGCCCTTTCTCAAGGGTATGACTACTTTTCCCATCAGCCCAGGCTGCAGGTTTAGAGTCACCATTGATTTTTTTCCCCTAAAACCTTTACTTTCTGCCATGGTATCAACTCTTAAGAAAAGAGAGCAGCAGAGGCTAGGCAAACAGGATGAAGTGACTTGCCCAGGGTCACACAGCTAGGAAGTGTCTACCTAGCTATCCCTCGTCACTGATTTCTCACTCTCACTTTTCTCACATATCTAATCATTTATCTCTAAGAGCTCATAAAAATTTCTTTGGCATTTAAAGCCTTTCACAACCTGGTCCCAAGTTATCCCTCCAGTCTGACTTTTCTTTCTACGATCTAGCTGAAGTAACTAAGGGTGCAATGCACAGAATGCCGGACTTGGAGACAAGAAAACCTGAGTTCAAATCCAGCATCAGACTTTTACTAGCTATGTGGCCCTGGGAAGGTCACTTAACCCCCATCTGCCTCAGTTTCCTCATCTGCAGAATGGGGATAATAATAGCACCTCCCTCCCAGAGGAGTTGTGAGGGGTCAAATGCTTTGATATTTGGAAAGTGCTTTGGCACACCTTAATGTGTGTTTTGTTGTGAGGATCAAATGAGTTGATATTCTGACTTTGCATATCTTAATGTGCTATAGAAATACTAGCTAGTCATCATCTGTGCCTCAGTTTCCTTATCTGCAAAATGGGAGTCATAATGGCACCTCCCTCTCAGGGAAGTTGTGAGAATCAAATGCTTTGATATTTGTAAAGTGCTTTGGCACACCTTAATGTGTGTTTTGTTGTGAGGTTGTGAGGATCAAATGAGTTGATATTTAGACTTTGCATACCTTAATGTGCTATAGAAATACTAGCTATAAATCATCTGTGCCTCAGTTTCCTTATCTGCAAAATGGGAGTCATAATGGCACCTCCCTCCAGGGAAGATGTGAGGATCAAACGAGTTGATATTTGTAAAGTGTTTTGTACACCTTAATGTGCTATAGAAATACTAGCTATAAATCATCTGTGCCTCAGTTTCCTCATCTGCAAAATGGGAATAACAATAGCACCTCCCTCCCAGGGTTGTCATGAGAATCAATCAAATGAGGTAATATTTGTAAAGCACTTTGCAAACCTATGCAAATGCTAACAATGATGATGATTATGATGATGATGATTAGCCCAATTGGTATTTTTCCTGTTCTTCCCCCATAGAACTCCATGTCCTAAATCTAAGCCTTTATACTGGCTGTTCCTTGTGCCTAGAATGTACACACACACACACACACACACACACACACACACACACACACACACTCACCTCTGCCTCTTCCTTCAATGTTCAGCTTAAGAGCCCCTTTCTTGGAGAAAGTTTTCCCGATTCAGCTTTGGGTACCTCCCTCTAAATGTCCTTGCATTTACTGTACAGAATTGCCCTCCCTGTGTACGTCTATCTCTCCTGCCTCCATTCTTTGAGCAGAACTTCCTTGAAGGCAGAGATTGCTGTCTGGGGCTCTGCATGCTCAGTGCCTGCAGAGCACCCAGTGAGGGCTTAATAAATGCTTATTGACTCTCTCCATCCATTGACTGATCAGATCGGATTGGAATGGAATGGAAGGAGAGTTGTGGCTGCTGAAATGCCCCAGAAATAGCCTTGAAAACAAAAACTAGAGCAGAACCTTCCCTGAATCCTCTTTTACTCTCTGAAAACTTCTTTAGAAACCAATTGGCTTAGGGCAGCAGTCCCCATCTGGCAGTAAGTCCCAGCCCGAGCAGCTCCGCCGGATCAGCAACCCCAATAATTTGGGCAGCAAAGATGACATCATTGAGATCCTGGAACAGGAAGTCAGCCGCCTCTCGGGCCTCGAAGTGGAATCCAAGCACAAGGACACCATGATCGCCAATCTCCAAAATGAAATGGCCGACATGTCGCAGAAGCTGATGTTATTGCAGAAGGCCCCCAGCCAGGAAGAAGTCAGGAAGGGTCAGGAGCTCAATCTCTTGGACTGGGATGAAGACGACAAAAAGGTAGAGGTCCCATCCCTGGAAGGCCAGGTATTCCGTAAGGATGGCAAGGGTTGGAGAGCTGGGAGGTTGGGTTTATTTTTTTAAATCCCACTAACAAAGGCATCTCCATGGTTAAAAATAAAGTGGGTAAGGGGGCAGCTGGGGTGGTCCAGTGGATGGAGAGCCAGGCCCAGAGATGGGTTCAAATCTGGCCTCCGACACTTCCTAGCTGTGTGACCCTGGGCAAGTCACTTGACCCCCATTGCCTAGCCCTTGTTCTTCTGTCTTAGAACCAAAACACAATATTGATTCTAAGACTGAAGGTAAGGGTTTTAAAAATAAATAGTAAAATGGTTGCTGAGGTTAGTCATGGAGATATTGAGATCCCTTAGAATTCCCAGGTAAGAGCCAATCCTTCCCCACATTGGACCATTTTGATCATTGTTTCTACCCTGTCTTTTGGAGCATATATTTCAAACTGGAAGGGACCTTTGAGTAATTTAATTCTGCCCAACTATTTTGTTACAATGTATTTATTTATAATATTTATTACATATTTACAATTTATTATATTTATTACAATTTTTGGAGGTCAGGTATGAACATTTATTTGAATTTTAAATTTAATTTTAAAAGTTTTTCCACAGTTCCATGATTCATGTTGTCTTCCTCCCCTCTTCCCTTGTTTGGAGTTGACAAACAATTCTCCTGGGTTATATTTTATATAGTTATAATTTAGCTGTTTTAGTCCTGTTCAACATTTTATGACCGCATTCGGGTTTGGGTTTTTTTTGTTTGGTTGGTTGGTTGTGGTTCTTTCTCTGGCTCATTTTACAGATGAGGAAACTGAGGCAAACAGGGTTAAGTGACTTGACCAAGGTCACACAGCTAGTAAGTGTCTGAGGCTAGATTTGAATTTACAAAGATGAGTCTTCCTGGCTCTAGTCCTGTATTCTATCCACTGTGCCACTCAGCTGCTCCCACATAATGGATATACAATGAATTTATTTTTGGCTTTGAACTGCCTCCTTTTATTTCCTTCCAAGAGTTCCAAGTCCCAGCCAGAAACAACTCTGGCCCTCCAGAGCTAGAGCAGTAGACAATGGATTCTTTCCCCTTCGAGCTTTTAGATTATATAATAGCAGCTAGGTGAGCCTTCCTGAGTTCAAATCCAGCCTCAGACACTTACTAGTTGTGTGACCCAGAGCAAGTCACTTACCCTTATTTGCCTCAGGTTCCTCTTCTGTAAAATGACCAGAGAAGGAAATGGCAAACCACTCCAATATCCTTGCTAAGAAAATCCCAAAAGGGGTCATGAAGATTCAGACAGGATGAAATGGCTGAACAACAAAATTGGCAGGAGATATTTTTACCTCTGAGTGTGACATTACACATCTGCTTTACGTGGGGAGAAATGTGTCCGTGCCTGTGTCCTGTTCTCAGATGTTCTTCTTCCCACTGCATAATTTAAAGTGCTGTGCCTCCAGCGTCCTAGAAACGCAGGCGCCCGCTCGATTCCAAATGACCTTCCATGACATCACAGCTGTTTGGCAAAAAAAGATGAGAGGGACACGAGGCAGGACTGGCTTCTGGGGTCACATCTCCAGACCTGCCAATTCCCTCCAGAATATTTTGTCAGATCAGACCCCAGTGCTACAAATGAAATGGGAAAAGAGACTTTTCTGTTGGCTGTCACTAGGAGACTCTTCCCCAGAATGGACACAACACCTCAGTGCCTCAAACTGGAGGGTATCCTTTGCCTTAATGGAAAGGGCATTGGGGGGCAGCTGGGTGGCTCAGTGGACAGAGACCCAGGTCTGGGGATTGGAAGTCCTGGATTCAAATGTGACCTCAGGCACTTCCTAGTTGCGTGACCCTGGGCAAGTCACTTAATCCTCATTGCCTAGCTCTTACCACTCTTCTACCTTGGATCCAATACACAGTACCAATTCTAAGACAGAAGGTGAAGGTTCTAGAAAAAATAAAACACTCAGTGGTGCCACCCCTGAAACAGGAAGATCTAGGTCAGGAAGAGTCGAATTCAATTTTTTCCTCCAAATCTTTTATTAGCTCTGAGACCCTGGGCAGGTTAATCACTGTTGACCTCAGTTTCCTCATGTGTAAAATGCTAATAATAACACCTCTTTCCTAGGATTATTATGATGATAAAATGAATTGATATTGGTAAAGTACTTTGCAATCCTTGACATGTTATACAAACACTAGATATTAACCCCCTGTGCCTCAGTTTCCTCATGTGTAAAATGGGGATAATAACACCTCTTTCCTAGGATTATTATGATGATAAAATGAATTTATACTTATAAAGTACTTTGTAAACCTTGACATGTTATGCAAATACTAGATATTAACCCCTGTGCCTCAGTTTCCTCATGTGTAAAATGGGGCTAATAATACCTCTTTCCTAGGATTATTATGATGATAAAATGAGTTGATATTTGTAAAGTTCTTTGCAAACCTTGACATGTTATACAAACACTAGATATTAACCCCCTGTGCCTCAGTTTGCTCATGTGTAAAATGAGGATAGGGACAGCAAGGTGGCTCAGTTGACTGATAGCCAGGCCTAGAGAGAGGAGTTCAAATCTGGCCTCAGACACTTCCTAGCTGTGTGACCCTGGGCAAGTCACTTAATGGCCTAGCCCTTACCACTCTTCTGCCTTGGAATTGATACTCTCGTATTCGTTCCAAGACAAAAGCTAAGGGTTTTTTAAATTAAAAAATATAGATGGTGACAAAAATAACACCAGCTTCCTGGGGTCATTGTGAGGTTCAAACCAGTTGATATGACTTCATGCTAGTTCAGGCTCTAATAGAGATGATGAGAACAAGACTTCTCAGAACCAGGGTCTACAGTTGGTTTTTAGAATCTAAAACCATTCTTATGGCCACATCTTGGTGTCCCCTCATATGGCTTCCACTCCATAACTGGAGCCAGTCTATTTAGCCAAAGCTCATTTGTCCAGAAATAAAAAACTGAGCTCTAGGTCAGCTTTACTTTTTGACTTTCTCTTCTCCAGGTCGGTCCCCAGGCAGGTCTTTCCCAAATTATGTTTTAGTCAAGATCTCCCAATAAAAGCAGGACTCCCCCAAATACTGCTCTGAGCCTCTAGATTCCATGAAGTGTCCAGAGCTGGAAGCATTTCGTGTCTTTCTGATTCATTGTGTATTCCATTACATCCTGGTTGGTTGTTGTCCTTGGTCCTCAAAGAGGACGAAAATGGCATCACCGTGTCCAACTGTGGCTGATCGGACCAGTGTGAGCTCTGATGGGCTCTGCCCCAGCGCGGGCACAAACAAATAGCTTGTGCGATCATTTGGGATGGAGATGGCATTTCATGTTTCTTTTGAGCTACTGCAATTCTGCTTTGTTATAGACTCTCATGACCATTAAAGCCCTGGGAATTATTCCAGCCGTAGATGATGTGCATGTATGTTTTGGTCATTAAAGTAACAACAAGGGTTTGGAGTTCCAGTGCATTGGATGCCCTGAATCCATGCTGATTACATTCAAAGCTTTGGGCATTGGCCAGACCCATAGGATACTTTCCTTGCTACTCAAGCATCCTGGAAAACAAAGGCACTAAGAGAAAAGATCCTCAGCTTTTTTTTAAACCCTTACTTTCTATCTCAGTAACAACTCTAGGACAGAAGGGGAAGGACTGGGCAAATGGGGCTGAGTGACTTGCCCAAGGTCACATAGCTAGGAAGTGTCTGAGGTCAGATTTAAACCCAGGTCTTCCTGACTCCAGACCTGAAGCTCTATCTTTTGTACTTCTTAGCTGCCCCCTAAGGTCCTCAACTGTTAAACACACACACACACACACACACACACACACACACACACACACACACACACACACACACATCTCTGGTGCCTTCCATAATAACATTCTTGGAACTCCAGTGAGAAGTGAAAAAGAATTTCTCAGTTCATGGTTTCAGTTCATTTCAACAAGCATGTATTAAGTGCCTACTGCATGCTGGGTACTGTGCTAAGTGCTAGAAATATAGAAAATACTCATCTATGAACTTGTATCTGCAGTAGAATACAAGTTCCACTGGGTTATACATGTATCATAGTTCAAAACCTATTTCCATGTTATTCATATCTGCAACAGAGTGATCTTTTACACCAAACCCCGAAGCATATCCCCATCAAACCACATGATCGATCATATGTTTTTCTTTCGCATTTCTGCTCCCACAGTTCTTTCTCTGGATGTGGATAGTGTTCATCCTAAATTCCTCTGGATTGTCCTGGATCATTGCATTGCTGCTAGTAGAGTAATCCATTACATTGGATTGTACCACAGTGTATCAGTCTCTGTGTACAATGTTCTTCTGGCTCTGCTCCTTTCACTCTGCATCAATTCCTGGAGGTCTTTCCAGTTCACCTGGAATTCCTCCAGTTTATTATTCCTTTCAGCACAATAGTATTCCATCACCAGCATATACCACAATTTGTTCAGCCATCTCCCCAATCAAGAGACACAGTGCTGGATGCATAGTAGGTGGATAATAAGTGTATCCATATCCCTGAGGTCTGGTGAAATGCTGGACACATAGTAGGTGTATCTGAATCTTGTCTAGCACAGTGCTTGATTCATGCACAGTAGTTATATCTATTTCTGGTATCTGGTACATGCTTGACACATAATAGGTGTATCTGTTTCCTCGGAGTCTAGTCCAGTGTTGGATAGGTAGTAGGTACATAATAGTCATATCTGAATCTTCAGTATCTGGTGTAGTACTTGACACATAGGAGGTGCTTGATCAATGTATTTTCATTTGTTCTTCTTAAGCAAATCACAGCCTTCTTGGTCTTAACTTTCTCATTTCTAAAAAAAAAAAAACAAACTAGGGGACAGCTAGGTAGCTCAGTGGATTGAGAGCCAGGCCAAGAAATGGGAAGTCCTAGGTTCAAATCTGGCCTCAGGCACTTCCTAGCTGTGTGATCCTGGGCAAGTCCCTTAACCCTCATTGCCTGTCCCTTACCACTCTTCTGCCTTACAACCAAATCACAGTGTGGATTCTAAAACAGAAGGTAAGGGTTTAAAAAAAACTAGATCAGGGTTCTTAACCTGCCTAGCATGTCTGGAGCTAAACTCACTATCCTTTCTCTTTAAAAAAAAATTTTTTTAATAACCCTCACCTTCCGTCTTGGAATCAATATTGTGTATTGGCTCCAAGGCAGAAGAGTGGTATGAGCAAGGCAATGGGGGTCAAGTGACTTGCCCAGGGTCACACAGCTGGGAAGTGTCTGAGGCTGGATTTGAACCCAGGACCTCCTGTCTCTAGGCCTGGCTCTCAATCCAATGAGCTACCCAGCTGCCCCCACACTGTCTTTTCTCTTAAACCAGCTTCTTTTTCTAGCTCCTCTAGTACTCCTATTCTTCCAGTTACCTCAATTTACAAACTTGGAATCCACTTTGGAGTCACTGTTTTTAAGATAGGATTATAAAGGAAGCCAAATATACTGATATATAGTTATGAAAATTTTCTTTTCCCAACTGAGGTCACGAGCCCCTAGAAGATCTCTGTGGCCCGTTTCAGCTCTAAATGAATGATTCAAAGATTTCTCTACTTCACCCCCAAAGAGAGACAGGAATGGAATCACTTCTGATCATGGGCCCAGCTTAGGTTGTCAGTCATGTTGGATGAGTGAGCAAAGGGTCATATGCAAGTTTGTTCTGGGGGAAATGAGTTTATATTACCCATCCTCTGTCCTTGAACTTGTGCTTGGCTCACACAATGGCAGTGTTGTTTTAGGGACCAACAGCTGCACTTTTGATGGAAGATCAGGGTCTGGGGGAGAGAGATTCCAGCCCCTGTGACAGCTGTGCTGGCAGACCTCTGAGGACCTAGAGAAGAGAGCTACATGTCAATGAAATATGGAGTAGGAAGGCTCTGGGTAGGAAAAGGAAAAATGAGAACTAGAGAATCCTAGAATCCTAGAGTCAGAAGAGATCTCATGGAGGTCGTGGCACCTTGGAACAAGGATCCACCTCACCGGTGTGCCCCATACTACATTTAGCCATCCTAGTGTTGGTATGTGCCCAATAGTAGTACCCCCTCTGGTTGGGGATCTCCAGCAAGGAGGAGCTCACTTTCTCTCAAGACCGCCCATTCCACTTCTGCGATAGCTTGAAATTATTTAGAAGTTTTCCCTTTCCTTCACACAATTTACTTTATGGCATCTTCCCACCCTTATCTAGATCTGCCCCCTGAGAATAGCCCTGCAGACATTTGAAGACAAGGATCGTGTGCCCCTAACTTTTCTCTTCTCCGGCTAAACAATCCCCAATTTCTTCAGCCAATGCCTGTGTCACACCATCTTTCTTTTTTTAAGAATATTTTATTTTTTTCTCCCAATTACTTGCAAAAACAATTTTTAACCATTCTTTCTAACTTCGGTTCCAAATTCTCTCATCACTCCCCACTCCCTGAGATGGTAGGCAATCACCTTATCTTTCTTAGACTTTCCACCAAGCCAGTTGCCCAGTTCCCTAGCTAATTAATGTCCTTCTCAAGGGCAGCTGTAGGTGGTTCAATGGATGGAGAGCCAGGTCCAGAGATGGGAGATCCTGGATTCAAATCTGGCCTCAGACACGTCCTAGCTGTGAGACCTTGGGCAAGTCACTTCACCCCAGTTTCCTAGCCCTTATCACTCTCCTGCCTTGGAACTGATATTGGTATCAATTCTAAGACAGAAAGTAAGGGTTTAAAAAAATTATCCTTCCCACAGGTGGCTCTCAGAATTGCAAAAATATTCCAGCTGTAGTGTGACCAGGGCAGAACTCCCTTGTTCTGGATACTGGAGTGCGGTTAACAAGCCCTGAGATGTCACTGAGAGGCAGAAATAGAGAGTCAGGAAGGCTCAGAGATAAGGCTGGTTGTGTGTGCTTAGGCAAGTCACTTAGCTCTCAGTGCCCCCAGACAATGTCCCAAGGCCCAAGTTGCAGAATAGCTTTTTTTTTTAAACCCTTAACTTCTGTGTATTGGCTCCTTGGTGGAAGAGTGGTAAGGGTGGGCAAATGGGGGTCAAGTGACTTGCCCAGGGTCACACGGCTGGGAAGTGTCTGAGGCTGGATTTGAACCCAGGACCTCCTGTCTCTAGGCCTGACTCTCACTCCACTGAGCTACCCAGCTGCCCCAGAATAGCTTTTCTTTTAAGCCTTACTTTCTGTCTCAGTAACAACTCTAAGACAGAAGGGCAAAAGACTAAGGCAAATGGGATCAAGTGATTTGTCCAGGGACGCATAGCTAGAAAGTGTCAGAGGCCAGATTTGAACCCAGGTTCTCCCAACTCCAGGCCTGGCTTTCTCTCCACTGAGCTACCAGCTTCCCCCTGAGAATAGTTGCTAATATATATTTCTAGAAGATTTTCTGGGTTCTCTATACCTGTGAAGTCACGGGTTTGGACAAAAAAGATATTAACTTCTTTTAAAAGTATAGTGTTGGGGCAGCTGAGTGGAGTGACTCAGTGGATTGAGAGCCAGGACTAGAGGTGGAGACTTCCTACCTGTGTGACCCTGGGAAAGTCACTTGACCCCCATTGCCTATCCTTACCACTCTTCTGCCTTGGAACACATACACAGTATTGACTCCAAGACAGAAGGTAAAGGTTATTTTTTTAAGTATATTAATCATTTATATAATCTTATATGTATAACCATTTATAAAAGGTTTGCAAAATGCTTTACAAGTATTATTTCATTTTATCCTCACAATAACTCTGGAAAGTAAAGAGAGGCTATTATCATCCTCTCTTTACAGATAAGGAAACTGAGGCAGACAGAAGTTGGGTGACTTGCTCAAAGTCAAACCGATAATAGCTGTCTGAGGCAGAAATTGCACTCGGGTCTCCCTGACTCCAGGTCCAGCTGTAGCCACTGTGCCACCTAGACGCCATATCACAATGTAGACTTACATTGAGCCTGCAGTCCATTGGTCTCCCCAAATCTCTTTCCCAAGAACTACCGTCCAATAATAATTAGGTGGAGCCACACACAGCACATAGAGCGCTGGGCCTGGCTTAAGACACTTACTAGCTACCTTAACTAAGGGCGAGTTCCTTATCCCTGTCTGCCTCCGTTTCCTCATCTGTAAAATAAGTTGAAGAAGGAAATAGCCAACCACTCCAGTATCTCTGCCAAGAAAACTCCAAATGGGGCCACGAAGAGTCGGCCACATTTGAAAATGGCTGAGCACAAGCAGCAACCACAAATCTCCATATTTTCTAGAAATAACATATTAGAAGGTACAACCAGATGGAACAAATCAGGATGTGAGAAGGTGCAAGATTTTCTTTTAAAAGGAAGGATATCATAAGAGGAGGTGATTAGCCTAGATAAGAGGAGACGTGGGGAAAGGTTTTCATCATTCCCAAGCGTTTAAAGAGCTATTTAGAAAATGGAAAAGGGATTCGATTCGTTTTGCCTGGTTTTGAGGAGGAAAAGTTAGGAACATGGATGGAAGTTCTTGGGACCCAAATTTTGTATATGTGCTGCCAAAGCAAGCACAGGACCCATATTTTGACTTTAATAGAAAACGTTTCCTAATGATCCTGACATTCCTAAACTGGAATAATGGAGTTTCTAGAAAGAGAATGAGTTCCTCATCACCAGAGGTATTCAAGCAAAAGCTGAATGAACCCCTGTCAGACATGGTCTAGACTCAAGGGGGCACAGAGCTAGACCAGATGCTCTCTGTCATCCCTTCTAGCTCTGGGCTTCTAAGTGAATTTTTAGTGGCATGGTCTATAAAAGAAAACCTTGTATGTCTCTGCTCCCCTCTGGCAGGATCTGAGAAATTCAGCAACTCCCTCTAATCCAAGAATAGTTATCTGGTCTTTGGTAGATCTCAGAGCAGGACAGACAGCTAAGATCGAATGGGCTGTTTCTGACTTTGTGTTGACTCCCACAGATCACCGACCCCCAAAAAGGATACAGTAACATGTTGTTTCATACCCTCGCTGAGAGAAACTTGGAGATTTCTCATCTGAAAGCCGAATGGGAGAACTTAAAGAAAGACAAGGAGAGGTGCTCAGGTAAATTTTCTCTGAGGCCAAGGGAGATGGAAAACAGGTAGAAAAGACCAGGATGCGCTCATCTAGTGACACCACTGCAGTCTTAGAATGATGAAGGACAGAAGTGTAACAAGGGTAAGGCAACCAGATCTTATCCCAAGGGCAGCAATATTTAAAGGACACTGACAGTACTTTTGCTCTAACAGGTAGAAACGAGTGAGTTTGCAAGGTTAATGAGTTAAAATAGCAAACTGATAAATGATGCTTTGTCTCTTGTCCCATTCCCTGCAGTTCGCCCACCTCGGGTTGGTTCCTCCCCATTTTGATCCAGCTTTGCTCCCTTATCCAGCAATGTCCTCTCCAGGAGCACTCATAGTCTAGTGTCATAGGTCTCATTCTCTTCCACCATGAGCCCACCCTAGGGAACATCTCCCCACCCAAGCCCCACAGGGTCTTGTGTTCCAAGATTCAAAGTCTTCTCCCTTTTCAAATAAAGTTGCCTTAAAAGATGGCTTTAAGGAAGGCTTTTGTGCAATTTTCTTCAAACCTATTTTGCAGTGATTGCTGCAAGCATAAGAATTGGTAGTGACAGCTTTGATGAACACATCCCAGTGGGGCTTGTTGTCACTGGCTACAGTGATAGCTGGGCAGGATCAGAGCATCAGTGCAGGTGCTCCATGTGGGAAGGCAGCCGATGGGCACATTTTAGCTTTATACCTGATGAAGGTAACACACTTCCATCCACACAGGTTGCTGGTACCTATAGCCCAATGAGCCTCAAACATGAGAAACACAGGGAACCAAAAGCCACCCGCTTAGTAATTCCTATAAATGATGAGAAAAAGAAATGAATCTGTGTGGCACAATCTCCCCCATCGTCCCCAACAAGGAATGTCTTCTCCCAGCAGCGGTCCCCGCTATCTCCCATATGGGAGCTTCCAAGCAATCCCCAAACAGAAGACTCCCCAAGAAGCATGGGTCATCCGTTACCACCAACCCTGGAGGAGCAGGAGATTTTATAAGCCAGAAAAGCAGAGCTGAGGGAGGATTTAGAACACAGAATGTCAGAACTGGAAAGACTATCAGAGCTACAGGATATTTTATTACATGGGATGCTAGAGGTGGAATGGGTCATGGAACAGAGGGTTGAGAGAGCTATTATAATGATTAGAATGTCAGAGCTGGGAGGGCCCTTCAAACACAGGTAGGTGCCATTATTCCCATTTAAAGTTGAAGAAACTGAGGCAGAGAGTAAGTGACTTGCCCAGGCTCACACAGCTAGTAAGTGCTTGAGTAGAGGTCTAAAGAGGGTGGTGAATCTTCCTGACTCCAGGCTTGCCTTCCAGCTGCCCCTGGAGTCATGAAGGCTTGAGTTCAAATCCAGATTCAGACATTTAATTAGCCATGTAACCTTTGGCAAGTCACTTAACCTCCTGGTTTCTTAACTATAGTACGAGGATAATCATAGTACTACTTTATAGGGCTGTTGGGAGCTTCAGGAGCAAGAATATTTGTAAAGTGCTTAGCTGGGTCTGGCAAACAGTAGATATTACATAAATCTTAGCTATCAGTAGTAGTAGTAGTAGTAGTAGTAGTAGTAGTAGTAGTAGTAGTAGTAGTAGTAGTAGTAGTAGTAGTAGCTGCAGCAGCCCCATGGAGAGAATTCTGAATTTGAAAGTAGAGGATCTGGGTTCAAATTCTAGATCTCTACTCTATACAACCTCCAGGAATGTGTTTAATCTCTCCATGCCTCAGTTTCCTCATCTATAAAATACATGGGTTGGACTAAATGACCTTTTTTCTTTTTTTAAGACCCTTATTTTCTAACTTAATAACAAGTCCAAGACAGAAGGGCAAGGGCTAGATAACGGGAGTTAAGTGACTTGCTCAGGGTCACACAGCTAGATCCTTCCTGATGCTGCATCTAGGTTCCTATGAAATATCACTGATAGCCTTAAACTGAGATGTATTCCAAAAGGAAATGCTGAAAATACATCTGCTTTTAAGCCACCTGGAGTGGCTGACTATGCAAACCTAATTTGGGAAGAAAGGAAAATTAAATATGCAGACCAATAGGACTTCCTTCCAAGGTCCTGAATTAAGGTGCTTTTTCTTCGCTTGGTTACAGAGCTGCTCTGGCCCCTTCACCCCCTTAGAGTCCCTGAGCGGCCAGGGAGCATGGTGGGAAAAGTGTGGGCTTTGGAGTTCGATGACCTGGTCTTCAGACAGCTTTTTTCCTCTCTTTTTCCTCTGCCCTGACGTGGTTTCATTGGTAGAGGGGCCTCCCAGTGACATAACTCCCTTTCAATGCCAATCGTTGCCTGCTTTGTACCCAGTGTCTTTATGTTCTTTATATTACTAGCCTAGCACCTACAGGCTCTGAGTCTGAACATCTGGCCAGCTGTTTAAACTGCAGGGAGGGGAGGGGGGTTCACATCTCCCAAATGGGACTTGTTAGCACCAAGCTAGACTAAGAGGAGTCATTCTGGGTAGAAACTCCTGAGGCCATTCTCAGAAAGCTTGAATCAGGCTTGAAATAGTTTCTAAATGGCCTTCATCCTGGAGAGGGAGAGACAGCTGCTTGAAGTCCTCCCCTCCCTCCCCTTACACACACACACACACACACACACACACACACACACACACACACACACACACACAGCTGCTGCTGTCCAGCCACTGCTCTCTTTGCCAAGGAACCCTGACTCTGTAGAAGACCATCCCAACTCCTGCTGAGAAGGTAGGAATGGAAGGGAGGTCATGGACAATGTCATGGTCTCAGCATCTGCATTCCCAATAACAGGGTATGATCTAGAAAGAAACAAGACAGCAGTGAGAGGGGCTCTATCCAGTGCTCCATCCACCAAGCACCCTAGCTGCCTCCACTTGTTCTGCTCTCTTCCCCCAGCTCCTGTCTCCACCCACCATGCTGATTCCTTTCTCCATTAATTTGTTGTTGATTAGTTATGTTTCAGTTCTGTCTGACTCTTTGTAACCCCATTTGGGGTTTTCTTGGCAAAGATTCCAGAGTGGTTTGTCATTTCCTTCCCTAGATCATTTTATAGATGAGGAAACTGAGGCAAACAGGATTTGATGACTTGTCCAGGGTCACACAGCTAGGAAATATCTGAGGCCAGATTTGAGCTCATCTTCTTGATTCCCGGTTCAGCACTCTATCCAGTCAGTGTACCACGTGGTTGCATTAATTAGACATGTACAAATGGCTCCTTGTCAGGAGTATTATGGAGAATTACTTTTAGGTATGAGTTGGACAAATGGCAGCTGAGTTTCCATCCATCTCTCAAATTCTGTGATTCTCTTTTATATGAGGAAGAGAAAATAAGATGGAATTTAGAAAGACACTTGTGCAAAAACTCTGGAGGAATAGGATCAGTGAAAGTGGAAAGGACTATCCAAAATAAAGACTTTATTAAATTTTATCTTAATGGCAAGAGGGAGCCACTATAGATTCTTGAGTAAAGGAGTTTGTGATCTGGTCAGATAGCAACCCTGTAGAAGATAGCACAGGGCTGGACACGTAGAGGCACTTGATAAATGCTAGAGATGGTTTTTTTTTAATCCTTACTTTCTGTCATACTAACAACACCAAGACAGCAGGGCAAGGGCTGGGTAAATAAAGTTAAGTGACTTTCCCAGAATCACACAGCGAGGAAGTGTCTGAGGTCAAATTTGAACCCAGGACCTCTTGACTCTGGGCCTGACACTCCATCCACTGTACCATCATATATACGTGTGTGTTGGTATGAGTTGTTACTCTATCATTATCAATTGAAGTGGTTTAGTCCCAATTCAATTCACCAAATACTTTGTCGATTACCCACTGTGGCCAGTGCCCTATGCAGGGCCCCGGTGGAGATTCAAAGCTTAACCAAAGCACAGACCTTGCCTTCATAGAGTTTAGTGTCTCTAAATGGGAGAAGACACAAAAAGTTAAATATAATGTCCATATTACATTATCAGTGCATTAGAGGGGCAGGAAATACACTGAACTTTTGAAACAGCCTCCTATGTGGTCTCCGTGCCTCAAATCTCTCCCCACTCCAGTCTAGCCTCCACTCAGCTGCCAAAGTGATTTTCCTAAAAACCCATGTCTGGATGGGTCACTCTCCCACTCCATAAACTCTCATGGGCCCCAACTGCCTTCAAGATCTTTTAAAACTCTTCATATCTTGGCCCCAACCTACCTTCGCAACCTCTTTAGACATGTCTCCCCTTCACAAACCCATCAGTTCAGTCCAACCCACCTTCTTAAACACCACCCTCCACTTCCCATATCTACATCCTTGCCCTCTGGGCTCCACTTCCTGTCAGAAGCCCTTGTTCCCATCAAGACACAGGCCATGGCTCCACTTCTCCATGAAGCCTTTCCTGGCACTAGGCTGTCCCCTAACCCCAAACTGCTTTATGCCTATTTTGAGTATCATCCTTCGTAGGTGTGTTGTCTCTCTTGATGACCTCTAAGCTCCCTGAAGGCAAGGGGCTGTTCCATTTTTGTCTTTATGTGCCCTGCACCTAGCCAAGGTCCTGGATGCACTGGGCATTTAATAAACTCTTGCTGGTTGATTGATGATGGGGATGGAATTTGCTGCTACTAACTTGAGGGGAAATCAGGGAAGTCTTCTTGGATGAAGGGACATTTGAGCTGGGCTTTCACAGAACTACAAAAATTCACCACCAAGTAGGACTTAGCAAGCCAGTTAAGGCAATCTGTATCTAAGCAAGGATCCCTTTTGCTATCCATTTATCTGAGGACCCATTCAGCCTCTGCTTGAGGATGTCCAATGAGGAGAACCCCAGAATTCCACTAATTGTTAGAAAAATTTTCTCATCATGTGCTTCTACATACCTTTTTCCTGTTACTCCTTACAAGAGGATCAGAGTTCCAGAGGATCATGAAACAGAGAGTTCATTGGGTCTAACCTATTTACAGATGAGGAAAATGTGGCATAAAAAAGTTAAATGACTTGCCTAGGGTCCCACAGAGGCAGGTTTTGAACCCAGATTACAAAATGGAGAAATGCAAATTCAGTAGGTAAAGGAAAAGAGAAGGAATTCCAGGAATGATATGAGCAGATGCACAGAGCTCTCAGAGAGGGCTGGGGCTGTTCAAGAGACTCAGAAACATCCAGCTTAGTTTTTGCCTAAAGTGAACCAGGGAGGGGGCAGCTGGGTAGCTCAGTGGATGGAGAGCCAGGCCTAGAGACAGGAGGTCCAATTCAAATCTGGATGCAGACACTTCCCAGCTGTGTGACCCTGGGCAAGTCACTTGACCCCCATTGCCCACCCTCACCACTCTTCCACCAAGGAACCAATACACAGAATTTAAGGGTTTAAAAAAATTTTTTAAATAAAATAAAATAAAGTGAACCAGGGAGAATAATATGATAATAATGTAATAATATGATATAATAACATATAGAATATATGTGATATAGAATATAAAATAATATAATACAATAGCACATTATCAGGATGTTTTCTATTATGTCTCAGATTAATTTTACTTTATTACCAAGTTCATAT
Organism: Gracilinanus agilis; assembly: GCF_016433145.1. Taxonomy (NCBI): domain Eukaryota; kingdom Metazoa; phylum Chordata; class Mammalia; order Didelphimorphia; family Didelphidae; genus Gracilinanus; species Gracilinanus agilis. Next base: position 50,595,093 of record NC_058132.1, read on the forward strand.
TTTATATAATAGTCATAGCTGGAACAGACCTTAGTTAGAAGATTTCTAGTCCAATCCCCTCATTTTACAGATGGGAAAACTGATGCACACAAAGGCTCTGTCCAAGGTGACTGAGCCAGGAGCTGCACTTCCCAGATTGTAGAAGAAAAGGAGTTTGAGCTTTACTTGAGAAATAATAGGGAGTCCTGAATGTCTTAGACTAGAAGAGTAACATGATTCATTCTGGGCCCAAGGAAGCTTAGAATGGTATGAAGATAATGGTATGAAGGCTGGGGGAAGAAGGGAAAACCCACCAGGTGGCTATAACTCTAGTGAGGGAGTCATGATGGCCAGTTCTAGAAGGAGGGGATTAAATACTAAGACTTGAGTAGAGGAGATTAAGGAGACCTCACCAGAGTAGCATCTCAGCAGTAACTCCGTGACCCCAATCTCTCTCTTTCACAGAGCTGTTGGCCACTTTGCAAAAGGACATCGGATTAAAGGACATCCTGGTTCATAAACTAAAGCAGGAGGTGGACAGACTGAAGAATGAAAACCAAGAGAAGGATTATCAACTTACAGCCATCACTTCCAGGGTGACTGAATGAATGAATGGATGGATGGATGGATGGATGGATGAATGAATGAATGAATGAATGAATGAATGGATGGATGGATGGATGAATGGATGAATGAATGAAGGGCTGCTTATGAAGAAAGCCTTTTCTGGGAAAATAGAGATAGAGCCAGCTGATCCTTCTTCCTTGGTTAAATTGAGGCAGGTCAGGTGCAGTCAGTCACTACTGGTCAGTTAATACAGCTCTCCACCATTCCCCAATAAATGGTTCCCTGAGAACAAAGAGACCCTTCCCTGTGTTCTTCTGCCCTAGAACCTCCTTATGTCCCAAAATTGGTTCTCCCAAAGCACATAGCCATCCCTATTCTGGCATGAGGGGTCAAGGTTTCTTTTTAATTTTTAAATTTAATTTGTTTTGGTTTGTTTTTGGTGGCAAAGCTACTCTTATAGAACATCTATCTTATAGGGGATATAGAAATGTCAGACTTGGGGAGGACCTTGAAATGGGGAATGTCGGAACTGGGAGGGACCTTAGAACCAGAATGTCAGAACTGGAAGGAGTCTTAGAACAGAGAATGAGAGAATGTCAGAGCTGGGAGGGGACTTAGAACAGAGAAGGAAACTAAGGCCTCCAAAAAGGAGATGGGTTGCTCAGGACTAAAAACCCTATAAGTGAAAGAAATGAGATTTGAACCTGGATTTTTCTGTGCTCTTCTGTTATGTCTCTAGGTCAATGAACAAATCTGTTCAGATGTCATACTTGATCTGTAGCTTGTTATTCTTCCCATTACTGTTATTTTCTATCCCTCCTTACCCATTATCCTCTCATGAAATCGTATTCCCATAATCCATTATGATATGGGCTCCCCCAGCCTAATCTAGTGGAGTGTAAGCCTTGGCAAACCCTACCACACTGGAACAGCTTTTGAGTACCAACCTTTTGAATGGAATATGTGTCCTCCAAGGACTAGACCAGCACATAATAGAGATTCATCACTAGACACTAAGCCCTGGGTTCAAATTCTGACTCTTTCATTTACTAGCTGTGCATCCCTGAGCAGGTTACTTTAAAAAAAAATTCTGCCTGCCTCAGTTTCCCCATATGTAAAATTGGGACAATTATAGCACCTACCTTCCAGAGTTGCTGTGATAATCAAATGAGATATTTGTAAAATGCCTAGTACATAATAGGCACTTAACAAATGTTTGTTTCCTTCCTAAATCATCTAATCCCATTGGTCTTGGTTTCCTTTTCTGTAAAATGAGAATAATAGGACCAGATGACTACTAAGGTCTCTCCCAGCTCCAAGTTTGTGATGTTACCATCCCACAGATGATACTACTGTGAGCACAACTGATCCAGGAGCTCAAGGGAGATGAGGAGGAATCATGAACTGTGTGTGCCACTCATGAGATCACCAGCACCAAAGTGCAGAAGGGTGAAAGCATTAACTCTTCCATTCCTCCCCTCCCCCTGAGTTGGGTTGGAGGCTTCATTTCCTTTAGTCTAGGCTTGCCCTTTCCTGATGAATAAGCTCTGGATGGAGCATAGCCATGCCTTTTCTAGTCCTCTTTTATTCAGCACCATGGAGAGAGGAGTCGTTGTTCAGCCTCTGTGGCCCCATTTGGGGTTTTCTTTGCAAAGATACTGGAAATAGTTTTCCATTCTCTTCTCCAGTTCATTTTACATATGAGGAAACTGGAGTAAACAAAGGTAAGTGACTCACCTAGGGTCACCCAGCTAGGAAGTGTCAGAGGCCAAATTTGAACTCACAAAAATGAGTCTTCCTGACTCTAGGCTGGGCCCTCTTTCCCCTATGCCATTGGGCTGCCCCAGTGAGAGGAGTCAATACAATCCTTGCTCTCTGTCAGCTCCCCAGCTGCCTGTCCTCGAAAGCCCATCTGCGGCCCTTGTGTCCAAGGCATCATTCCGCCATAGTGGAAGAAAAAGCATGCCGAGAAAGCTTCCCTTTGCCTGGGAAAGGAAGTTGGCCCAATGGAATCTGTCATAACTCAGAGGATTTACATCTGGAAGGGACTTTCCGAGATTCTGAGGAGCACAGAATCTGAGAACAGGAAGGAAACTCTGCTTCCATCAAGCCTTACCTCCATGTAGAAACAGTCCCTATCACAACATCCCTAACCAGTGATCATCCATATACTGATTAAAGATTCCAAAGAAGGAGCCCACCCTTTCTCTAAGCAGTCTGTCTATTTCACTGGGGAACAGCCCAAATTGTTAGGAAGTTTGTTTAAGCTGAAAAGAGCCTCTTTGCAACTTGTCCCATTGCACCTAGGTCTGCCTGAGAGGGGGAACCCCCCCAAAATGGAATCTTTCTTCCATTGGGCTGGCAGCATGAGAAATACTATCACGTCCCCAAAGGAGGCTAAATCTAGACCAATAGGGGACCTCGGAGGCTACCCAATTCAACCCCCTCATTTTATAAAGGAGGAAATATGAAGAGAGAGGAGAGACTTGCCTGTGGTCACCTAGGTAATCAGGGGAAGCCCTGGAACATTTTTTAACCCTTACTTTCTATCTTCGAATCAACACTAAATATTGGTTCCAAGGCAGAAGAACAGTAAGGGCTAGGCAACTGGGGTTAAGTGACTTGCCCAAGGGCACACAGCTACATTTGAACCCAGGACCTCCTATTTCCAAGCCTGACTTTCTATCCACTGAGCCATCTAGCTACCCCTGTTTTTTTTTAATCTAGATCTAAGAAAGTAATGGCAAGAGTGTTAATAATACAGATTAAGCTTTAAAATGTGTCCTAATATATCTTACCCCTTAGCCAATTCTTAAATATTGACCACAGTTTCCTGATTTCAAGTCACTTAATCTCTCTGGGCCTCAGTTTACTCATCTGTTATAAAAAAAAGTTGGCATGGGGTGGGGAATGTAGGTTTGAGCCAGATGACCCCTAAGGACCCTTTCAGCTCTAAATCTATATGGTTCTATGATCCCAGGTCCTCAAATTCCAGAGCTAGTTCTACTATGCCACATTATTTGACCCAACCTGCTCATTTCACAGATATAGAAACTGAGGTTTAAGGAGGTGAAACAAGTTCTTCAATGACATATGACTCATCAGTGACAAAGTTAGGATTTGAACTCAGTTTCTCTGGCTCCAAATTCAGGCAGCTAGAGGGCACAGTGGATAGAATGGACAGTCTGGGCCTGGGTGTGTCCAATCTTCACCTTAGACACTCGCTGGCCAAGTGACCCTAGAGTAAGCCATTTGTCTCCTCTAAAACTCAGTTTCCTCATCTGTAAAATGGGAATAATTATAGCACCTACCTCCCAAAGTTGTTGTGAGGATCAAACGAGTTAACCTATATGACGTTCTGCCAACCTTAAAGTACTAGAGAAGTATTCAAGGTTATTATTACCATTTCTACTGCAAAATACTACCATCCTGGATTTAGAGTTCATCTCAAGCACTACTTTTTGTGCTTCAGTGGTTTGTCATGGCCAACTTTTCATGACCCCATATGGAGTCTTCTTGGCAAAGATGCAGGAGTGGTTTACCGTTTCTTTCATTAACTCATTTGGCAGATTGAGGAAACTGAGGCAAACAAGGTTAAGTGATTTGCTCAAGGTCACACAGATAGTGTCTGAGGTCAGACTTGAACTCACTAAGATGGGTCTTCCTGACTTCAGACCCAACACACTATGTACCATGGAGCCACCTAGCTGCCCACTCGGGCACCATTACTACCTAGAAGAAAAGAAGACAGGATCTGGACTCTGAAGACCTGTATTCAAATACTAGGATTTTGGTGCAGCTAGATGGCTTAGTGGATAGAGTGCCAGTCCTAGAGGGCAGGCGGTCTTGGGTTCAAATCTTCCCTCTAATACTTCATAGGTGTATGACCCTGGGCAAGTCACTTAACCCCCCCATTGCCTAGCCCTGACCACTCTTCTGCCTTGGAACCAATACACACAATACTGGTTCTAAGACAGAAGATAAAGGTTTTTAAGAACTACCAATAAATCAAGCTCTGATTTGTAGCATATGCTACTATGTTGGCTCCTAGCGGGAGTGGATTCCAGCATGCTCTAGGTTAGGACTAAATGGTCACAGCTTTAAAAGCAGGAAGGACCTTCAGAGGTCATCTTGTCCAGCCCTCCTTTTTCACAGATGAAGAAACCAAGGTTCAGAGAGATGAACTAATTTGCCCAAAATCACACAGGTGGAAAAAGGCAGACCTGGGATTTGAACACAGCTCCACAGAGCAAGTCTAGTGTTCTCCCAGGCACTGGTATTCCATCTATCCCTAGTAGAAGTAGTACCCCACTACCTGCCCCTGACACTTTCTCTCTATGTGACCTTGGCTAAGTCACTTCCTCTCCATGGACCATATGTTTCCTTATCTCTAAAATAAGCATTTTAGGCTAGATGCCCTTGGAAGGTCTTGTCCAACTCTAGACCTATGACTTTATGTCTCCAAATCCAGGACTTTTTCTCATCAATATAAGGATTGGGTGGTCCAAAGCCCTGTCCATTCCTTTTTTTTTTTAAATAAAACCCTTACTTTCTGCCTTACAATTGATACTAAGTATTAGTTCCAAGGCAGAAGATTGAAGAACCAGGCAACTGGGTTAAGTGACTAGCCCAGAGTCACACAGCTAGGAAGTGTCTGAGGCCAAATCCGAACCCACAACTTCCTGTCTCTAGGCTGGCACTCTATCCATTTAGCCACCTAGCTGCCCCTGCCCTGTCCACTTTTAATGATGGAGGGAAATTCTTGAGGCTCCAGAATCCACATGAACAGATTCCCACACACACACCTTGTGTCGCAACTTTCTGGACTTGGTTGAAGGATGCCAGATGATGAGTAACTGAAGATGGTTCTCCCAAAGGAAAGGAAGTGGTTTGGCTCCTCTAGCCTGAGCTGAGGATAAAGAGTGTAGGGCTTCATGAGCTAAGGACAAGAGATCTCAATTAATTGGGAGCATTTGTTTGCTTAGGAAATACTTCCTAGGGATGAGAGGAGAGAAGAAAGATGTTAAAATCCAGAAGTAGCCCTCGAGCTCCTCTTTAGCCTGACATCTTCCTCCCTGTTTTTTTTCTTTGCAACAGTGTACAAAACTGAAAGAAGAGTTGAAGAAAGATGAGCTAGAAACCAAAACCAAGGAACTAAAGTCCTGCAAAACTGTGAGTTGATTGTCCTACTCCTAGAATTGGTTCATTGAATAGTGGTGATTATATCAGTTATTCAGTCAATAAACCTTTATGAAGCACCTACTATGTGCCAAGCACTGTGCTAAGAACTGGGGATATGATGAAAGTTTAAAAAAGGAGTCCCTACCCTCAAGGAGCTCCCAGTCTAATGGAGGCGACAACATACAGATTTACAGGATAAATTGGAAGCAATCAACAGAGGGGTGGCACCAGAATTAAGAGGAATCAGGACAGTCTTCCTGTAAGAGAATATATTTTAGTTATGGTAGTTCCCAGCTACAAGGGAAGAATTGAATCCATTAATTATAAAATCACAGAACTTTCACTTGTTTGTTTGTTTGTTTATTTTATTCCAGTAACAAATCTACACATAAGTTTTCAAAAGTTACATGATTCATATTGTTTCCCTCTCCTCTTCCCTCCCCCCTCCCGGTGCTGACAAGCCATTCCACTGGGTTATACATGTATTATCACTTAGAACCTATTTCCATATTATTCATTTTTGTAATTATCTTTTAAAACCCAAACCCCAAATCCTATGCCCATCTGCATTTCTAGTGCTACAGTTCTTTCTTTCCATGTGGATAGCGTTCTTTCTCATAACTCTCTCAGAATTGTCCTGGATCACTGCATTGCTATTAGTAGCAAAATCTATCACATTTGATCATCCCACAATGTTACAGTCTCTGCTTATAATGTTCTCCTGGTTCTGCTCATTTCACTCTGCATCAGTTCATATAGGTCTTTACTGTTCTTATAGAAATCAAGCAGTTCATCATTCCTTATAGCGCAATAGTATTCCATCACCATCATCATATATCACAATTTATCTAGCCATTCTCCAACTGAGGGACATCCCCTCAGTTTCCAATTTTTTGCCACTACAAAAAGAGCAGCTATAAATATTTTTGTACAAACAGATCTATTCCCCCCCCCCCCGTTTTTTTATCTTCTTGGGATACAGACCTAGTAGTGGTATGGCTGGATCAAAAGGTAGGCATTCTTTTAAAATCCTATGGGAGTAATTCAAAATTGCCTTCCAGAATGATTGGATCAGTTCACAACTCCACCAGTAATGCATTAGTGTCCCAATTTTCCACAACCCCTCCAACATTTATCATTTTCCTTTACTGTCATACTGGCCAATTTGCTAGGTATAAGATGCCTCAGAATTGTTTTAATTTACATTTCTCTAATCAAGAGAGATTTAGAACATTTTCATATGATTATTGATAATGTTGATTTATTCCTCTGAGAACTGGCTATTCATATTCTTTGCCCACTTGTCAATTGGGAATTGACTTGGTTTATTATAAATTTGACTTAGTTCTTTGTATATTGAAGAAATGAGAACTCTTATCAGAGAAATTTGTTATAAAAATTTTCTCCCTAGTTTGTTGCTTCCTTCTAGTCTTGTTTGCATTGGTTTTGTTTGTACGAGACCTTTTTTAAATTAATATAATCAAAATTATTCATTTTACATCTTGTAATGTTCTCTATCTCATTTGATCTTAAATTCTACCCTTCTCCATAGAAAATCATAGAATTTTTGAGTTGGAAGATGAAAAGTATCATCCAAATTTGGAGGCAGAGGATCAAGCTTGGATCCCTGGTTCTGGCATTTACTATGTGATACTAGGCAAGATAATTCTTTGGGCCTCGGTTTCCTCATCTGTAAAATAGAGTTTGGACTAGAAGACTATTGAAGTGCTTTTCAGCTTTCTTTTTCTTTTCAAACCCTTACCTTCCATCTAGTATTCTAGTACAGAAGAGTGGTAAGGGCTAAGCAATTGGAGTTAAGTGACTTGCCCAGGGTCACATATCTCAGAAGTATCTGAGGTCAGATTTGAACCCAGCACTTCCTGTCTCTGGGCCTGGCTCTTTATACACTCAACTACCTAGCTACCCATTGGATAATCTAGACCACTGAAATCAGGGGCTTCTCTGTTTTGCCTAATAAGAAATTATGAATGGAGGCAGCTAGGTAGCTTAATGGATGGAGTACCAGATCTGGAGATAAGAGGTCCTCGGTTCAACTCTTGCCTCAGCTACTTCCTACTTGTGTGATCCTGAGCAAGTCACTTAACCCCCATTGCCTAACCCTTACTGCTCTTCTGCCTTGGGACCAGCACGTGGTATTGATTCTAAAGCTGAAGGTAAGGGTTTAAAAAAGAAAAGAAATGAGGAATGAGGAATGAGGAGCAGAAGCCCAATAAATATACTCTAACTTTGCCCAAACAAGCAAGACATAGGGGAGGATGGCAATGCCCCACCTCTAGATCAATTAAGTCTTAGCACACTGGGTCGGAGTCAGTGAAACCCATTTTCACTGGCTCACACATTGTAGGAAATTAATGTGGAAGGTGTTTTCTATGTTTTATGGGCTTAAACTTGAAGATTTAGATGTGTGTGTTGCATGGAGTCAAACTGGAAGATAGTTTGTGTTGGATAGCATCAGTCTGGCCTGGAAGGCGATTTTGCATGGTATGGAGTCAGAACAAAAACCAGAAGCACTTCCCTTCACTTCCCTGTTTTCCCATCTCTTTCAGTACATCAAAGACCTGGAGCAGCAATTAAAACTTCTGGGGGAACAGCTCCAGAAGAGCTGTGATGAACAAAGTGCCATCTCCCAGACTCTGAAAGAAAAGAACAAGGTACCTGCTTTCTCTTCTTGCCCCATGGAAGCCACGCTGCCCTCCCCTCCCACCTCCTGCCCTCTGCTTAGAATGGAAGAGAACTGGAGACCCAGGCTCCATCACTGGCTCCATCACTTACTCCCCCAGCAGCTTTTTGAAAGAAAAACCTTTGTCTCTTGACTAGAATGGATGGAATCTTGAAAGATGGCTCCCAGTCAGCCTTGGATCAAAATTGGTGGTGAAAAATCTGAGGCCAGGTTTTTTTATTATTGTTATTGTTATCATTATCATCATCATCATCATCATCATCATTATTACTGGTTTTTGTTATACAGCCCGCATTGTATTTTCTTTTTGTTTAATGGTTGCATTCTGTGGGAAATTTAATGTAAATGAGCATGAATGCATGTGATGTGTATGTAATATATAAATAACATATTATACATAATATTGAATATAAATAATATTAAATATAAGGATATATTTATACCTAATATTACTAATAGCATAAAGTAAATATATTAAATCTAAGTGATTAAAATCCTCATAGGACTCAGCTGCTCAATAAATCTTTGTGGATCCGTGAATTAAAAGCTAATGAACCAAATTCTAGTGGGATCAGGGAATAGCACAAGATGGACTCTAGCCCCAGCTCTGCCTCTGATTTGCTGTGTGACCATGGACAAATCACTGGACCTTTCTGGGCCTCAGTGTCTTCACCTTCATTTATTTCTTTTTGAGAGATTTTATTTAATTGGTTAATTTAGAATATTTTTCCATGGTTGCATGATTCATGTTCTTTCCCTCCCCTCCTCCCAACCCCTTCCCATAGCCAATGAGCAATTCTAATGGGTTTTGCATGTATCACTGATTAAGATCTATTTCCATATTATTGATATTTGAACAAGGGTGATCGCTTAGAGTCTACATCCCCAATCATATCCCCATCAACCCATGAGATCAAGCGGTTGTTTTTCTTCTGTATTTCTGCTCCCACAGTTCTTTCTCTGGATGTGGATAGAGTTCTTTCTCATAAGTCCCTCAGAAATGTCTTGGATCATTGCATTGCTGATAGTAGAAAAGTCTGTTACATTCCATTGTACTACAGTGTATCAGTCTCTGTGTATAATGTTCTCCTGGTTCTGCTCCTTTCACTCTGCATCAGTTCCTGGAGTTCATTCTAGTTCACATGGATTTCCTCCAGTTCATTATTCCTTTCAGCACAATAGTATTCCATCACCAACAGATACTACAATTTGTTTAGCCATTCCCCAATCGAAGGACATTCCCTCATTTTCCAATTTTTTGCTACCACAAAGAGGTCAGCTATAAATATTTTTGTACAAATCTTTTTCCTTATTATCTCTTTGGGGTATAAACCCAGCAGTGGTATGGCTGGATCAAAAGGTTGTCTTCACCTTTAAAGTGAAAGGGGTTAAACCAATTGACCCCTGTGCGTTGTGATGGAAAGATCACTGGATTTGTAATCAGAAGTCCTGAGTTCGTGAGTTGGTTTCTTTTGTGTGATCTTGGCAAAGTAATTTCCCCTTTTGAGTCCTCTGTTTTCTAGCAATTGTCTAAGGGTCCTCATTTGTGAATCCAAAGGTGCTGTGGTAGGTTACTGTCCATAAACAGCTGTGTGAGCCAGAGTATCCCCAGCAGAGGGCAGCATCACACACTTCCCTAGAATGCTTGGCAAGAAGCATTGGGAACTAAGGCTGGTCCAAACTCAACCTTCTTTGTGGTTCATGAGATGGAAGATAACCAAAACCCTAACATTTGACTATTAAAAGCCTACTTTGTCACCTGGATCGTTTTAGAGATCGCATATCCCAAGCGATCTAAAAGCAGAGGACTTAGGGGAGAAGGGAAGGAGACCAGGGTTCAAATCCAAGCTTCACCTGTTGGAAAAGTGAATAAGTCATTATTCTCATACCTTAAATAAGTCTAAGTCATGCTTCCCCTGTGGGCTTTCTAGAAAAAGGAATTAAGAGTTATGTACTTCGTTCCCCAAAAAAGGAGACCTTCTAGGAAGAGGGGCTGCTAGAAACAATTAGCCAGCATGCACTGGTTTAGTAAGTCATCCAGAATGAAGGCACAGTTAATGATTAACCCAAAGTGGGAATGTTGGGGAAGGGAAGGACAAGGTCCATTACTTGGCTGTATTTCCCAAAGGTCAGATTTGTAGGCAGCAGAGACAGAACAGCTAGAGAAGGAGAAGTTGGGCAAGTTGATAAAATTCTCTGGACCTCAATTTCTTCCTCTAAAATGAGAATGAAGGGACACTTAGATGGCACATTGTTTATATAGAGTGCCAGGCCCGGAGTAGAGTGGACTTGGATTCAAGTCTATCTAGCTTTGTGAGCCTGGGAAACTCGCTTAACCCTGATTGCCTAGCCTTTGCCACTTTTCTGTCTGAATTTTATAATAGATAATATAATTTATAATAATTATAATAAAAATTTAATTATATTTATTATCATCTTATTTTAATATCTTGTTTATATTTTATATATTCTATTATGTTGTTTGTATTACAATTATAATTTATATTATAATTATAATATAATACATTATATTATAATGCAATACTATATTTTTATATATTATGGTAATAATATAACTTTATCATTTTATATTTATTATTTTTATTTTATTTGTCATTTTATAATATTTATATTTAAATTT